>NC_041066.1:2918944-3231080 GCF_900634775.1 Gouania willdenowi
TGACTAAAGTGCCTTATTGAGCCTTTAGGGCTGTGATTGCCAATTAGCACCTGACAGCCTCCGCCATCCTTAGCAGACACGTAACACGTACACGGTGAGATTACCGCCACCTCCATCTTGGAGCTCATCAGGTTCAGCAACACCCTTTTCTGGTGCTTACCTCAGCTCCCACACTGTCACTTTAAACTGATCGACTTGGAGCGCTACGCCACCAAGCCCATGATAAAAGCGCCCCTCTGACATATTGATGTCACATACACAAATGACTACTTACATGTGCTGCTGTGAAAACTGGGGCACATCCCACATGTGCTGTGGAGCTGTGGCTCCTCACTGGGGCCGACACGCATTAATAAAGCAGTGCCTGTCAAAGGACTTTCATTGAAAAAGCAGTAACTTGTCGTGGTGTGTACAATGAGCTTTCTTCTTTTTTTTTTAACTCTTTAACTCAAAGAATGACTGCAGGGAAACGCTCCACAGCATTCAAAGCAGCCTCCTTTTCATTCAGCAACTGCACATATGAATAATGCATGAACCGCTGTGTGTTTCAGGTGTGAGATAGTGTGGAAACCAGCATCATTCAATGACTGTCTCTTTAATGTTCCACGTACGAAGCTCATCCCTGTGAGCTTTTAGCTAATCCTCCTCCTCTTTGTCGTCCCCTTTCAATTTGACAACACTTGACATGTTTTTATTTAAGTGACAACGCAGCATATTATTAATGCATTATCTTCAATCTGTCACAACTGACAATGAGATGAGCAAAAATTATAATAAACTGCATCCTCAACTAGAATGCTTCATATTTTGCTTGGAAGCATGAAATTATACAGAGCTCTGAAGGGACACAAAAACACTTTATTTTCTTTTTTTTTTTCAATGTATAAAAGTTCTACACGAGCGCATAGAAACTTTACGTGCTTGCAAAAAAGCGGGTTAGTTGTGCAGGTAAATAGGTTAGTGTGAGCACATAAATTCATAGTTGCTGGTGGTTGATGTAGACCACATACATCTGATGGGTCACAGATTTTGGTGCAATGCCAGCATCGTTAATGTGCTTATGTAGAAGTCTTACATGAGTAGTTATTTTGATTTCATTAAAAAAAAATATTCTGTCACTGTAGAGGCTCCATAGAATTGTGTTTTTTGAAGGAAAATTATGATTCATTGGATAAAGAGGCAAAGGCGAAGTCAGAAGGAGTTTGTCATGAGTTTTTTTTTGTCAGAGACGTCATGATGTCAGACGCACAAGAAACCCAAATGATGCAGGTTCACTCAAACAAGATTAGGTGGTTGTAGACTACCTTCATCATCCATCCATCTGGGTCATGGGAGCAGCATCCCTCGTAGTGAGGTCCAGACTTCCCTCTCCCTGGCCACTTCGTCCAGCTCTTCCCAGGGGATCGTGAGGCATTCCCAGGCCAGCTGTGAGACATAGTCTCTCCAGCATGTCCTAAGTCTTTCTGGGGGCCTCCTTCAATGGGGGTGCCCTGAACACCTCACCAGGGAGGCGTCCTGATCAGGAACCTGAGCCACCTCATGCCTTCACTCAAGCAGAAATCTGCTCCTGCTGAAATACAAGTTTTGGAGTGCATGTGTAGTTTGCGTGTTCTCTGGGCTTGTTTGGGTTTTCTCTGGGTACTTCATCATCCTCTCACAATCCAAATACATGCTTGTTAGTTTAACTGGCGTCTCTAAATTGGGTTGGAATCTGCAAAAGACTTGCATCTTGTCCAGGGTTTACCCCATCCTATGGCCAATATCAGCTCCAGATAGGCACCCTGTATATCATGAGCGGTTTTTTCATAAGGTCGATTAGGGCGATGCCCTACCAAAGGGGTAAAAGGAGGGTTTTTTTCTATCATATTCTTCCACAGTGTTACAGGGCTGTGACAGTTCAAGACAGTTTTAGCTGCTCTCTATGTCATTGTCCAATCAGCGCAGGGCCGTGCTCCATGAAGGTTAGAGAGGGACCGGAGAGGGTCCCATTCCTCTTTCAAACACTCCCTCTATGTCTGCTTACTCCCTTGTGTGTTTGCTCCTGTACTCCTTCTGGCTTTTGTCTTGCAGGTCCGTGGGATCCTCAGTGTGGAGTTACAGAGACTCAGCGGCTCTGTCTCCACCCTTTCCTCTGCACACACCCAACACAGCATAACGTGGATGGCTGTTCATCATAGGAATGGGATCCACACAAGGTTCCTGCTGCTTAACAGAAGGTTTTCCTTGCCGCCATGATGAATTCATGTTGGGTGTGGGATACATATGTATGTGTATATACGTATATATGCATATGTGTGTATCCATAAAATGAAGAGTCCGTCCTTAAGACTGCTCTACTGTAAAGTGCCTTGAGATACCATTGGTTATGATTTGGCGCTATACAAATAAAGATTGATTGATTGATTGATTGATTGATGAAGTACCGCCCATTTTGGGCAACCTCAGTCAATTAAAAATCGCTCAGGCTGCTCTTGTAGACTCCCATGTAAAATCAGTTTTTTTTCTAATTTCAGTCGTTACAATGCATTCCTTATGGGTTCTGGAAAGGGCTAGCACTTACATGCTTTCATCATACCTAACGTGAGCATAGATTGACTGGAACCGACGTGGTTCAAACAGAATTTACTGTAGCACGTGAATTCCTGATGAGGTAGATGAGTGACACCCCAGTTCCCCACAAAAACGACAAACTTGTCTCATGCTTTACTGACATGGGATAAACTGGAGAGAGGATGTGTGTGTGTGTGTGTGTGTGTGTGTGTGTGTGTGTGTGTGTGTGTGTGTGTGTGTGTGTGTGTGTGTGTGTGTGTGTGTGTGTGCGTGCAACATGTTTTTTGTTTTTTTGTTTTTTTAAAGCCAAATGTTAAAAAACATGTAAGTGTGCCTACTTGGTGCCTGTTATTAAATCATTGTGCCTCTGTGTAAATCGGAGCCCATTTTGTGATGCTCAAAAAAAAGTAGACTAATAATAATTGTGTGCCTCGAGTGACACTGTCATTCTGAGTCTCGGTCTCTCTCTGTCACACACACACACACACACACACACACACACACACACACACATGGCTCCTCCTCCAACAGTTTTTATGTACAATATTTTTGCCCAGTTCAGCAGGTAGTACATTTCCTGTCAGACCAATAAGACCAGTTACAGGCCCATCCTTGAGGAACGTCAGTCCAATGATAGAGGTCGATTCTCCTGTCAGCCAGCTGACACATCTCTCTCCCAGTCTGCCTCTGGGGGTGGCCTGCACAGCCCCAATGGTCTGCGTCAGCTAAAGAGCTGCGTTCTTTCACTCTGCTTTACGTACAGTGACTGTCTGGCTGTGGTCAGTGAGTGTTCCTTTGTGTACAGAAGGCTGCCACCTCCATGCAACAAAAGGGGAATAGGAAAGGCTTTGGCTGCTGCTGGGAGAATGGGTGGGCGTATATGAAATATGTAAGAAAGACCACCTCCCCCAACACCTTCATCATCATCTCTCTGTCTCATGGAGGAGCTGCTTCTCATGAGTGACATCATCTATATTTAATGTGATTGTGGCCTCTCAACGGGCTTTGTTTGTCATGATATCACCACAATCAGGCTTCATCTGTAGCAATGCTGGGGGGTGTCAATCATGCTGCTCTACATCGTAGATGTCGTGAGCATTAAACAAAAATACATTAGAGAGGAACTATCACTCTATATTGTGTGTAAAGATGCCAAGTCAGTCAGGGCCTGTTCATGATCCAACAGTGAGTATTTATAGGTAATGTCTCTCAAAATGTGATGACTTAGCACTGACAGAGCTTTAACCACCTCCTGTTTGTCCACACTTTCCATAGTCAACATGAGACACAAAACACTTACCGGTAACTACAAATGTGCACGTTTGTGTTGTTATAACTTAAAATAAATTACCAGCATTAGGCCTGCAGCAATCAGAGAAAAAAGAATTCAATGTTGGTGTTAAAGAAGCATTTTCCTATGATGTTGAGCTGTGTTTATGGTTTGGATTATAGCGATGGTTTGAACTGAAATGCACATTAATGTAGTTTAATACGTTTTCAACTTCTGATGCAAATGTGTCTTCGTTTTAACAATAGGGTCATAGTTTAAAAAGTTCTTTATCATCCACTGGATGATGAAGAACTTTTGTTCCTGGACCAGCCATTAAGATTTTAAAGTAAAGTATTCTCAGTGGCTTTTGTCATTGGGCGATTACACTTGGCACAGGCACAAACCATTAATTCCACAGGATGTTTAAAGAATCCTGTTACTACCTGTACATTTCACAGAGAAGATACGAAGGGAAGGAATGGGTGCTCTGTGTCATTTGGTCAATAAAAGCTGTAACAAGAAAGCAGTTTGGATGGTTGTAGTGTAGTGCTACACAAGACAACATTTTTGGAGGTCTTGGTTTGGCTAGAGCCAGGAATTTCCATCATGTCCAGTTGAGGCCAGCACTGACCTGCTATTCTTCAACTTCATTAACGTGATAATAAGTAGAAGCACTTGGAACTGTTCCTGATGGATTAATGTTGTAATTTGACTTCAAATATTTAGTGTTAGCTCACTTATTGTTCTGCCTCTGAAAATCTTTTCCAGTGCCTTATGTCTCAGACACCTACTAAATGTGAGACATCAGTCCATCTTATTTCTATTCAGTAATATACCAATACCCTACTTTAGGCCTCATTCACCTGACAAATAAACATCTGATTTTCAGATATTTAAAATACTTCTGGACTTTTAAATACATACAAAGATTAATTATTTGCAAGAATTTAGTCCACCAAATTTGTCAAGATTTTTACATGTTGTGCTTTGAACAGTTGTAGACACCTTTTTTTTGTCTGTTAAATGTATTTAAAGAAAAAACAACATTAAAGTGTAATTGCTTTCCAAGCATCATAGGTGTTAAAGTCTCAAAGCATGTCTAATGTAATCATATATAGCTTATTTGTTTCTACTCTCGCAATTACTGACAAGTGAAATAAAGAAAATACAATTAATCCACATGTTTACGAGTAAAGAAAGTCTTTTAAATAGCTTTGAGATGAGCTAACATAATGCTCTTTAGAAGGATTTCAGTGCGACAAGTATCGATCAACTCATCATGATCAGAGCAGCTAATCTGAGAGAGCCTCACTTAGACTGGCCCAGTACCAAGTACCTGGAACAGTTGTACACATACAGCCTGCTGGCCAGATGGTGTTGTTCAGGAGCCAGCAACCAGTTTAGAAAGCTTACAAGAGAAGAAGTGATCACTCTTCTAGCCAACCCCTTTCAGTTTGGCAGGGAATGAAGGCAGGGCAGAGGAGCACCTTGAGCAGTGCAGCCTTTAGGGTGACAGCCGGTGATATCATCCCCATGTTTATACTCTTTGTATTTAACCTTTAAAATCCTGGTGCAGTTACGCATTGGCCATCCTTCATAATGACAGGAGATCAGATTTTCATCAATTTGGTCTTAAATGTGTGATCAAATTATGTGGAAGTTCCCCAGTACCAGTTTCCCTTTGGATCCCACAAGCTAGTGTTTTTTTTGGAAACAATCTCCTCTAAATACAGTATCAAACAGTGTAGACGTGGGGTCATGTCCTCCCCTGTGTCCGTCCTCCTCTGTAAGCTGCAATGGCTGAGGATTAGACATATACTGTCTGATTTAATCCACTGTCAGGGGGAGGTTAACTTACCCACAGCTCAGCTCCAAAAACGTCTGAGCTTCTGCTGCCATGAGGGCGACACTTCTTCTTACGCTTGCAGCTCTCGTTCATCCCTGCGCTAATGTCCTCACACAAAGACCTTAAGTTGTAATTTGACAAATCATGACTTCCAGAATCAAAGTATAATCATTATCGAGCTTCTACATACATCCTCCAGCAAGCCAGCAGTTGGTTATGGTATATTGGCATGGTATATAATTGAATTCCTTTATTATAGTCACAAAGACTAGATTTAAAGACATTTGTTCTTGTGGAGTCTGGAGGTTTGGTCTTTTACCTGCTAACATGCTCTTGAAGACATCATTTTGGATCACTCAATTATGTATCCAAAACAAGCCAAGCTGACACTTGCATTTAATCTTGCATTTTTGACAGAATAAACACATCCTTGAATGCAGACAGTGCTTTAATCACCCAAGAAAAGTGTACTTGTATCAAGGAGGGTGTCAGTCAGAAATACATGCATATTTTTTTACTAATACGTTGTTTTTACTATATTTTAGCAATATTACTTTTGCAAATAACACAGGGATTGTAAATATACTGGCGTAGTTTGAATATAGATGTATCCATATAATTATCTATGATAATAAAGAGCAGATGTGTTCAAGTTGGTTCAACTGAGACAGTTTTTCCCCAACAAAGACAAACGTGTAATGGACATTATTCCCATGAAGAGGCGATATCTTGTCATACTATGTTTAGACAGGCTGAAAGCTGCATTTATTAATGATGGCTGTCTAACTGCATTGGTAATGTAAAAAAGAAGTAGAAGTAATTCATCCATTTGCACAGACTGCAGGTCAGCCCAGGTTGTGTAAAAAGGGTTTCTGTTGTCCCTGGTAAATTTTTGTTTATTTCTACAATATTCCAGTCCAACTGTACGTTATATGTCTGAGTCAGACCTCTGCACTCACAGAGGTTAATGTCAGGTTACTCAGCAGGTCTGACGCTGAGGCTTCCAACAGGGATGGAGCATTATCTCTGAGCTGTGCTGAGAGATAAAGAGCTCGTCGTTATGCTGTGCTGTGTTCTCATTGACATGCATGACATGAAGGAATTCACTTCAGTACATTTGCATAAATTAGCCATCGACTCTGTGATAGAAGTAGCCTAGTGGGTAGAGGAAGTGACTGAGGGGAAAAGTAGTGAAGGAAAGCAGTGCAGTGTTGCTCAGCATTTTTATACTAGGCAGACTTTCTAAGAATCTCATACAAAAGTGCGCGTGCGTGCGTGTGTGTGTGTATGTGTGGGGCTGCTACCTGTAATTCACTGCTCTGTAAGTGTTATCAGTGTTATCAGGGCTCTAAAAACAGCTCCAGTGCTGATGAATCTGTCCCTTTGTCTTAACTCAGTCTAACAGCTGCCAGCAGCAGAAATATTTTCAACATCACAGTGATCTCAACACTGAGGAAGTGCAGTGTGGCTCCTCCCTGTCCTGCTCGTCATCCTGTAACAGTTTCCTATACTTCAGAGTCATTTCCCTTTCTCTCATTTTCCTCCATTCCTTCTGCTCCACATTCACCCCCCTGCCCCCTCCCCCCCTGCATCCCTCCATCCTGCTTCGCTCCCCTCAGGCTTTCCTTCATTAGGCTGCTGTGCTGGTTGTAACCGTGGAGTAGTCACATATGGTGCAGGGCACACATAAAGATGCGCTCCTGCAGGCAGCAGCTGCTGATACTAGCTGAAAATAGATCCCTGGTAAGCTCAGCACTTTTCCTCCCACAGCTTTGCTGTTTATCAGCAGCACTGGATGCAGGGGGGCTGTCGCCCATCCTCCGCTTCATGCTACCCACCTCATTCTCTCTGTGTGTCAATTATATCCAGCAGTAGGTAACACAGTTACCTTTTCATTAGGTTGCCGAGCATGAAGGGATCATTTTGGCTAAATGGCATTAAGTCTTACGATTGAAGAATGTATACTACAGTTTTATTACATGTACTTTTGTTAGTATAATGTTGGATTTTGTTATTTAATGACTAGCTGTTTGGGTTTTAGCCTAGTATTATCTTATTATTCCAACTGCTTGTTCTTTTTTTTGATAACATCTATAGAATAAATATGAATACATGTGTTCATACTGATAGACAGTTATCTTTGTTCATGGTGAAAACTGATGATGTCTTTACTTTAAAATATTATTGTAACATTGTCCTTAATAACAAAAAATATCTATAACTGAAATGACACTTTGACACATTAAACTGCATTATTAATAATAATAATAATAATAATAATAATAAAAGTGGCGACCTGCCATAAAGTGATGAGGATGTTGGTGTTATCTTTCTTTGCAGAGTTATTGAGTTTTGTGTAATCATTTTATTTTTAAAATTACCTATTAAATAACGTATAAATGAAGATGTTATTTTGAATGTAACACCACTGCTCATCCCACTAAATACTGTATAATTTCTGTTCAATGTCAATAACATTATTTGGAGGTTAAAACGAGAGATAGGTAATCACCATCAGCTCACTGCATTAATATTGTATTTGATATATACAATATATAATATATAAAAGCAGACAGTATGAATACATAGTGCTTCATTGGTCATGTGCCTTTGATGTCAGTACTTTTCTAAAATAATAATTTAAAAAAAAAGACACTTGCTGTTAGTTTTGCTAAACAATGTTGATGTTTTATGCCTACAATAACACAGACCAGTGTTTCTGCTGCCCTGATTCTCACCTTTCTTTTCCATCTGGGAAATCCCCTGGTATTATGGATTTACAATAGTAAGTCCCTGGGATTCCACTTACAGTAAATGCAAAAATAGGACACTCAGTAAAAGCTTGAAGGAAAAAGCTCATTGTCTATCCTAAAACAAACATTCACAGTCTGTAGTGAAATAGAGCATGTGACTTAGATTTATTGGGTTCATCATCAGTGTAGGATGTGATCTCTTGTGTCTATCTATGTCCCTGAGTAGGCCTTAACTGTAGACTAGTGGTTGTGCTGTGCTCATCAGTAGAGCGGATATTTCTCTACTCTCCCCTCCCCCTGATCCGTCACGCTCAGACATACTCACACATACACATACACATACACATACACATACACATACACACACCATCCTCCCTCCCAGATATAGAGTCAGCAGCTTCCTCCTAACAATGACTGATGGTTGCGATGCTGCTGGGTTGTCTGTTAGCCAGAGCGCACTGCAAGGTGTTCCACATCAGAGGTAGCAGCCAGTTCAACGCCAGCTGCACAGCACCCTGCAGACACTAAAAACACACATTCACACAGATGTGTTGATATCCCATAATCAACCCTCCACTGTCTGTAATCATACTTAGGAAACAAAGAAACTCATCAGTGGTGTCAGTTTAGGCCAGCTGCCAGAACTGTGCATGTAGGCAATAGCTCTCATATTTCAGATCAGACAAAGAATCACATGCAGGCACCTGATAATTGCTGAGGAAAATAACATTGAAATACAAGCTGCTTTCATCAGAGAACACTGATGCCATACCAGTTTGGTTCATCTTTGGTACAAACTAGTAAAAACGGTTTTGTAATGTTGTTATTGGAAACTGCACCATTATTGATCCAAATACACCCAAAAAGAAACAAGAGCACTCAGATAACACAAACCTTCGCCAAGGGCCAAATATTGTGTTTGCCAGATATTCACGGTTACCTTGGATCAGTGATCCAGATCATGGTACTATGATCATTTATACGTTAAAGGCTTGGAAGAATATTCTATCCCCATTAATATCCGTACAAATATATGGGCACCCACATTTTTTTTTTTTTTGCATCTGGATTCGATCTGGATGAAATTCGAATGAGTAAATGAATAACTAACTCGACATAACTGAGTCAAATTTTATTAATGTCAATCAATACAAACTAAGATGTAATTTTTTGAAATTTTGACAATGAAGAGAGATAAGAATTTTCCTATTTCAAACTGATCCAGATTCAGTATATTCATCCAAATCCCCTCCAAATTTGGATGGAGTCTTCCATGGCTTGATGTCTAGTTTGTCAGAATCAATTTTCTACCTTTGACGTAATCTTGTTAACAGACAAACAAACAAATAAGTAAATGCCGGTTAAAATGTTTCCTCCTTAGCGGAGTTTAAAAGAGAAGACAATCAACCTCTGATGTTGATCAGAGCTCAAAAAGTTTGCTTCACAACCTTCTACTCTCAGCATACTTGTGTGTATGATTTCATCCTACCTGCTTCTATATTTTTCTCCGGTTCTTTAAAATACACACAGCTACTTTTTTGTTTAATAAATGGGATTTTTTAGGCCAGCTTTTGTTTACACATCCTAATGCTGCTCATTGCTAACAACATTTTCAAGTCTTCGCTTCTTTTTTGTAAGAAAGGAGCCTCCAAACATGGGCGGGGCCAACATGGTGGCCACATGCCACCCCTAAAAACTGATTGGCCACCCCAAGCGCCACCCCATCCAGATTCACAGAAGACAAATTAAATTGTTATTGGAAACTGCTCCATTATTGATCCAAATATATCCAAAAAGAAACAAGAGCACTCAGATAACGCAAACCTTCGCCAAGGGCCAAATATCGTTTTGGCGTGTAAACAGTGATGAATCTACAACCTTAACTAATACAGACATTTTTGGCAGGATAAACTATTTTTATGCTTTTAAAATATTTAAACCATTACACTGGGTAGGAACTTTTATTCTTTGAGTGGTGCAACTCACATGGAATCTAACATTTTCAAATCAGGTTAGGCCACTATTTTTTCACTTTACATGGTTAAAGGTTGAAACATGTATAAGGCATTGTGTTTGTTCTATTAGGTATACATTTATTTGGTATGTAAATTGTTGCAATGAGCAGCTGGCATTTGACCCACAAACAGATATGATAATCTATTTTATTGCATGAACTGCATATCACATGCATTTTTTTCTTTAGACATGTAGCACATTTTGTTGCTTGAACATATAAGAGAAATACCCATGTTGCGAATAATTATGTAATTTAGGGTAAATAGTATTATTAACTGTAATTTTAAGTGGTTGTTTTATTATTTGAAATTCACTGTGCCACCTTAATCTGAGTCTGTGCACCTGCAGTGCCCCCCTAACTAAAACATGCTTGACCCACCCCTGCCTCCAAATAAGAGCTTTGTAAACACTGCAGTTATGGATCACCAGTGACTCAACTGTCATGAGTGTGCATAACTTTGCTCTGTCTGTAGTAATGGTTGCATTCTCTGTTCTGCTTAGTCGTGTGCGTCTGTGAGCATGAGCAAGGATAGACGTGCACAGAAGAGCTGCTGGGGTCTGACTGAAGTCTTCTGCAGGCTCAGGAGTTTACCTAATTATCTGGCATTAAGTTCAAATGGAAAGCTTCCTTCTATCATTCAGCACCACATGGTCACCACAGGGATAAGCCACCGCGTTACAAACAGTTAGGCTTTACAGACACTTGACCCAAGGACACAGGGCACTGATGCAGAAAGTGAGGCTGTGGGGCCATGCACTGATCAGAGCACTTAAAGCTTAAGACATCTGCCAGTCTAGTTTATGGGTAAGCAGAGCAATTCCAACCACAAAGTCCCTGTGTAGTACCAGCACAATAACACTCATGTAACCAGTTGTTACATCATTGGATGCACATAAGTAGTTATGTTATTTGACCTCCTTTTGATTTGTAACCCACAGCTTTACATGCTAAATCCTTTTTATTAAGCAGATTCCATTGATCGGCAACCAATCATGCTAGGCTGATATTGAAAGAAAAGAAAGTGTTTCCTATGGCTGGCTAGAATGAGCCTGCGTGGAAAAAACACTCACCTTTTTGTAACAGAGGGATGACTGATGCTGCAATGCATTCCCTGTGAATTTTCTGTATGTTTGCTGCCATTTTGCGTAATGTATTGTCACATTGCGTATTTCTGTGCTCATTTTGTATATTTTTATTTTGTATATTTTCTACTATTTTGTGTATTTCTTTAGTCATATTTTGTGTATTTTGTATTTTTTGTAATTTTGAAATATTGTTTTTTATGTTTTAATGAAGGTATTTTGTGTATTTTTGCAGTTTTTCTCTATATCGTTTTGTGTGTTTACTTTGGGAGACACACAAAATTAGTCCGAGAGCCACATGTGGCCCAGGCCTACTAGTTTCTTATCCCTGCTATAGAGGTACAACTATCACTTCACTGCCTGAGGCTTCTATTAAATGTAGAATAAAACTATGGGCAGACTGACTTACAACCTAAGTTTTTTTTAACACTCGACAAAAACTTTAAGCTCAATTAATTTAAGTTTTATATTCAAGCAGGCCTTTTTTCAATTTTACTTTGATCTGTGTCTTTGGTAGATATTATTTGTTAAAGCTTGGTGATAAAGACATAGTTTGATTTCATTTTTATTTCTTATCATTTTAAAAACATATTTTGTTGAATGAGACAGTTAAGACTACTTTTCCTAATTATTAAACGATTGTTGGGCCTTGGAGCCCGAATTAGAACACCTAATATTAGTATGAATATATACAGAAACCTTTCTCATGTGCATTTTGAAACTGTGATATCTTGTAATTTAGGCATGAAGTTTAGTGTCCTGACACAGATGACACAAACATGAGGTCATAGTGACCTTTTTCTTTCAATGAATATCATCATAGAATTTATGAGAGTAGCATTTCTTTCTTGAGTTTCTCCATTCACAAAAATGAGCACATGTGAGGTCACAGTGAACCTGATAGTGTCCCTTTTGTCCTCCAAAATTCAAGTTTCCCAAGCATGTGTAAACATGTGACATATCACATCAGCTTCAGCTTCACAACCCTGTTTCCCTTTCTACTGGACCCAAAAACAGCACAACCAAGGCAGGACGGAAGTTAATTGAAATTACTGCATACTTATGCTCAGACTGTTCGTCTTGGGTTTTCCTCTGCTGTCATGACAAAGTGGTTATTGGCAGAAGCAGTAAGAGGACCACAGACCAGACATTGGTGGAGTTTTTAAATGTCCTCTGGTCTGTCACCATTCCTGAAGAACCACTTCTTATTTACCACTGCTTTGAATGTTAAATGCTGACTCAATGAAAAGATTATGCTGTACTTTACAGTGTTTGTTAACGTTCACAGCAGCTGTCAGTTTGTCTAGCCACCCTCCATGTGATTTGAACAATGACTATGCTGATGGTAATGCTGGCAATTTCCCTGTTTTTTGCAGGTCACTGCCAGGGGATTTGCCCCATTGTTGCAGTTTGCCTACACTGCTAAGCTGTTACTCAGCAGAGAAAACATCCAGGAGGTCATCCGCTGTGCAGAATTCCTGCGCATGCACAACCTTGAAGACTCGTGCTTTCGCTTCCTGGAGGCCCAGCTGCGCAGCGAGGAGGATGGTCTTCTGCTTTGCCACAAGGTAGCAGCAGAGGTGAATCACTCAGAGGATGAGAGCATGCAATCGGAGGGAGAAAGGCCCACATCTCCAAGAACACGGCATTGCGCAGACACTCTATCCTCCTTTCGACGTCCTGAAGATGACCGGCTAGCAATAGCTGTGCCCAGTAACTTCACGGATGGTCGGCTGGACTTTGACTGTCATGGAGCGTCAGACCTGCCGCGATGCCCCAAGTACAGAAAGTATCAGTGGGCTTGCGACAAGCACAATAATGACACCTCACACACCAGTACCTCAGGTTTTCCAAGCACATTAAAGGAGACCAGCATTAGCGGAGCAGTGCCGGCTCAGGGCAGACTGCCTTTGGCACAGATCAAAGTTGAACCACAGGCAGAAGAAGAGGCTATTTCATTGTGCCTGTCAGGAGAAGAGCAGGATGTTGGAGATAAGGACAGTGTGGCAGCCATGGAGATGGATAACCCCATATCTGTGGAAAGAACCAAGAGAACCAAGTCTCCTTCCTGCCTCAGAGCCTTCTTTAAGAAAGCGGTGGACCTCCAGAGTCTACCCAACACATCACAGCAGCTATTTGCCAACAGACTTGTCTGTCCCCAGGACAAAGGAAACTCTCAGGGAGATCACAAAAAAGACTTCAGGCCTTTCACTGGGGAGCTTGATATGTCTGTTACATCCCCAAAGGAGGTGGATGGTTTCCCTGCAGGGTTGTCGCTTAAATCTGCTTCCTGTGATGGGGTATGCAAGCAGGAAGTTGAGTTTGATCGCCGTAGTGTCATATTTTCCTCAGGAGCCTGTAATCGCCTAGAAACCCCAGCTCATTCTTACCCTGGTGGGAACTCTTTGGAGATGGACCTCTCAGAGCACATGACAAAAGGCCTGTGGGCTGGATCCAGCCAATCCCTCCCCATCTCTCAGAACTTTTCCCCAAGCACCGCCGCTTCTGAACCCCCAGTCTTGTGTCGCCCACGGCCCAACACCAGCTGCCCAGTGCCAATCAAAGTATGCCCTCGCTCACCGCCTTGTGAGACTCGTACTAGGACTTCCAGCTCTTGTTCCTCATACTCTTATGCTGAGGACGGCAGCGGAGGCTCTCCTTGCAGCCTGCCTCAATTTGAGTTTTCCTCCTCGCCCTGCTCCAACGTGGTGCGCTGCCTAAATGTAGACCAGCAGGAGCAGAACCTGGGAGGGGACGCTCTATTCAACCAGGTCCGGCCCAAGATCAAGTGCGAGCAGTCTTACGGCACCAACTCCAGCGATGAGTCGTGCTCCTTCTCTGAAGGAGACAGTGAGTCCTGCCACGTACAAGAACGCGGGCCAGAGGTGAGTGTAAAACATCGTCTCCAACTTGTAGTTCATAAAGTAGCCATCACACTCAATTCCACCATGGCTAATTATATTGCTGTGGCCTGCTCTCCAGGTCTACATTAGCAGTCATTAAATCATCATGTAATTGAAACTTGAGTGTTCAGGGCAAGATTTACAGCTCCACCAAAGGGCACAGATGTGCTTTGATATTATTAATCTTCCTCTTGCACTGCTGGAGATCCATGTAATGAGCCCGAATATGGGAAGAAGACCATGTAAATGTTGGAGGTTATACTGCTGATTTTAGGACCACACATTATTGGTGGATGATTTTGGTGTGTGTAAGAGGCACTGCAGAGATGCTAACATCCATTAGTGTGTGTGGTGTCCCACAAAGGGAGTGAAAGCAATACATAATAGGCCGCAGTGTGCTTTGGTCATTAAGTTTTAATGGACAATGGTTGCAGCGAGTTGGATGCGAGTGGGCGAGAGGTTCAGCACAATCTCATGGAAAGACTAACACAGCTCGACAGTGCTGACAAGGATAAATTGCCAATCCCCTACTCATCCTCCCCTAATCCACCTGGGCAGACGTCCTTCAAGCTGCAGACTAGATGACTGTTGTTTACCAGGTAAAGATCAGTTAGGGACCCTTCTGATTCTTGGAGGTAGAGCGCTGAATGGGTTTAATATTGCCAACGTTCCCTACTGCGGCAAAGATTGTAAAAAAATCAATCCACAAAGAGCAGCTTTGCTTCTCAAAGCCCTGCTGTGTTTGCTCAGCATAATGATGAAAATATGAAATCATCTTGTTCTTCTTTCGGTATTTTCCCATTAGGGCTTGCCACTGAAATGTATGTAAACATTTGAAATACAATCAAGACAATTCATATGTTCACTCCTGAGTGAAGATACATACAGTAAATAGATAAATAGAGATAGATAGATAGATAGATAGATAGATAGATAGATAGATAGATAGATAGATAGATAGATAGATTGCATTCCGAGACAGTGACATCATCTTGTTGATTAGCAAAAGCTGGATTTGAACTTGTGACCTTTTGGCTGTGAGGAGCTCTCTGTGCTGTAGTCGATACATGCAGGGATGTGAGCTGGATGTGTATGCAGAATTGCTTTTGATGAGCTTGGGGGATAGGGCTGCTTTGATAGCAACAGAGGGAGCAAAGGGGGGAGAGAGTGAGAAAGTGGTCCGTTGCCATGGTGATGAGATTCACAGAACAAGTCAAAGCTACAGGACAGGATTGTGCTTTTCTTTGGAAGAAGAATCTGTTCCGCTGCACAAACAGAGCCGAGATAAAGAGGCTCAGCAGTAATGTGTAATTATGGCCTCCGCAGCGTGGCACACAACACTCATCGCTATCAGATTTATGGGCGTTTAAGGGCTCTGCTGAATGTGCCACTGTAAATTATTGCAGGATTGATTTACAGCACTGAGCTTTCATCGGGAGGAACGGCCCGAAAATGACAGAGAGACATTTCACTTCCCTTTGTCATTCCCATGTGTGGCTATGACTCATCTGTATGTGGCAGCCACACAATATCCCCGTGTTAGATCCCGCAGGGTCATCTGCCAGCATTCCACTCACTATCGATAGCTGCTGCTAAGATTTCTCCTTAGGGAACCTTCCCCATGTAAACCTCTTGTGATGTTTATTGCTTGCACAGAAATGCTGCCTACTCGTTCCTACCGGGCCTTCAAACACGTAAAGGCCTACATTAGTAGCACAGTGATCTGCAGAGGGAGGGGTTCAAGTAGCTCCAGTACCAGGTCCTGGACTGGACACAATGAGTCACACTCAGGAAGGAAGTGCTATAAGTTCAGTTCAGGCTTTTCAGACCCAATCTTTGTCATTTAAAGCAGCTGTTCTCAGCTGAGGGAACGTGTACTACAAATTAAAGCATACAAAATATGGGGTTTTATAATGTTTATTTTTAGTCTAAAATGATAATCCTGATCATGTTTATGGAAATTATTTCGATGAGAACATAAACTGAAAATACAAGGGTCAGTGTTGGTCCCACACCAGGTGGGAGATGATTGGAAAAGATATGGGAAATTATAAAAACCCTTCAGGAGGCACTAAATAATGTTTCAATCCACTTATTTACAAAATGAGATTCTTTATAATGTGTGCTATCACTCATTCATTCCATCATTATGCTCTTGTTTTTTTTCATAGTATTCTGAGCAAAATGTTGTAGTTGGACAAAGGGGGTACTTTGATTCAGAAATAAGAGAAAGGGGGTACTTAAGCCCAAAAAGTTTGAAAACCACTGATTTAAGGTGATCAAGAGTCACATGAGGTTTCTGGGCAGCTCCTGTCTGGTTATTGATGGATGATTTTTCAACGGGCCACATCAGAATGGAAATCAATTGGTGGTCATGGTGGCGCAGGATTACTTGTAAAAATCCAACCTGGACCATTACTGTGGAATGTTGATCAAGTCTCTTAACCCTAACTGCTCTTGTTGTACTTTGCTTTGGATAAAAGCTGAATGAAATGGTAATCTTGTAATTGCTACACAATAACTTTGGATCTTTAAAGAGAACCAGAGCCTCTCCAAGTGAATTAACCCTATTTTACAGCATTTACTCTTGTACAATACAATCTGAAATAAAGAAGAACTTATAGGAATCCAAAAGGATATATGCACCTAAATATAACTAAAAATAAATAAATAACTCTGATCAAAGGATCCTTGGCTGCTCTTTTTTCATGTTTGACATTGAAGCTAAAATAAAATTGCCAAATGTGTGAAAGGATCAAGCCTGTCCTTGATGGTACAGTTATTATCAAAAGTTCATGAGATCCAAGTTTGTAATTACTCAGGCCATCCTTATTTGCGTAGGCTGCTTCATGGCCACTCAAGTGCAAACACACACGACCAACGTCTGCAGTTCTACCTGAGCATGTCTACACCGCAGCATTAACCTGGCTGTGCATGGGATGGAGCTCAGTGTGTAGCCTGGCCACAGCCGAGCAATTATTGATCTCTGAGTGAGTGGGAGGAATGAGGAAGCAGACCTGATACATCAGCACAATGTTTGAACTTTTTTCACACACAATAGAAAGTGTGACAGAAAGTGCAGAGAGCTTTGTGTCTGTGCAGTAACATCAGACAAGCTTTACACTAGTAGCTGTCCTTTCATAACTTTGCTTCTTTTTTGTTTTGATCTACAGAGGTGATCATATTCTTGGTAAGGATAGATCCTGTAGCATTGTGCAAGATTTAGGGAATACAATAAAGATTAGTCAGTTTTATCTGTGACTAAGGAGCCCTGTGGAATTTATTCCACAGTAATGATGCATATGTAATAAGTGCTACATCTAAAATATTTGAGTATGTGTATAGATATTTAAAGAAGTTTAAGGGTGTGATGCTGTATAGAACGTAACTATCCGTCTTCAATGCTACACAAATGAAATGATGTCATATTTACGTATGTCTAAAAAAGATAAAGCAGGTCAAGTTTTCCAGCAATGGGTTTATATGTAACCCCCCCAGGTATTTTATTTTGAAATGCACATTCATCCAGCTTTATCTATGTAGAAAAAATCAGTACTAACGAGGTAATGACATTCAAAACCTCTTCATTACTCCTCTGAGAGCACCTGGTGAATAAGTTGCCTCGTTCAGGAGCAGCAGGACAAATATAGAGTGAATAATAGTGAAGTTTTCTCTTGGCTCTGATTCAGTGTAGAGTGCAATCATACAGGAGGAGAACCTCAGACGAGAAATCTCATGGAGTTCCTGGGCCCTCCGGGGCCTGCTGGGGTACAGAGCAGCTCTGTGCAGCCGTCCTAGAAGCCCAGAGACATTCAGCATCCCGCCACCTTACAGTGGTCATCTGAGACATTCCTGCTATGTTGACTCTGGCTGAGGCATTGCAGCGGCTGCTGTGGAGATTTCCCAGAAGAACTCAGCAAACAGTGTGAGAACTGCTGCGTGATGTGTTTTTCGACTTTACTCAATTAAAGTTTGACATCTTTGACAAATTAATGCCACTTGTGCACATCATATAATTTTGCCTTATTTCTCACAAAACCTGGGCCTGTTTTCATCAGAGCCCAAACTTTGTTGTCCTGTTATCATCTTATGGAGTTTTTATCATTGCTCCTTCGTTGTTGTGTTTCTGAGAAAAATTTACTTCGCACAGGATTTAAGTAGTGTATGAGTGAATAAAAAGTGAAATTAACTGTAAGTACACTATATTTATTTATATTTAATATCATTGTGAATGTGAATATCTACAAATAAAAATGTAGAAAGTAGAGAAAGTATGAAAGGAACTAGTAAACACTATCTTTATTAGGATCTAAGTCATGATAAGAATTTGTGGTGAAGCATCATAATCCCATTTACAAGCATGCAGGATGAGGCTAATTATGTCGATAGCATGAAATACTTGTGAAAGATAATGGAGCGCTGATGGCTGCATAAGTTCCTATTTCAGTTACACTGTTTGAGGAAATGTGTCCTATCTGACCATGACACAGTCCCTACTCAACTAAGTAGGCTTGTTTATGCAGGGAGGCATCTAAAACATGCAGAACTGTTACTCGGTCCCGGTCTGCACAGGAGTTGCATTTAACATCCATGATCTTTAAATGTGGGAACGTTTCACTTGGAATTATGTATAGCACATTCAGTTACCTTGTGTATGATATGCAGATAAATGTGCCTCACCTGCCATCACCTTTTTGATGTTTGAAAAATTATGCATAAAACACACGATTTAATATTTTCATCATTTAAAACGTCAGTTTCCGCAGGATGATCAAATCCATCGCATCCTCTTCATTACCCCAAAAAAGACTAAAACGTTATTAAAATATCTGAGAACTGTTCCTCATTAAATGTATGACGACAATCACCAAAGAAGAGATTCACATTAAAGTTTTGGGTTTTTTTTTTTTTAAACCTGACCTTTACACACATTTTAACAAAGCTGCAATAAAATGTATTTATTCATTTATTTATTTTGACCTTTGTATTAATGCAATTCTAAGACAACAACATTTTTAACGTCATTCATGTTTTATAGCATTTGTAATGTATCACAACACCTGCAGTTATGGATGTTGCCATTAAAACCCTACCAGTCAGGCACATCTAATGGGTGAAATTTAATTTTAAAAAGTCACTGAATGAGACAAAAAAAACCTAAAAAAAAATATTCCTAATGATTGGATTCAGTTTGACACTGTCCTAAACATTTGGAGCCCAGCTTTGAGACCATGAACATCCATTAATTTCTAGCAGTGCTCGGGGTCAGACCTGCTACTGATGATGGATGAGCCCTACTTTATTTTGTACCTCATTTGCAGAGAACGAGAGTGAGTGAAGAGACGAGAAACGATTCAGAAGAGTTGGGTATGAATTTATGGCTGTGGTTCAGGCGTACTCTGTCATCTGTGCTGTTGAACTGGTTCTTGTGCTGGAGTGGTTAAATTTAGCCGTCCCTTGCGTACCAGAGGGACTGGAGGAGGAGGAGGGGGGCATCACAAGGTCGAGGCGTCTCCTTTCCCCTTCCTCCTCTCAGACATCATATCCTCACTCCAGGATGAGCTTCACTCTTATGTTTTGCTCCTTTTAATCCCAAACTGAGTCATCTTCTCCTCTACTTTAAATACAAGTGTCAGCTTCCATTGATGTTCCCTCTTCTCCTCCTGCCCTCCACTCATCTCCGTGAGGATGGAGTTGTCATGGCTGGGAGAAGTAGCAGCAAGAGCAAGCCAAGTGTGGCCTTGAAAGCTCACACCATTATTTATTCATATGTCTGCATGCAGATGTCGAGCCGAGATGAGAAATAGGGCTTCTGGCTGGGCCTCAGAGGGCTGCACTTCTAATGAGGAAACTGGAGCTATTGCTCCCCATCTCAGGGGGAAGATTGACATCTAGATTTGCTCTTCAGTGAAGGAGCAATTTGGATTATGAGTAGCCCCATAAGGATGGTGCTTTCCACCAGGTGACACCATCACGTGAGCTGTGGTGGAGTCTGTGCCTCAGAGGGCATCATCCAGGCCCTGGTCTCCTACAGGTATACAGTGGAAAGCATCCGCGGATCCCTACCACCAGTTTCTCATTCTCCTCCTGCTTTCCTTTTGCCTGTGCTGCAATGAAAGGAAGGAAGGAGGAACAGGAGCTGCCAAAGCTCTCTAGCTCTCTTCCTCTGGCTCTTTGTTGTGCCTTCACCGCTTCCTCTCGCCGCCTCCAGCTACAGCTCTCTGTTGCAGGCAGATACCACTGGGGTGGATGCGCCTCTGATGTGCTTATCATAAGACTTGCCATCACCTGAGGGAGAGAGGCTGACTCTGAGAGGAGGAGAATAAACACACAGCCATGATGGCTTGTCACATGACGGTGGAGGATGAAACATCACACATGCTCTGATTCGGGCTTCGTGGCCCAAATTTTCACTGCCTCTGTATTCCATCAGTTCTTTTGTTCTGCTGCTGTAGGTTTTGCTGCTGCAGAAACTGATGCCCCCAACATCTGAGCTGACTCTAAAGTGGATCAGGTTGACAGATCACTGCCCCTCCAATCTGTCACGCTGGCTCATTTCCAGGTGCTGCAGGACAGATGGGTGGAGCTCTTTTCTTGGATAACCTTTTCCCTCCCCTGCCTTCAGTGGGTGTGTTACATGGTGAACCAGAGGAGGAGAGAGCTCAGAGCAGGCAAAGACTGTGCCTTTAGGCTGCAGTGCGGCACTAGTGCGCCACCCTCTGGACAAAGATAGACACTGTCACTACAGCGAGGAAACCTAGTGGGACAGATGAGGGGAAAATATCTCTGTGACTTCTCAGATGAAGGTTGGATTTTGGTCAAACTTATGCTTTATGATTAGGGTGAGGTCTCTGAACATATCTTCCTCTGTGCCTCTTTGCTTCTGGTAGGTTCTCTGAGGTTAAAAAGTCATTATATTTACACTGTCCATCATCCGACTGGTGACATAATGGAAACAAGCACCTGGGGAAGCAGTTTGCAGTGTCAGCAGTTCTTTCAGTAATAACTTAGTTTAGAGAAATGACAGCAGGGTGTAGAAATGAATAGCACAAGAAGCGTGTTCAGTTCAGTGTGTTGAAGCCTTCATATGGTGTTTTTAATCGTCAAACAGTATGAAACTGGAGGTGAGACATAATTATAAAATTAACATGTATCCTATATAATATCACAACGTTTTCATGATGAGTTGTGATGCTTTCATTCTGTGGCCTGTGATGATGGCACAGAGAAAATGTGTAGCAGGTTAGGATATTGTTACATGAGCCAATTCATAAAAAACTGAAAAATGTAGTTGATGCTGATGAACCTGAAAATAAAAAGCTCTTTCATTTCCAGGGTTTTCCTTTGCCCCAGGTGAAGCTTCCTTTCCCTGTCGATCAAATCACAAATCTTCCAAGGAACGACTTCCAAATGTTGGTGAAAATGCACAAACTGACCTCCGAGCAGCTCGAGTTCATCCACGATGTGCGACGGCGGAGCAAGAACCGCATCGCCGCGCAGCGCTGTCGCAAGAGGAAGCTTGACTGCATCATGAACCTGGAGTGTGAGATCAGGAAACTGGTGAGCCTTTGATCAGCCCCGTCATCACATGGCGCTCCTTTGGGAAGATGTCGTCCATCTTAACATTCACCATATCACACAAAACTAAAGAGTCATTTGAATGGAATCACACCAAAAATGATTAAAATCTAGAGATTTTCTAGATTTCTTTCCTACATTTAATTTCTGATATTAACTGATATATACACAGCTCCCCTCTAGTGATGTAACATCATGGTGATAGGCCCCGGTGCAAAAAAAATAAATAAAAAATTGTGCCCCACTCTACACACACACACACATTGTTTTTCTTCATTAAATGCGTTTCAAATGCGACCACATTTTTCACAAATTTGTTATTTTGTTCAATTATCCCAATTTAATGTTAAAGAGAACAGTTGAACTATAGGATTGTATGTAATAATTCACATTGATCAAAAATATGAGGTTACAAGTGCATTGCTATAGGTTTGAATCCCACTTCAAAAGAAAGACTCAATCATTAAAAGCTCATCTTACGGCAATTATATAACATTTTGTCTTGGTGTCAGAAGGCGGAGTAAAGTCGTAAACGTACAGTCGAATTGGTCGGGCCAAATAATGCCGTAACAGGTCCACTGGTGCCGGGCACAGCCGAGTCCAACCTCTGTGTGTTGGTGGAGAATTCTCTCCTTCTAGCCACTCAGAGAAGCAGGACACGGTGGTAGTGTCGATGATGATGCCGGTGCGCTTCAGTTTCTGTGATCCTCCAGTGGGATGCTGACTGTTGCCTGGGTTTGAGTAAAGAACTTGACAAACTTGGTCATTTTAGCTTTACTCTCATCCTTTATTTCCTTCCTCTTTTGTGCACCGCTTTCCCCCCCCCCGTGTTGAATAGTCATCGTGACTCATCATGACTGACAGGTGTTAAGGTGAATGGACAATTGTAATCTCCCCCTCCCGTACCAGCCACTAAGCGTTACCTTACCGACGAGCCCCAAGCTATTCCATTCACAAAAACAGGGGCATATCTGGCACTTCTTGAGAGTTCTGATTTTTTTTTCTTCCCTCCTTCATGGGCCCCGTACGGCACCTGGGCCCCGATGCACCATCAACACTCACGCCTGTGCTCCACTCCCCTTCCTGCCCCGCTGGATGTATTTCACATAAAACATAACTGTGCAAAATAGGAAAACAAATTTAATGGAAAAAAGCTCTATATATTTTTTTAGAGTTGTTGTCTCAAACAACAGCACATATTGTTGTATTTTTTGTAGATAGAAAAACCAATACCGATTTCAACTAATATGACATTTTATTGCAGAAATCGGTCAATGATCGCCCATTTCTACCAAATTTCAATTGATTATCTTAGAATACATATTGATCTTAGTGAGCAGACGTGTAAACTTTAGTTTATGGGAAGTTTTCTTTTTCTTTTAATCTGTGTCTACCTTTATTAGAAGTTAAGCTCATGTTGCTGGGACGTAACTTCACATACAGCCTAGGTTCCCAAAGTGGGGTACAGGTACCCCCGGGGTACGCAAATTGTTGTCGGGGGTACATGAATATAAATTCAAAACAGCATGACAACATTGGAAACAGGAATATAAATAGATCAGCAGTCAGAAGCCTCCATGCATTGCCACAAATGACACATTGTCCTCTGTAAGACTGCCCTCTAGTGGTGAGAGAAAAACAATCTCACCAAAATGCACACATACTGTATGCCCTTTGCTATCACATACTTGTGTGAAAGTGGATTTTCAGCTTTGACAAACACAAAAACAATCTACGGAAAAAGACTTTGCGTGGAGAACAATTTAAGACTGCCACTCTCAAATTCAGCCAAACATTACAGAGTTCTGTGCTTTCTCTCAACTTCACCCTTCTCATTAAAGTTGTAGCGAGTCATATTTCACATATTCAGGGTGAAGAATATGTTGCATTACTGGAACATGTTCAACTAACAAATATTTGGTAGATTTATTCTCTCCTCCCCCCCAAAAAAAAGAGAGAGATTGTTTCTAACATAAAATGCCAGTAGCCACATGAAATAAATTGATTGGTAATCCTGAATAAGATGTTTATTGTGTGCTTATAGATTATTATTATTTATTTTATTATATATTATTTCTCAACAGGATGGCTAAAATTTCATTGTAGGACTACATTGTGTATGACCCTACATTCTTATGTTTTTATGTGTGCAGGAGTAGGGGGTACATGGTTTCAGGTTAAATGTCTGACAGGGTGAAAAGTTTGGGAACCACTGACACACAGGATTGATCATACCTAAATAGTTTATTTTACAGTGGCTGTTGTCAGATAGGAGCTCCAACTAGTCAAAAACATTGTGTCCATGCTCAGATTAAGGATAAAAGGACAAAAAAAGTGTTATTATACTTGGTGCTGACTCATGCTGGTTTGTGTGATGCAGGTGTGTGAGAAGGAGAAGCTCCTGACTGAGAGGAACCAGCTGAAAGCGTGTATGGGTGAGCTGTGGGAGAACTTCTCCTGTCTGTCCCAGGAGGTGTGCAGGGATGTCCAGCTGAGCCCTGAGCAGGTCCAGTCCTTACACCACTACTGTCCCGTTCTCCGTCCTGCCAACAGCACACCCACCTCCACCACTGCAGCCGCCACCAGCATCGACCTCACCGGCACCCACTCCGGCTCGGCCACGCCGGAGCCCAGCTTCCAGGGGTCGCCGGGCCCATCAGAGAGTGAGCACGACTCCGCTGTCAGGAACGGGGCGGACAGAGAAACGGACACCAGCGTGTACACAAAGTCAGGGTTATCCATGGAGACGTCAAACCAGACGGTAACGGTGGATTTCTGCCAGGAGATGACTGACAAATGTACAACCGACGAGCAGCCGAGGAAGGACTGTACTCAGTAGTAGTGGTTCTTTGTGTTGTTGTTTTTTATTATTTAATTAAGCTCTTCTGACGCACCCTCCCTCAGGGTTGATGGGGACGGTCAGCCTCTGCCAGTGTTCACTGAAAAACAAGCTTTGTTTGTATTTATGTCTTGTGCCGTTGTTTTGTCTATGAACGGTTGACACTAAAGTTGTCTTAACAGCAGCAATACTGTTGTCCAGGTATTCTCCTCTTATCATGACAGAGTGGGATATTCTCACCGAACCCCTTACAATGGTGCTATTCTCAGCCCCTGCAGCAGCCTGTCACAACGGAGACTCTGTTCTTCATGTGTCCATTCAAGTCAGACCTCATTGGACCCCAACAGCAGCTCACTTTGTATTTCTATGTCACAGGATCTGTGTTCCTGCCTTTTAACTACACCTTACTTTTCCCACTCTGTCTCTATCAAGCTCTTCTACCTCTTTCTGGCCCAACAAAGCAAAGAGTCATGTCTGTTCAACATCGGCCAGGCCAAACTGGGTTTTTGACATCCAGTTCTGCTTTAAAATTCAGGTTTGGCCCCATTTCAAGTATCTATGGACCACCAAAGTAAATGTTGAGGTCTGCAGACACCTGCGAAGATGTTAAACAGACATTAGAAAAGATGTTCGACAGTGAACAAAGAAGAACAACAACAATTGGCAAAGTTTGAACGTGTCTTTGCTCAGTGGGCTTCTCTCTTGTCTCTTCTCTCTCTATATGTCAGTGGCCCTTTTTGTCACAGCAAATCAAACTCAGGAAAACAAGAAATCCTCTGAATGTTCAACCTAATTCATAAAAAAATGAGAAAAACAGCTTTCCTACATGAGGGAGCTGCGATGCAGTGAGAGTGTAAAATGTTCATATGCAAAAAATGTCTTCAAGCGTCTCACATTTGTATTTCTGTGGAGGAGAAGGGTGTACAGACTGTAAAACCAATACATTCCTCCTATGCCTTCCACAGCACTGAATCGAAAGGAAAAAAGGTTTTTGCAGGCGGTTAATGCTTATTTTTATTCCCCACTCATCAGCAATACCATTGTACTTGGATGTTGTAATGGTGACATTTTAGTGCTTGTTTGGCAGAAGTGTAAATAGTACGGAGCATGATGACTGTAACAGTGATATTTTTTTGTACAGGTAGAGGCTTAGGTGTTTCTTTTTCACCGGGGTTATATCAAGCACCTTTTTACTAAGGGAAGAATCTTTGTTTTGTTGTTTCCTGTCCTGCCTAACGAACACTCCCCCCATCACAGTGGGAGTTCTTCTACTCAGGAAATCACTTAGACACTCACACAACAGTACATAACAGACACACATGTCACACACACGATTTGAGCCCCTTTGCATGTATAAAAGTTGTGTTTTGAAACGGCCAGCTCCTTCACACCTTCCTTTGACTTTTCCCCTAAATGTGAAAAATGACTTGTTCCTAATGTTTTCGTTTTCTACCGTTAGAGGAAATCTTGTTTCCTGTTAGTGGTTTCACAGCTATTGGTGTTCACTTTCACAGTCACGTTTTGGCTTTCTACTGTGTTGGCATGCAATGTTTAAAAAGAGTGAATTACAGACAATTATTTTCCAGATGATTCCAGAAAGTATATTAGATCTAAGAAATGAAAATTAATGATAACCATCATGAGATCAATAAATAATACTATATACTGTATAGCATGTATTCATATGTTAAGAAAATTCAGTGATTGGATTAAAGACTACAACTTTAAAACCTAAAATAATAATGTTAGCCTTAGATATCAAAAGATGATTTTGATAAAGTTCAATTTATGATTGCAACAATTCCAATATTGATTGTACACATGACTCTTATCATAGCGGAAAGTATTGTGAATGTTTGTATTTGTAAACTATAGCCTCTCTTATTGATGGTTATCATTAATAATTGCCTACAAAAAAATAATTCTGGCACTTTGACTTTCAGCGCTCAAAGCCTTTTAGCACTTCCGTAAAGGTTTTGTCTTCTGAACCTTTAAAAGTCTCAAACTGGAGCACTTAATTTGGCACTTATAAAAGAAAGACTTTCCTCAAAATGATCATACAATTATGATGTTTTTTTTTTTTTTTAATCTATTATGAATCTAAAACACAAAGAAAATCTGAAGGTAAAACTAAGTGTTCACACCTTCTATCTGTCTTTCTTTAGTAATGGAATAAGCTAATTCAGAATTCATTTGAAAGCTGTGTATGTTGTCCAAAATGATTGAGTAACAATCATATAAGATAGTAAAATATTTGCCCTAATTGTGCATTTGTTTAAACACCTTACTTTGTGATGTGCATGCATGCTGCCTATAGCTATAAGCTTAGTTAGTTGGTCTTAGCTTTAGTTTTGCCTTGTACGTTCCTTTTGGAGCCGTCTGTCCTCCTGAAATGCTATTTTTGAAAAAGTTCTCAATGTATAAGAAGCTGAATTATGTCAAACTCTCTAGATCTAGCAGGCTTTAACGTTAAAGCTGGGCATCATTCTTTAGCACAAAGATTAAATTGTATAAGATTGCTCAACTCGATGTATTGCTCTTTAAAGCCCTAATCCAAAATGGCGCTATCTGTTAGCGAAGTAAAAGTCGAGCTAAAGTAAGTGCCACAATAATGAGCATTTTCTACCTTTTATTATTTCAAAGGTCCCTGTTTCAAGGGATACTTTATTTCTCCAAAACTGACCAACAACATCTACTGCACTTATTATATTTGATACCAACACTGCATTTATGACAGCAAAAGATGCTGAAATGATATTTAGGCTGGTCGGAGACTAGCGCAAATTGTTAGCATCGGCCTCATTGCTAACAGCAACAGTTTACGCTATCTTGAGGCAATTTTGTATGTTTGGAACGTTTGGACTTCTGTTAAATCTTTGGATTTAACGCTCCTGATTGCTCAGCAAATGAGAAAACCATATAGCATTTAAAGTTGTTTAAAGAAAGCACTGTTTCAGGGCAGTAATGCTAACTGAAATGTCAAGCTTAAAATTGGCAAGGTTTAACATTTTACTTTTGCTAATATCTGTGTAGTCTTGGTCAACTCTTTTAAAGCATAATATCTTAACTTTAATTCAAGTTAACCCCACTGAATAAATCGCTATTTCGCTTCTTTTGACCAGGAAATGTAGAATTATGTTTGATTTGATAACAAAATTTGACAAAAATACAATTTGGTTTTTGGTCATCAAAATGTATAGTTTCAGACAAGTTTTAGTCCCCTAAAAGCACAACCATTTAAATATTCTAAATCTGTTGCTAAATTATTTCTATTGATATCAACTTTTAATTTTGTTGACTACATTTTTTATCAATTTAGTCCTCATTGTACTCTCAAAAAAAGTGTTATTCATCAAAATGAAGACAACTGTTAGCATATGAAATTAGCACCTAGCCATTGCCCACATAAGTTGCTACATAGAAATGAGCCAATAACTTTATACACATCTTTGGGAGTTCAGATGTAATAAGTGCAGTAGAAAACATTTGTAAATACTAGCTGGTGCTGTTGGCATGTTTTAGCTAACAATTAGCCCCACTACTTTAAATTAACCCGCTCAGTTTGGTTTCTAAAGCAAGCAAGAACTGTGACTTCTGAACAATCGATGATTCTTTTTGGCTAAAACTAATCCAGGGTTGGGGCTTTAAAGTTTGGATGAAACTTCCTTGACTTTAAACGATGTACATTTTCAATGTAGTTTATAATCCCACACTGTGTTTGTGATTGTTTGGGCTACAGAGCCGCACACAGAGACTGTGTATTATATCAATCTGTCCTCCAATTGGTTCGTAAGATAATTCCCAATTTTGTAACGAACACAGAGCCACGTACGCGCATCCACTCAAACGCACATATTCATTCCACACCGACACATGTACACACTGTCAATGCAAATGTATCGGCACAGCCTGAGTGCAGAGCAGCTCTTTTTTAAATTATTGAATTTACATTTAATTACAATTACCCAGTCTGCTTTGCTGCCTGACTAATGGGCAGAATTGGCAGCTAGCAGTGTAGTTCTTTAAAAAGTCATTTTACCATATTTTAAAGGTTTTTATAGAGCCTAAACAGTTATATTGGTTTCAGCAGCAGTATCCAATCTCTTTATATTGATATTATGACAAATTATTACCCACATATTTTCAAATGAAGATTTTTAGTCTTGAGCTTGGCAAAAAACAAACAAAAAACATGAAATTTCAGGTTGCAACAAATTGACTGAATCTCCAAATAATATGTTGGGACTTAGATTATTGTTAAACAATTTATAGTATAGTTTATATACAAAATGAAATGCACAAATCCAAAACCTTCATTAAGGTAAAACAACAAAGGATTAGAACAGCTTTGATTGAACACAAACGTATGTATTTTAAACACACAAATTTAAATCAAGGCATCAGTTTAACACCAGCAGCACTCATCGAATGTGAAATGTCTCACACACACTTTACAGCCCTTTTATTTCACTCTGAAGTTTGGTTTGTTGGTTACTCTCCTCAGAAAGTCCAGCATTCAAAAAATTCAGAGTTGATTAACTGATTGAACAATTTGGAAACATAACTTTGCCTTTATTTACATCCTCAACCAAAAGAGTTATTAGAGATATAACGCTGAACATGAATGATATTTAACATTCACTGTCACAAGTGATACGTTGTGCAGCTTTAAACTGATGACAAATACACGTCACATTTATTGAACAGTTTGACATGAGGAATTCTTCAGGTCATCAGTGCACAATGCTTTGGTTCCCTTGTGGGTGTTTCTGTAGCTGTAAAAAGTGAGCATTCGGTAAGAATGCTCACTTTTTTTCCGTGTATTTGTGTTGTTTATTCAACTCTTTCTCTAACATTTTTATTTTTATTTTTGCCGCTGCTTCTCAAAAACAAAACACTGGCTTTTCAACTCCAAAGGTTGTTCTGTAGAAGAATATGAACAAAGACATGCCTTTCTCACAGATTGCTTGACTTTACTGACAAAATGAAAAGAGGAAATTTGCTCTGTGTCTGCACAGGCTGAGGTCATTCAAATCGAAAAGGAATATGTTTACAAGTAGGTATTTTGTCATGTCGGATCCTTTTTCTTTTCTTTTTTTTTTTGCCATGTAAAAAGCGCTTTTGGTTTTTGGTGTTGCATCAGAGACATTGAATGAGTTTCCTCACTTTGTCTTTAATCCAACTTTTAGGGATGGCTCAGCATTACATGGATACAAAGTGCACCTCCAATATTTGCCTTAGAACTTGCAAAGGCCATAGTTCACATCCAAGTGAAGTGAGTGTATGCAGGGGCCTGGGCCCCCATCCCCAAGTCACCAGTGCAGACTCTTCTCACACTTATCTACCTGTGAAATCCTTCATACCTCTCATAACTGGTCAATGACTGTATCAGCAAACTGCATCAGGTGTTTTTTCTACATGCTTTTTACACAGATTCTATGGATTATTGTATTAGTAGATTTTGGTGCATCATTTTTTTTTTTTTTTATGTAATAGCTCTCAAGCTTGTAGTTCAAGTTGTTGTTTTTTCTTTTCTCATTTTTCTAGACTGTTTTGTGTTAATATTGTCATTTTGAAATAGCTGTTATTTGCTTATTCTCTACTAAGAGTTCTTACCTAATTTTTAAATCCCTCATGACCCTAATTAATGAAATGACCTAATAACCATTGTAAATATGGTATTGTGCAAACCCCATTTTCATTCATTTCAATTGCTAGTGTTATATAAATGACTTTTTTGTCTTGACACCATTTCTCTTTATGAAATAAAGAAGCAGGCATATCATTGTTGGATTTATTGTCATTTTTATTTCTAAGTGAATAATATTTCCTCCCTCTCTCCTCCTGGCTCTGTGACGTAGGGGTCTGAGATGGGGGTGAGGGTACAAGACCACGCCTAGCCCAGTGGGTAGAGGGGTCTGATCCAGTCTCATTTCCTTTCTCTTTGTCCCTGACTCACTGACCCTTTAGTGAATTCTCCACCATGAGTCTTTCATACTGTTCTCACAGGATCAGGTCAAGACAAAATAGATACATTTTTTGGCAAAGCAAAACACCAAAGAACAGGAGTACACAAAATGCTTCCAAAAACACGCAACATGACAACAAAAAGTATATAAAATAACTCCAGAAACACAGAAAACATCTCCATTAGTAACAATACAATAGATCCACTTGTATTTCCACTGAAATGTTTTAAATCATGATGAGATGCGCAATTGCTATTCGGATGTAACTCTGTAATAATTAAGGAACTAACGAGACATAACCGAGTTAAATTTCATAAAGCTCTGTTGCGAGCTGAGATATGAATTTTGGCAATGGAGAGAAATTTTTAGGTTTTTTTTTTTAAACTGGTCCATAATCAGTGTATTGATCCAGATTCCCTCCAAAACGTAACGGAATCTTCCATTGGCTTAAGGTCTATCTTTGGTTAAATTTGTGTCTAAAGAGGGTTTTCACCGACATCACTTTCTGGGCAGTAACCCGGATGCACGGCCATGTTGGAGGTAAGCGGATGTTGACACTACATGTTAGAGGCTCACAGAGGAGTACTCTGCAATGGATAAATCTCAGAAAAGCTCCTCAAAATGCATTATAGATGCAAACGCTTACAGGAACGGGCACGATAATTGGAAAAAATACAGTTTATTGGAGGTAACGAGTCGGCTCCCTCGTCTTAGATCAATGACGACTCCGGAGAGTCTTTTGTCTATTATGTATCCTGATATCATCAACCAAGCCCATACACAGCGGAAGACCTTTAATCTAATAGAAGTTTGGAGGTCGGCTGCGGCTGTAGAGGTTTGCGTTAGCAACGGATATACTGCAGATAACTCAGTCCGTTCTAATAATTTCACAGTGAACCTGTAGCATTTTTACTCTAAAATAGTTTACGACCGCCAGGCAATCTTACATTGAGGCAAATCAAACAGTTATAGTCCGTTAGATACTCTAGACCTCGAGCCTCGGATTGCTACGTCGGCTACATCCAGCGGCCTGTGAAGCAGCGGAGCCTCGTACCTGCGGTGTTCGCCAGTAGAGGAGACGTAAGCGGTGTGATCAGAAGCAGGAGCGGGGCTAAAAGCAAATCCTCAGAGAACGCCGCTTCCTTCCATCCTGCATTCCAGTATCCACTCCCTGGAGGGATGTAACAATTCACTCAACTCCCGATACGATTTGATTCCCGATACGATACAAACTATGGATTTCATTCTCTCTCTCTTGTTTCTCCATTTCCTCTCTGTGTCCCTCTTACCTTGGATTTCACATGTTCTTTCTTTCTCCCTTCTTTCATTTTGTCTTGGGGAAGCCAAAATGCTTCCACACTTCTGATTTAAAACATGATGGTGCGTCCTGAATTTCAAATTCTAAATAGATAGTGCCCTTTGCTATAAAGAAAAAATTAAAATTAAAAAATATATATATGTATATATAATTATATATTATATATAATATATATATTATATATAAGTACTGTAACAAGCTGGACTACCTGAAGCTGGATTTAAATGCAAGAAGGGATGTTATTGTGCTTGCATATACACCAATAACAACTGGTGCAACAACGGTGAGCTAGTCTCATGTCACTGCTCTCCTGATGTAGAACTACTGAGTTCGAATCCCGCTCTATTCAAGTAATTGTTGTTGTGTCCTTGGGCAAGGCACTTTACCCACATTGCCTTGTATGAATTGTGTATGAATGTTGGTGGTGGTCAGAGGGGCCGTAGGCGCGAAATGGCAGCCACGCCTCTGTCAGTTTGCCCTAGGGCAGCTGTGGCTACACTGGAGCTTACCATCACCGGTATGACTGTGTGAGTGACTGGTGTGAGTGATAATGGTTTCTGTATCATGCTTTGAGTCTCCTCGAAAAAAGCGCTATATAAATCCAAGCCATTATTATTATTATTATTAATAAAATGCAGACATTATTCTCCCTGATTTGTTAAAACTTTTGGCAGTCTATAAAACTCATGTTTTTCACGATCTGACCAATTAGTACAGACAAAACATGGCAATAGTTCACCATTTCCTCTCAAAATTCGGGATTTGCTCATTTGTATGCTGTTTGTAAACCTGCTGCTTATCTCCAAAATGGCAACTTCCGGGGTGATGATGCGATTGATGACGCGCCACGAAAACCTACTATAATCTCTTGAGTACTTTTGAAGTAATCCTGCTAACAGACAACCAAACATTGTTAAACACAAGTGAAAAAATTACCTCCTTGGTGGAGGTAATGAAAAAGAAATACAAAACGACCCTTTCCTGTGTTAATGCTCAGATTAGTCATTATTGTGTTAAGATACAGTCACATGCTTGGGTCTCTGCTGTAACACGATTCTCTCTTTCTGCAGTCTGTGCTTTCTCCTCTCTCCTTTCTTTCTCTCTCAATACTTTTCCTGATCTGTACTTCTCTAGTATAACTAGTCTGTGATCCTATGGTTCATTTCACCCTCATTTATATAGCGCTAATTACAACAAAAGTCATCTCAAAGTGCTATCAAAATATAAAATTTATAATAAAAAGGAAATGATGTTCAAACTCTCTGTGTCCTGTTCTTTTCTCCTCTTCCTGCTGGCTCATTATGATGACAACTTGTACTCATTACACCAGTTGGATAGACTTCTTTTAGCCCTTTGTTTTCCAATGCAGGAGTACAGGGGGTTTTGATCCCATGCGGGCATTCAGGCTGTGAGGCTGTCCAAAAACCGCTGACTAAGGTCTTTACTACAAGAATATACACAGAACTTGTAACCTCAACAGCTGTTAAACTCGTGCTGTATCTCCAAAAACCCAAAATAAAAACCTAAAGCATTGAACGATTAAATCTTAAAAGGGACATATCATGCTAAATCCACTTTTTTAGCCCTTAAATGCATTTTGTTGTATGTTTAGAGTGTTTAGAAGTACAGAAAAATTCAAATTAGTCTCTTCAGGTGCTCCGTTGATATCTTTATATTCTGTTTTGGTCATATTTTTCAATCTGTTTCAACTTTTCTATTCTCTATTATGTTTTTTGAACTATTACATCACAGTATTTGCAGCGGAACTGCCAAATTAGGACATCAACTCCAGGTCCAACACTTCCGCCATTTTTATTTCTCGCTTTTATTTTGTAGTCCAAGCTCCAGGATGCAGAAGTTACGAGAGGATAAGTCAAAATGTTTGGTTGTTGGATGTAGTAACCCACACACTTCATTACACCGTCTCCCAGCATCAGAACCTTTTCGAAGTGCCTGGTTGAGTTTTATTTTTTATGGAAATGTACCCACATCTGTGGGTAAGGTCATTTTTGTGTGCGTGAAGCACTTCAAGGATGACTGCTTCAGCAACCTCCTCCAGTATAAAGAAGGATTTGCCAAAAGACTTTGTCTGATTGAGGGTTCAATTCCTTCTATCTTTGGAGATGACGAACAGAGCACTTCGGTAAGCTGTAAATAACGCTAAAAAGTGTGATGATAAGACGTCCCTGTCATTGTTTTGTTAGCATTAGCAGTTGCACCGTTTTCATATGTTAGCGCTGTATGCTCGTTTTAGATCCTTGATGATATGGCCTACGTGATTTAATTTAAGTCTAAAGTTTTCATTAGTCATTTCATTTTGCCATTTTTGTCTCAGAAAAGACTGTATTAAAATGCATTTCGTGACGTTAGCTTGGCGCTAGCGTTAGCTCGGTGCTTGTGTTAGCTCACTTGTTAGGGTTCTGCAGGTTCATCATCTTCATTTTCATCTCGCTCCGCCGGGTCAGACTCTGGCTCAAACATGTAAGGCTGGATGGACAAGTCTTCTGTTGTTGACATTTTGTAAATAACGTGTGAATAAACATTTTCTGCACCGCTAGATAATCGTATCTCTTCTATCAAACTACAAAAATGGCCGAACAGGGTGGAGTTGAACCGAGTGTCACCTCTGCAACCTGAAGAGGGGGCGGGGTATGAAGTGTCTCATTTACATGTAAAGAGACCGCACCAAAACGAGTTGCTCTCAGAAGCACATCAGAAAAGGGGTAGAAAAGGGGCCTGTGGAGCTATAATAATGAGGAATTCAGACCCAAGCATTGCAGTTCCTCTTTATATAGACCACAACTGTATGATTTATATGTAAAAAAGAAGGATTTAAAAGCATGATATGTCTCCTTTAAAATGTATTTTATTTTTTCTACTTTGTATAAGAAAGCCGTGCAGTCATCCTTCCACATTGTGGAAGTGAAAAGTAACTGCTGTGTCCTTTCAAAGGAGGTCATACCAAACTGGTGTGTCTAAGTATTGTGTCTTTGCACAGTTTATAGCTAACACCAAACGCAGCAACAGGCTCTGAGAGAAAGCTAAAGCTTTACATGCTAAAAATCAATGCTGCTTTGTTATGGTGCTGCTTTGGATGAGGTCATCGGGAAGTTAACGCGTGACAAAAGAAAACTAACATATAAACATTTCATCTAATCATTGAAATAGATGACACTATTCTGGTTTATCCTCCACTTGACTTTAAACTAAAGGCTGCAGCGATAACACAGACATATACAAACAGGAGACACAATTAGATTTCACCCTTTGCTTGAGATTTGTGCATTTAACAACAAAATGCATACATATGTCTTATTATTTAATAATGATATTTCACACACACAATGTGAGATTAAACAGATAAAACCATTTAAAATGCATTTCTTAATCTCACTTGTGTTTGTTGTTAACACTAATCTCAGATGTAAGGAATTAAATCAGCCCTGCGTTCTCCAAACATCTCCTTTATTTACATGTTATTCATAGCAGAATAACTGTGACAATGGACAAAAAAAACACTATAAAACCATTCTAGAAGTTTTCACAGCAGATATAGGAACATAGATTACAATCTGCATATTTATATCAATAATTACATTTTAAATAGTTTCAATGTTCTTTAAAATTGTTTTAAATAACATTTTGTGCTTTGTGTGGATATACAGTCTTTCCAAATATTTACAGCTTTATTATGTAAATAACTTTAATGTAATGAAGCACACACACAGCGTGCATGTTGGGCGATGCATAAGTCACCAAATGCTCTTTCTTTCTTTCTTTCTGTTCTGTTCTGTTCTGTTCTGTTCTTTTTCTGCTCTGTTCTGGTAAACAAAGCCAAACCTTCCCAGTGAAAGTCAAAGTTGCTGGTGTGACCCAGGATGGTCTTGTTTTTTTTTCCCTGAGAGATCTTTGTTTCTTCTGAAGGTCATTTCAAGTTTACTTTTTCATGATTGACGACAGCTCCAGAATCATGTTCTGAAAAGCAGACAAAAGGAGGAGGTTCTGATGAGCAGGTAAAACACATCTGCGTTATTACTATTGACACAAAACAAAAAAGCTGCAGAAAGACCAACAACCAGCAGATCTCAGGAAGAGGAGGATGTAGCAAGTGTTGATGTTCAAGCTGCAACAACACAGACCTAGCACAGGTCAGACATGAGCAACATGCGACCTGTAGCCCACATGTGACTCTCAATCCCTAAATTAAAAGCACAAAATAAATAAAAAAGAATACACCACATGGCAATAAAAATGCACAAATCAACTATAAGAAAATCTCTAAAATGACCCCACAGACACAAAATGGCAACAAAGACACACAAAACGACTCCAAAAAAATATACATTACAGAGAAACACACAATATGACAGCAAAAACACACAAAACATGGCCAAGAATATACAAACATTAAAGAAGAAAATACAAAATGACCACAAAAATCCACAAAGCATTTGTTCTTTCCAGTATTCATGCTCAGATTGGACATTATTCTAAATGCTGACATGTATGTCGACAATAATAATGCATTGAATTTTATATAGCGCTTTATCATAGACTCTCAAGGCGCTCTGCAGAAATAATGCATTATTCTTTCACTCCACACAGTGGTGGTAAGCTACTATTGTAGCCAGAGACTGACGGAAGCGAGGCTGCCATAGTGCGTCATGGGCTCCTCCGACCACCACCAACACTCACACACCACATTCATACTACCGGTAGGTAATGTGGGTGAAGTGTCTTGCCACATTGATGATAGATACCAATGGAGTGACCGTCCCCCACTATGGCACCTGGAATTCTCACTGGTCTCCCATCCAACTACAACCAAGGTCTGCTTAGCTTCAGAGATCTATCGAGATCAGGCAATGACAGGCTGGTCAAGTAAAATCAATTCAAAAAATGAAATATTATTTTATTAACAACCAAAGCTCCCGTATTAGTTAAGCCTGACATGTTAATGTCACTTGGCCTGGTCTACCACCTGTGCTGCTGGATCAAGAACTTCCTCTCCAACAGACGACAGCTTGTGAGACTTGGAGACCACATGCCACCAACACGGTTCCCAAGGCTTCTATCCTTATTCCACTCCTTCACTCACTATTCACACATCAACAAAGCCGTCTCCAGAGATGAGGTCCAGGCCTGCACATCCTGCCTCCAACAATTGACCTGATACTCAAAACCATCAACGACAGGAAAAAACAAGGTGTCTGAAGTTAAGGGAGAACTAGCAAATAGGTCTATATGTATTACTGTTTACAGTCAAACATTATAATGCACTGTAGGCTTCAAAATAAATAAAACCTTTAGCTGGGGCTGATTTGAGTAAATTCAGCCAAAATTGTGATAGGAAATATTAGGTTTAAACAACATTTTGGTGAAAGTGTAGCATGTGATTGATTTGTTGTGAATTTTCCCAGTTTTGAACTGTAGAGGCTTGTTGTAGCACCACCTTTAGGACAATTGGTCTGTTTTTGTGGCAGAGAAGAAGAAGAACAACAACAAAAGAATCACAAAACAATTCATTATACACAAAACAGCCAAAGAGAATGACAGAAAAATACACAAAACAACAAATAAAACCACACACAAACCCTTCTTTTTTGTTTGTTGGTTATTCTAAATGCTAACATGAGTGTCGATAACGTAGCCCTTGGATCACACTACCACATTTTTGTGGCTCCAGCTGTGATAAAAGGTTCTCATCTCTGCTTTAGATCATTAAAACCAATATTTGGTGCAGACAGTTACTCTGTAGAAATCAGCAGATTCTGATGAAAAGTCAACCTTTAGTTTTTTGTTGTGTTTGAACAGTTTGAAATGAAAATAAATCGTCATTGTAAAGTTTCCATCTTAATGTCCTGAAGCTGTCATTTCTCTACTCAGATACACAGGAATGCATACGTTGACCTATTTACCACGTGTTGAGCTTCCAATCAGGTCCTGAGGTGAATATTCCACATGGTAAAAGTTGAAGGATTAACACTGATCCCTTGCTTTAAGAGTTCTCTTTGTTTTCTTTGTTGCTGAAAATGTGTTTTTTTTATTTTTTTTAGTTTATTTTTATGATAAATCTAATAAGTGCGTTTAGAATGATGTTTTGATTGTAGATTAAATGTTTACTAATCTGACTGATTTGATATTAAATGGAGCTGGAGGCTAAAATGAGTGAACCTAACACCAATCAGGGTCAATTACATTTTTCAATTACAATTACGTTTTCAATTACCTATGTAAATTTACAATTCAATTACGATTACTGTGGCCACCGTTTTTTCCAATTACAATTAAATTACAATTATTTTTGTCCTCAGAAAGTCAATTACAATTATGTTCTCAATTACTAAAGTTCAGTTACAATTAATCACAATTGCTTTTATGATAAAGGGTCCTAAATCAGCTGTAAAATACACTAAATACTTTCTTTCATATCTATTGGTTACCTTGTTAGGCTTCCTAATCAATAAAAATATAGGTTTTAATATTGGTGTGGGCGTCTGAGACTTTTTTGTCAGTATACCCCTAGATTTATTTATTTTTTAAATAGTAAAATGTGGGAAAGCTTGATATGAAGCATGATTTAATAATTGACTACATATGTGTAGAACTGTACATAGAACTGTAACATGGTTCGCCAATCTCCAGTTTAGCGTTAAAGTAGAATTTGCAATTTTTATATAATTTCCATGGCAATTACAATTACAAAGTACATTATCTAAAGTCAATTACAATTTAATTAAGATTACGACAGCAACAGATTTTTAAAATTATGATTACAATTATGATTACAATTATGATTACAATTACGATTACATGATATTTGTAATTAATTATCAATTATGCAATTACAATTATAACTGACCCCAACCCTGACCGCACTAGATCCCTCCACCTAACCCAAAAAATGCCAACATAGCTCTAAAGGTGTAGCAACAGTGTTAACATTGTTTTCTGATTTTACACCCAAATCATTGTTAAATGTACGTTTGTTTAAAAAGCACTAAAAGCAAAAATGAATTACTTTCCAAAACAGAATTAAAACTCGGTCTCAGCAGTGTCTCCCCCTATAATGACTCAGCATTATGGAATTATGTTCAACGAATGAAGAAGCTTGTTACATGCTGACCATGGACATCCTCCTCCCACTTGATGGAGGCGGTGGAGTGAGGGCCGGACTCTCCGTCAGGCTCAGGCGCTGATCGTCTCGCCCCGTGCTGCTCTCGGAGTCCACAGTGTCCGAGGAGGGACTGGCCAGGTTGATCTCAGACAGACCTCTGGACATGAAGCTGCACTTCCTGGTGGTCGGGTAGTGTTCGCTCTCAGGGGAGTCACTCATGTCACTGAGCTCTTTGCATGTGCTCACTCTGCTGTGTTTCCTCTGGGGGGCCCTCAGGGCAGCTGGAATCTCAAAGTGTCCCCCCATCAGTGTTGGACGGGGCCCTGCGTGGTACTGCACCTTGGTGGAGCCATTGATGGGGTTGGAGGTGTCGCTGCTGGATGAAGCATTCCTGCAGGGCTCCAGTGTTCCCAGCTGCCCCAGCAGCAACAGGTCTGCCTGACTCACCTGCTGCCTGCTGTTTGTATCCTCAGCGATCTGAGGAACCATGTTCATGGAGAGCATCTCCTCGTGAGCGTCAGACACCCCTGAACAGGGTTTCTTAGTGAACTGACTGAGTTGTTCTGGGGAGGAGCTGGTCAGCACATAAAGGTGCTGCTGTACCATGGAGTTCTTCTTTGACTGGCACACACTTTCATCATCTCCATATTTGAATCCATACAAGCTTTGTTTGATCTTCTTCATGCCCAAATGGAAAATCTCCATGAGGTTAAGGAATAAGGAAACTCCTGCAATAACCAACATGAAGACCATGAAAATGTTCTTCTCTGTGGGTCGAGACACAAAGCAGTCCACACTGTTGGGACAGGGCTGTCTGTTGCACTTGTACAAAGGAGATAGTCCGATGCCATACAAAGCACACTGCCCAATGATGAAGCCCACCTCCACCACGGAGCGGGTTAAGATGTGGAACACATAGGTGCGGAGCAAAGAGCCCCGCAGAGGAGCTTTGCGAACTTTCTTCTGTTCGTCGAGTCTCCGGAGCTCTCGCTCGATTCTCTTGTGGTCTTCCTGGACAGGGTCAGTCCCCTCCAGCTCTGCTTTCAGGTAGACTTTCTTGCGGTGCCTCTCCTTCTCCAGAGTCCTCAGGTGGTACAGGGCATGACCCATGTAGACCAGTGACGGCGAGGACACGAAGATGATCTGGAGGACCCAGTAGCGAATGAGGGAGATGGGGAAGGCCTTGTCGTAGCAGACATTCTTGCAGCCGGGTTGCTCTGTGTTGCAAACAAACTCACTCTGCTCGTCGTCCCAAACGTCCTCAGCTGCAACGCCCAACACGAGCATTCGGAAGATGAAGAGGATTGTCAGCCAGATCTTTCCCACAATGGTGGAATGAATGTGGACTTCTTCTAAAATGCTCCCCAACAAGTTCCAATCCCCCATTGTTACATCATCATCGACTGGAAATCATTCAGAGAAGCATTAGACACATTTGTTTTTAGCAGTCACAGTGCATTAAGAGCTTATTACTTACTTGGGTTCGAGGATTCTTTACATTACTGCAGCTTTACTCCTTTATAAAAGCACAATCAGCAGGGCGGTTGGTTTCCTCTTCCACAGACGAGGTTGCTCACCGAGCAGCTCAGCTGACACTGTGTCAGCGCTGACACAAACTGGGAATGGGACAGTTTGAGGCCATTGATCATGGCATGACCCTGTGATGGCCCGAGGTCACATTTTCCCACTACTGTTAGCATGACGCCAAATTGGACAGAGCATGAACTGAGACGCCAATATGCAGCCATAAACAATGGTGCCACATTTCTTGCAGTTTCATGTCAAGCCACATGTAAACCATAATTTACTGTTATTGTCATATATGTGCTACACACACGTAATTTGCTCTCTGCTTTTATGTGATTGTAGGTGTTTGCAGAGGTAGAACATGTTAAACACACAGAAGGATAGTGCAGTTTAGTTCAGTTGTTTTTTGATTAAACCGAGCTTTTCAGAGCAGCTCCAAACATCTGCACACGGTGGTGTCATGATGGACTCAAAGGCTGAAATAACCAGGGACCTTTCTGTGGGGAGTTTGCATGTTCTATGTTTTATTACATTTGAATGTATGTGTCTGATCATCTCTGTTTTACACCATTAAGAAGCAATTTGTAAAGAAATACATGATAATATTACATATAAATATGTATTTACTAAAGACACAGTATTGTATTGGTAGTCTAGTTAATATAGTATTTTATTCAAACAATAGACACCAAAATCACCAAGGAACATTATGGCCTTTGGTTAATTTAGTTTACAAGCTGCTCTGCTCTGAAAGAAGCAGGTGATGAATGAAGTATCTCACATTCATTTTCTGCTTTTTATCAAATGTGAAGTGAAGAACAAAGAGAGCAGTATGAGAGAAGGGTTGATTCTTTTATGTTAGTGTCTAAGCCTTTGTCTCAGACAGTGAAATAATAGTAATACAGTTGGTGAAGAGCTTTAGATGTTCTATACACCACAATGTTAATAATACGTGTAAATCAGCTGTAACATGACTGAAGCGCTATCATGGTGTGAATAACATTACATCTCTACAAATGACATGCACAGGGTTAGGCCAAATGTATCACAGTTTCTAAGATTATTGTGGCCTAGTTGGCACTTCTAGGTATAAAGTATGTGTAAAGTATGTAATAGCATAGTAATAATGACAGATATCAGCAACTGCAGGGTCTTTACTTCAATTTATTGATTTTGTAACATATTTGTATTTTATTTAGGGACATTTTGGGAAATAATTTTGGAAAAATTCTTAAATTATTTCTTTTGATAATTTGAGATTAAAAATGACAGCCATCGTGTGATATAAGCATAAGAAAACTGAGCCGTTTCATTGAATTTGTGCATTTGGAGGGGTTGAGATATCTAAAACTGAATTATCTGGTAAATTACACAATAATTCACGCCTTATATTGTGAATGTAGACCTTTGGTTTTTAAACTTTTGCGAGCTGTGGCATAAGTGATGCAATGAAACACATCCCACTGCTCATCTGCAAACATTTGATTCCTCAAAGCAGCTTACTGAGCCACCTACTGACATGGAGCACGTACAGTATTCTACAGCCCAGTGTTTCTCAAATGGAGGTACTTAGCCCTAGGGGTACACAATGGCAATACAGGGGTACTTGAAAGAAAGAGTGGAAAATTAACAAATGAAAGCATTATAAATATGGGGTTTAGAAGGTTTATTTTTTAATAAAAAAATATAATTATAATAATGATGGAAATGATTTTGATTAAAACATAAACTGAAAATACAAGGTCCTACACCAGGCAGGAGATGAAAGCTACCAAAAATACTTCCACTTATTTACAAAATGAGATTCTTTAAAATGTGTTATCACTCATTCATTCCATCATTTTGCTCTATGGATGTTTTTTTTATAGTGTTCAATTCAAAATAGCCCAAAGCAAATGCCTTAAAGACAATAAAAATACTAAAGTAAAAAATGTGACTGACACACTTCCTCTCTGTACCCAATTATACACACACACGGCACCTCCTTCTGTACTGAACAGGGGCTCCACTGAATGGAATATGGCCCAATGAACTCTGTCACCTGACCTTTGTGTCAGGGGTCAACCATTGCCTACTCTGCAGTCAGCACCCTAGGCACTGGCCTCTATTGGCCCACTTCATACGTATTTGTGTCAGGACAGATGTAATGTGTGATTCCACCCCACTTCTGATTCATTATGTTAATACCCTTACACGTCAATGCGTGCATTTGTTACTAAGGCGATTAAGTCAATGTTTGCAGTCCTTTTTCTTGTTTGGCTCTACCTGGAATCACCCATTTTTCTCCTCATAGCTTCATAAGAAAATGTATTTACTCTAATTGTATCTGTACCCAGTTCATGGCTAATGTGGTGAACTGGATGAGGTTACATAGTTTAGTCATCATTGGATTGTAAACTGGACTGTTCAGTATTAGACTAGCTTTTAATTTCGAAGCTTTTCTGACATCAGGACACAACACAACTTTAACAGATTTTCAAGTTTTATTAGAATCCTTCCAGTCTTAAAGTCTAAAATTTGACATCATCAAAAATAAATACTTTTCAGTACAGAATTATGTACATATTTACAGTGCATTTAGTTCAGTCTATCAAAACAGATTAGAAACTAAAAGCAGCGTAAGCATAGATTGAAAGGCTTCATTTGCAAAACGCTCATAAATGAACTGGGAATATTGCAACAGTCATCAAATGTTTGGAACTCACGTCACAAAAAGACATGTTAATACAGGAGGCGTGATGGTTATTTGGTTGAGCCAACAGGCTAAAATGTGTGGCTGTAGTATTATAGGTGTTTTTACAGCCTCACACTTTGGCTTTAAGTTGTGTCTGTGTTTTGAGGTTTGGACGACGTAGACGTGATCGAGTAGCACTCGGAGGAATCAGCTGTCTGTCTTCTCCTGCTTCTTAAAAAGCTTCATGAGTTGGTGAAACCTGGAAGCGATCTGGAAAGAAAATATACATGCGTCATCTTCAGCTCACTGACCAAAATGCTTAGGTGGGCGGTACCTGCTCTGCTGGCTTGTTCAATCTCTGCGACAGTGCAGAGAAAGTTTGTCGAGATGCTCCTCTTGTCTTCAGATCAATCAGGATAGTTCGATCTTCATCTCTGCAAGAACAAAGATGCTGAGCAACCAACAACAAAACTAAAATTGTTAACCACAAGTTTAGTGGGAATTTTATTTGGGTAACGTGTGAAAATGTTTGATAACCTTTGTATTGTATGTGGGTAAGTTTTATTGTTTTGAATGTACAGTATTTCACTGTGGTGTAGAAAGGCCCAACCAGGGACAGGAGTTGTGAACTAGCATTAGATATACACTTGTATTTATGTTGAATTACATTGTCCCTTCAAATAAACACATAGACTTTAGTCTTTGAGCAATTTATATAAAGTTTTGGCTAAAATCTTCAAAATCACATGTCACATCAGGATTAATTTATAGGTTAATTATGCTACCATAGGATCCATGGCTCTAACCTCATGGAGCACTTCCATGAGTAATCACCAGGTCACAGTTTGTCAAAGATGGCGAACACCATAAGCGTTCATTTTTTATTGCATCTGCAGTTTCTAAATCACTTCTCATTCCCACTATTAAAACCATTAAAGCAGTCTTTATACTTTGAGTTGAGCATCACTTTAAAGTCAGAGCTGTAATAAATGCAGCTTTTATTACAAAAACACAAGTATTTCTTATAAGCTGCTGAGGATATAGTGAAGGCTCATACATCAATACATCATTTGCTTGAAAAAAAGACGTAAAAAATTGAAATTGCCACCGTTAACTTAGCTCTTATTGACATTTTCAGACAAGTTTTGCACATTGCACTGTGGAGTCCCATAAATAAATGCTGAGAAGTTTTTTTCTTAACATTATCCTTACCATTGTCCCAGTATTCCCTCTGATATCACCTCACCTTGGAGACATTCCATTTTGACTTCTAGATTCTAACGGGACTCGACATCCCACATGCAAAGCATTTCAACACTTCAATAAGAGTGTGTTTACAATGGAGATCAAAAAAATACTTTTGAGCAGTTTTTTCAATCTTTTATAAGCAAATGATTTGCAGGCATTAGTTATTGACCTATGAGGCCGACACTGCAGATTAATAGTTAGTCTCCATCAGCTTTAATTTTAAAGCTGTCATGTGTTCATGATGCTGCTAACTGGTTTTAAAGTAAACCACTGACCTGGTCCATGCCATCACCACCTCGCCTTTCTTCCTGACTACATTCTTGGCAGACAGGCTGTTAGGAGACAGAGTTGTGACAGAAGATGGTGATTCAGAAACCATTTCTTCCACTCTTCCCTGTTTCTGCTCTCTGCACTTCTTTGCTTTCAGTTTATTTTGTTGTTTCTTGCGCTTCCTGCTTGTGCTGCCATTATTCTGTTTTTTTTCTGGCGAGCTGTTCACGTCTTGTACAATAATGAGTTTCTTGTCAGTGTCTGATATGCTAACATCATCTCTTTCCAGATCTGAGAGCTGACGCTGCTGTGCTTGGATCCTTTGATCTGTTCTGGTACAATGACGAGTGTCTGACTGTGCAGCTTCTGTTTGTGACACATTTCTGTGAAGTGTGTTTATGGCGCTTGACTGTGGAGGACTTGTGCTTTTGCCTTTATCTCGTTTGCAAGGATCTGGCATCTGAGAACTGATGATCAAATGTTTTTTTGTTGTTTTTGATAACCTTGCATTAGAATGTTTGGGAGCACAGTCACCTGAAATATTTTTGCTCGTCTTCTGTTTGCAGGGAGATAATAGAGTGTTCTCTCCACTTTCATTGGGACTGAGCTGAGCATCACTGGCTGACGGACAAACCCTTGCAGGCTGAGGGAAGCTGGAGAAATCACCCTCTAAAGATTTATCTCCGTCATTCTCTCTTGTTAATTGAGTGTTTGATGGACCAACTTTGACTGACCCATTGGGATCTCCATCTTTGTTCTCCTCTGTCAGTGTTCGACTTAGGCTCTCCTCAGCAACTAGGTTGACTTCTGCGTTTGCCTGTCGAATCTTTACAACAAAGTGATCATTGGACTTCTCCATCACCAGTGCCTCTATGGGAATGTCAGGCTTAAACACAAAGGGCGTGGCAAGAACTGATGAGGCTACACTGCTGCAGCTGCTGGAGGCACAGCTGGAGATATCCGTGTCGAGGGCCAGGTGAATGTCCTGCTCTGTGGCATCTTCCCCCTCCATCAGGGCGTCCTCACTGATGTGTGCGCTGATCACACTCTCTGGAGTGGACGTCACTTGCAGGTTGGCATTGGGCGGTGGTAGGAAACTCATGTGGCTGTCAGACTTTAGAGGCGATGGGATGGTGAGGGACACTGCAAGGTCTTCAGCTAGGATGGAGTAAACCCTGTGTGCTCCTTGGCTCTCTGAGGGAACTTCTAGCTGGCAACTTTCATCAAATAATGCTGGGTGCAAACGTGGAACAGGATCTTTTGAGGGTGTAGATGAACCTTTGCGAGGCGTTAAACTTGACCATGTAGCAACAGCTTTAGGAGGAGTATCAAATTTAGAAGGGGAAAGAAACTTGGAAGGAGACTCTTTGAAAGGAGTAACAAGGCCAACAAACCGCTCCGATTCCTTCCTTGGAGTGCTGAGGGCCCAGGCCCCGTTGTCTGCACCACCTTCTAACAGGTCGGACCCTTGCAGGAGGCACTTGAAGATTTCTCCCATCTGGGAGTCCCTCACCAGATTGAATGTTAAACTAGAGGCTTGCTGCTCAGTGAGCAGCTCATATTCTGCTCTGTCAAACACTGGACCGTTTTGAGAGCCAAGGATGGAAGAGAGCTTCTTTTCTGGAGTTGATGCAAGGCTTTTAGGAAGGCGGACATCGACCATCGTCTTTGTGCTTGGACTGCTTAGAGGATGCATCTCAACATCTGTGTCTTCTTCTGAATGGCTTATTCTTATGTCTTTGCCTCTGCTTCCAAGGCCTGTTTTGTATATGCATGATGTGGAGTGATTCAGGCAGGCAGAAGGTGACTGTACTTCCTTTCTTCCAGGTGACTGCTGAGCTACATGATCCTGTCTGCTGCTCTTTTTGTCCTTGGGTGGGACTGGCTTACAAAGTCCCTTCATTGTTGTGTCAATGTCCTTAAATAAGTAGTTGATTTGACCATCTACAAAGTCCCACAATTTTTGCTTCATATCTACCGCTTGTTGTTCAAATATACGCTTTACTATGCCATTATTGGATACTTTAAAAAACACAGATGTTACCAGTTTCTTAAGCCTGGATTTCAATTCCCTTGTTTGATCACATATTTCACCAAACTGAGCACTGTCCACAAACTCTAAATATGACTCCTGGAAATTATTGATCACGCCATAAAAACTCTTCTTAGGAAATGTTTTATGAAGCTTCATGTACTTTCTTCGAATTTCACTGCGAACCTGCCGGAAAATGTCCATGACATCCTGGATAGAGGAAAAAGAAGCTTTGGTGGCTGCAGGGCAAACCGCCTTGAAACGAGTTTTTGGACTTCGTGTGGAAGCACCAGCTGTTTCAATGGTTTCCTTTGAAGTTACACGCTCATCATCAAGTTTCTTCTTTAAAACTGATTTAGATACAGGTTTTTTTTTAACCGCCTGTGTGAGCTTAGCCTTTTTAAGTGGAGGAGTAGGACACTCGGGAGCTGTCTCGTCATTTTCACTGATAATTTCTCCTTCTTCCAGGTCTGTATCGGAGAGACGTGAAAGCACATCAGACCCATTATCTAGGACAGGTGGCAGGTCACTAGTAACAGGAGAGCTTGGTTGTTTGTTCTCTTTGTTTACATCCAATTTTGAAGTGACTTCAACTGGTGCACCTGAAAAATCTGTAGGAGGAAGACAAATTAGTAAGAAGCAGCTACTAACAGTCTCATAAATTAACATTCTACTACCCATCCAACAGTTTTTTAATGGTGTAATGAAGGTACCTTTCAGTATGTGAAAGCAGAAAAGCCCATATTAAAATATATAACACACTTTGGTTTTGAAAATAACAATTCATAAAAACGTAACAAAAGGTAACTGTTGATTAGAAATAAGATCTGAAAATCTTTGATGGATTTAACAAATGTACCTTTCTGAAGACTCTTGACATGACCTGGCTTTCCATTAACACGTAGAAGGCTTCTCTTCGATATCTGTGCAGGGCTCCTCAGGGGACTGATGGCATCAGGAATTCTCTTAATACTACTCAGAGTGCGCATCATGGAGTCCTCATCATGGAGCAGAGGCACTGAACTGGAATACACTGTCATTTTCTTTGGACTTGGTTCCTGGATTAATCTCTTCTTGGGTGTGTTTTCACTCATCTTCTGAGCAGGTGACTCATCCTCTGTTGCCATGCTGACTTTTGACACTGTATTACAGCCGACGGAGGAGCTCGGTGCTGTCGTGACGTCCCTGGTGTCTTCATTAGTTTGTGTTAATACGTATATGGCTTCAGATAAACTCAAACCTTCTTGGGGAAGACATTCCATGCTGATTGGGCTGGTAACAGTAGCTATTTCTTTACAGCATGCCTGTCTCCCTTTGAAGAGTTTCTCAGGAGCAGAACTGGATAAAGCAGGGGGAGGAGCCAGCTGAGGTTGTTCATGATACTGATCAGCCTCTTTGTTGGTTGAGACTGTGGAAACGACTGTTCCTGCCGACTGAGAGGGAGCAGCACATTGTGTGGGTAAATCCACGGAGGGGCTTTTTTGTTTTGGAATCGATTCCAAGAATGCTGCTTCTGTTCCAGGTGTTTGAAGGTCATTGGTTAGTTGTGACTTGGGGACACTGTCAGAATGATTTTTTGAATTATAATCACGTGTGATCGTTGCTGATCCATCTATACTCATCTTGTTCCTGTCAGGATGCTGTTCTGTAAAGTGTGTGGTAGTGCACTCAGGTGTGGCATGTACAGGTGCTGCAGCATCAGAGGTAGAATTACCAGGAATAGTTTGGACATTTTCCTTGATACATTTTGAACCATCTGTCCTTTTTGAACTGGAAGTCATCAGACTGTCCAGAGGTTGCTGAGCAACATCTTGTGTTTCAGAGTCACTGTAATCTACTTTGTCAATGACGCACATTTCCTCAATGTTTAGGGGGAAGTTTTCCTCATCAAACGTATCATGGCCATCATCATTGACTGGCTTTACATTATCCTGGTCACCAGCGATAGGCAATACTACTTTCTTAATTGGTGAAAGGGTTAGATTTAATGTTTCCATAAAACACAACTTTCTTTTGGGACTGTTTTCCTCAGTGTTATTCTTCTGCATCACATTTGGTTCTTTAGATGAGGCTTTCAGTCCTTTGTCTAGTTTTTGTACACCGTGGGCATCATCTTTTCTGTCGTGAAATCCTTTGGATCTCCCTTCTATCTTTTGTGTCCCACGCTCTCGACTCGTCTCAGATTGACCGCTTCTCTTGTTAATTTTTTTGCTTTCACCTTCACGTCTGTCGTCCTTCCTGTGATGATCTCTACGTCTTTCGCCTTCCTTTTGCTTAGGATCTCTGTGGCGCTCTGTGTGATGATGAACCCATTTCTGGTCTTTGGGGTCAGAGCTTTTACAATGTCTATTGCTGCTCCTGCCTTTTCTCTCCTCTCTCTCTCGGCTTTGACTCTCTTTGGAGCTGTGACCTGTGCTGTGCTCAGCGATCGAAGTACCCGCGTCTTTTTCTGTCCTCTGCTCAGTGCTGTTGCCTTTCTTGACAGAGGGGCTTTTATGGGAGTTATAAGATAAAGTGGTTTTATCTCCATCTAACCTGTGGTATTCCTCAGCGTTTTGATCAGTTCTGATTTTATAAGATTTGGATTCATATCTTCGTTCTTCTTCACTGTGGCATCGGTTTTTCTGAGCCGTGTGAGAGTCCTTACTATGATCTGAGGAGCTTTTGTGTCTTCTTTCTGTTAATTGAGGTTGTTTTGGATAGTGTCCTTCTCTGTGTTTGGCATTCTGCTTGTCTAACGCAGTCTGTTTGTCCGTAAGTTCGCAATCACCCTTTGAAACGCTTTGAGGAGACACTCTGGAAGATAAGTGTAAACAGTTGCTCTCTCTCTGCTCCTTTGAAGGTTGGTGTTCCCTGGGAGGACCTTCTGGTAGCGGTGGTGGGGGAGGGGTAGTGGGTGCCATTGGCGGTGGCGGTGGTGGTACCAATGGTGGTACCGGTGGCGGTGGTACCGATGGTGGTGGCGGTGGTACCAATGGTGGTGGTACCAGTGGTGGTGGAGGCCTACATGTGGGGCTGATAGTTGGGGATTGACTGGAGGGATTTGGGTTCTGCAGTTTACTGATGAATGGTTGAGGATGATAATAGGTTCTCTTTGACCTGTAGTGAGCAACAATTAAAGTCATTACAGTCAGTGTCAGATACCTGAAACAAGCTAATAACATTACATCAAGGAAAAACCTTTAGGTATCTGATATCAAATAAAATAAATATAATAGTGTATGAATGCTAATGTACCATTCACAATTCACTGTAAGGACTGATTTTACGTCAATCTAGTGAGAAAAATAACAAAAGACTCTTCAATAGAAACTTCTTTGATTAGAAAACATTAAGTGCTAAAATCTAAAGTGCAAATAGGGGTGGGTGAAAAAATCATATCACAATTTTTTTCTTTGTAAAATCACAATTTGATCACAATTTTTTTCATTCAAATCATTTAGACTATTTTAAAGTTATTTACCAATAAAACAAACCAAATCACATACTAAAAATCGTCACCTTAAATGGAAAAAAGGAATAAAAGATAATTTAAGACAAGGTAATTTTTAAAATGGTAAGCAATTCATCAAACTAGTTCCAAGTACAATTAACATCAAATAAAAGGCTGACATGTTCTTATAGTCTCACACAGTCTTTTTACTTTGTTTAACTAAAGTGTTGTAGCATTAGCATTAGCAATACTTGGTACATAACAAGGCAGCATACCAGTCTAGTGCTTTCTATTTGTTATTTAGCTAACACACTCATGTTAATAAAATCCTACTTTAAGCCGTGTCTTGAACCCCTCATTTCACAGTTTAGACAATCATATCCTTTACAAGATAAAACGTTACTGCTTTGGATACATTTGGCCTGGGTGATATGGACCAATATTCATATCTTTATATTTTTTCTAAAAATGGCTATAGGCTATCCATTTATTTTTTTCAATAGTTTTACAAGATAAACAATAATGGGTCAAAGTCAGTCGAGAAAAATGCCACAAAGACTTTTATTAATCACTAGCAGCACAATATTAACATTTTGTATCACTTTTGACTGTTTCCTTTAAGACTGAAATGTGTGATTAAGTTATGTAGTGTTGCTTTTTTCAGGGCAGCTCTGAGTTGCTGAAAGGAGTTTTTAAAGTGAGACAGAAAGTTAGTTACAGAAAAGAAATACATGCAGTACTTCTTCAAACGTCTCAGTGCTTCAACACTCAGAACTGATGAAGTTTAACAGAGGACAGATGGACATCTGTACTGAGCCTCTGACAGACAGCCGCTAACACAGAGGAAGTAGGACAGCTAACTCTGTGTGTTTGCGCACTGGGGGTGGGGGGTGGGGGGGTGCTGACATGCTGACTAGCAAATGGTGTGATTTGGCAGAGAAAAAAAACATTGGATGTGCTGTGTATGGACCACGGACATATGATGCAGACACGGCACCGCGAGGGTTAAAATGTAAACTACTGACGGTTCTAAGATCTCCGTGATTTGGGAGATCGTCGTCATGTTTCAATCCTTAACGATCTAATATCGTCAGGATCGCACACCCTTAAATGTAAACCATGGAAGTTATTTTTGGTGAGTTACTAATCAATTTCTTTGACTGTACCTTTGATTCAGCCTCTGAATCTCATCATCTTTCCGTTTCACTTCCAGTCGGGCTGTTCGTAAGAGGGCTGAGATATTCTTTTTCAGACGGAAGTTCTCACTGGTCAGTCCTGTGTTCTGTGAAGAAGAAATAAATGTACAGTAAACTAAGATCATAGTAATCATAAAGGGAGCTTATCATCAGGCTTTCTGCACAGCTGCATGAAGGGAGGGATCTGAAAAATGCTGGACGATGACCACCAAATACAGGATTTAGGAACCTTTAAACTAGACTGTCCAACATATAAGAGTCTGTAAAGGCAATAAGGATTCATCACTCTCTAGTATCTTGCAATACAGAGATTTTTACAGAGGGATTACAACGTTCAGAGACAGCAGAAAATCTGTGTAACTGTGGAAAACTAATGCTGGGCATTTATTTTCTTTGCTCTCTTTAGACCAAGCGTGTCAAAATAATTTTTTACTCAAGGACCAAAAATGAAGCAGTTTGATCTCAAATTTAGGGCAGGAAAAATAACAATTTTAGTGTTATTGTGCAGCGGGTTTGACCTTGTATAACTGATATAAACAGTTTGTAAAACACTGACAATATCCAAGCAATAAATGACAGACGTCAATCCCTGCAGGATCTCCACTTCGACATTTGTTGATTTGTAACAAATTTTGAGTTTTTTTCTAAAATATGTAACTGCAGTCATGTGCTGTACAGTACACACAAGTATTGCAGACTGCAAGTATTCTGGACTTCCAACAAATTCTACATTATTACAATTATTTGGTAACTTATACAGTAATGAATTATTTCTCCTTCTTTTTCAATTTCTTTTGCGGGCCCGATTTGAATGCTCTAAATAGCCGGATATGGCCCCCAAGCCTTGAGTTGGACACATGTGCCAACTGTCTCGTTCAGATGACTGCACTAAATCCAAACTTTGATTACATCAGGGCAAGTAAAGAAAACTCAACAATGAAGCCAGTCAATGTTCCATTTTTCACATATAACTCAGATTACAGTTCAAACAAACCTGTACTTCCATCTGCTCCAGCCTCCTACGTAGCTCTTGGATTTGGATTTGAGCTGCTTGAAATCTGGATTTTAACTGTAAAGATAGAAATGAAAGACTTTGACAAAATTGACTGTTTTATCTTCATCACTTCTTTTGGTGAATTAAGGGAAAACATAAAAACAAGAAACAAAAACTGGTTTAGTCATTTTCGAGCAGAAACAAATCTTAAAAGAGTGGATGAATTTAAATACTTTAATACTGACCCTCAGCTATCATTCTATGCACACATTAGTCCAATTTGCAAGAAAATATATTGTCGTCTGAAATCACATCATCATGTACTTTTGAAGACAGTAGTTATGTTTGTAATAGTTGAATGATCCCCTTGAAAATGAGATGCTTCATCTCACAGGGTTTTCCCTGTAATAAATACCACAACGTTGCATGTGGTGAGGAGTAATGGCACCCAAAGGTTCAGGGCTGAGGTGATCCCATACACATGACTTAAAAAGACATCATTCTTTATGATTATTTTAAATTGTATTTACTAGACAAATCCTTTTAAACATAGGAAAAAACTAATATTGTTTACTTCGTGTCCTTTATATTTTGGATTTTAAGGCATTATACTTCAAAACATTTCGTCGATCAATCCTATGTTCCTCCAGATAAGTGTTCATTCAGAGTTTCGATAATGAGAGAAGGGTAAAATAAGTGGAACTGAGTAGAATCAAGCTACAATGAAGGAATCCCAGCCACAATAATAGGACCTATACTATCTAACAGACACAGCTCCAAACCGGAACATGTGCTTTAATATCTACCACTAAATGTTTGCAGCTCCTGGGTGTCCTCAACGTTGTGACTCCGAGCCTTCAAGGACTTCTTTGTGGTCAGATTTAAATCTCAGGAATTCGGAGGACTCAACAACACTTCAACCTGGTTGCTGTTTTTCTCAAACCATTCCACAATTATGGAAAATGTGGGAACACTGTTTCTCCTGACATAACCTACAACAATACTAAAGTGATGTAGGGCCTCAGATCTTCAGTGATAGCGGAACAGGGACGAGAAAAAAAAACAGAATTCACGTTCTGAAACGGCAAAAAGTAATCTGACCCAGAAAAAGGAATCTCACCCGTTTTTTACCCCTTATTATTTAAAATCTGGCCGGAATTGAAATGGAAATGCCTGAGGTATTTTTTTTGGTATAATATGTATTTACAGTTTTACACAATCATTTTCACCAGAAAATGAATGACTAAATGTCTGTCAACTGTATTAAACGGCTAAAAGCTTACGCTACACGTAATGGTTCTTCTAGTGATTACATTATCCTGTGATTGAAAAGGAATGCAGAGCTTTATCTAAAATATGTCTTTAATGTGATGTGATGACTGCATTCAAATCCAAACCTGTACAAAGACATGGTGTATAAACTGAACTGGTAATCATTTTACCTGGTGACACATCAAAGCAAAAGCGTCATCAAACACATTGTTGCATGCTCACGTTTTGCACACAGAGTCATGCAAAACGTGAGAGTGATTCGCTGGTTGGCGGTAATGAAAAAACATTTTTTTGGGACCATATCACGTTTCCATTGTATTTTTTCTGAAACACACAATGGAAATGCGAGATATGGAAAGATAGGGAGGTTGAGTTTCAGTTTCAAACTGAATCAAAGAGGATTCTGCAAACTGCAGCTTGAAAATTTGCTGTTTTAATTTTTGAGCAGCTGTTTTGTGCTTTATATGCACATAATTTATGGTTGTTTTATAGCATTTTTAGTAAAACAGAGTTGGTCGAAATGAATGAATGTTAATTAAGATTGCTTTCATTTATTTATGTTAGAAGGCTTTTTGCGTTTATGTTGTAGGTTGTTGCTAGTTTTTGTACTTAAGCTGTAAGGGAACATTCTAAGGCTAAACACAACTGTTTTTTATGATGCTGAAGCCACTTTATATTTTTTTTTATCTTTGATTCTGAATAATATTCAGGTTGTTTTGGGTTTATTTCATAATTCCTTGTAACATTTTCAGTTTCTGCTGGTCTCAGGTAAATAAACTGGCACTGAAAAAATACTTAGTGTTTCAGTCAGAGCAGTGTTTGTAAAGACTAATACTGAGCAGAGTTTAGTACTAAGATTGCAAATGATTAGAAACTTTAGGGTTGGATACAATGACATTTCATTTATCAGAGGCTTTTATCCAAAACAATGTTAATACAGGAGCAGTTTGGATAGGAGGGATTCAAACCACTGACCCTCTGATAAGCCAGCTTCCTTGGCCACTATTCCTCCACTGCAGAGTTAATCAACAGTGGATTATTTTCTGATATGAAGCTGTATGGACACTAATGACCCAAAAAGTAATACATTCTTTAATTCTAAGTAACTCAAGAGTTACTTTTTCCAGTAACTCATTAGTTTTTGGCATAAGTAATCAAAATAGTAACTAACTAGTAATGGTAACTAGTTAAGTTTTTTCAGTAACTAGCACAACAATGGTCCTGATCTTGTATTTCATTTCTGTTTTACTGTTTAGCTTTTGGATACTTTGATGTCTGATTATGGTTTTAAAAATACTAAATAAAGGCTTAACAAAGAGAAAGAAAAAACATACAAGAGTATTTTACAACTGTAAAAGATCTCTCACCTCAGTGAATGAAGCTTCTTTGCTTTGTTCCTCTTCTCTCACAAGTTCTTCATAAAGATCCATTGAATCTTTCAGCCGAGAAGCACCCAGGGGTGATTTTTCTGTATCCAAACAAGATTCATGTTAAAAAGTTCAGTTTGCTGTAACAGAAAATCAAAGCAAACACTGATAGAGTAGAAGTCTCACTTGCAACGTTGCCAAAGCCCTCATCCAGACCATCATAGATATCCACCGAATCTTCGTTGACATTAGGTACCATTACTGAGGGCAGTAAACATTCAGGATATATAAAACATCCAAAATAAGGTCAGAGCTTAACATCAACACATTTAGTCCTGGAGCAGATAATGACAATTCTGGCGTATTGTGATATTTCAACTCACAGCTGGAGGCACTATCTGTGACGGCGTTCTCCATCCTCTCTGATATCTCTCAGCTCCAGTCTCGTCAGGAATACCTGGAAACAGATGAAGTAACAGTTACAATATATTAAGGAAGCTCAAAAAGCTCATTTTAAAGAAAACAGTGGCTTAGTGGTTAGGATGTCCGCCTCACAGCAAGAAGGTGCTGGGTCCACGCCCTGAGGTGGACACTTGGGTCCTTTCTGTGTGAAGTTTGCATGTTCTCCCTGTGGTTGTGTGGATTTTCTCTGGGTTCTCCAGCTTCCTCCCACAATCCAAAAAACATGACTGTTAGGTTGATTGGAGTCTGGTAATTGCAGAGGAGTGAATGTGAGTGTGAATGGTTAATCGTCTGTGTGTGTTTTCCTGTGATGGACTGGCACCCTGTTCAGGGTGTACTCCCAACTAATGCCCAATGCGAGCCAGAAATAGGCACCAGCAGACCCCCGATGGATGGATGGGTGAGTGGGTGTTGGGGGTGGTGGGGAGCAGCACGTACTCACAGAAAATGGCAAAAAAAATCTGTTCTAAAATAGGCCAGGGTAATATATCGAGATTCTACTTTAGCTATATAGAAAATTACAATATCAGTGGTTGCTTGTGCTACGTCTCAGAACAGCATGAAAAGCACAGTTAGATGAATTGCTGAATGTGTTCTAACCCAGACCGTTCTCTAAACAAGCCAGACAACAGAACTCACTCACACGTGCTGTCCCTTAAAGAGGAAAAAGTCAAAAGGGACACATTGTGCAGCTGTTTGTTTATAAATGTGTCTTGTAGCAGTTTGCATCAGCAAACTCAACACAGAAATGTATTTCTGGAAAGAATTATTGAGTTAAAAATATTGTATAAAGCTATTTGGAGAGAAAACAAGATACGAGTTTTGGTCCATATCGCCCAACCCTAGTTCTAAATGAGTAAACTGTACAAGTTCACATGAATAAGCCACTCTAGCTGCAGAAGAAAGTTCAGAAGTAGAGATGTAACAACATGAAAATAACAAAAGGGTGTAGTATTAAAGATATACTCAGGGTTTAAAACTCAATGCACACTGTCAGTTTGATTTAAGTATTAAATAGTTCCACACAAATATAGGGAGCTATACAATTTATTTAAATTTTATTTTAGATTTAAATTAATTTTTTGAAGCCCTTTCTAAACAAAGAATGGAGATCACACTAACGTGACTGCATGTATTAATTGATGAAAAAGTATCTGCTGGTACGATGATGTAGAAATTAGATGATGAAACTGATTACTCTGCAATGTGGAATTGAATTGTTCACATCATAATCGGAATTGAATCGTATTGTGAGACCAATGAAGATTCACTTATTAACATTAAAATATTATCTGGATAAAGTCAGTTGATTTCACTAAGGTCACACAAAGCTTCAAGGCAAAAATGTGTAAACTTATGAACCATAAGAAAACACAAGTCGAACTGATGTTAGCACAATAGCTAGGGATTGCCATCGTGTTATAGTAGAAAGAGTAAAGAAGCACAGGCAGTGATCAGTAACAATCCCGCAGCCACCAGCTCTGCATAAGAAACATGTTAGCATTAAGCTAATAAAGAAGGAAGAATTAAAGAAGGTCTTACTGGTTTGTGACTCCCGTCCTGATGTTTACAGCCGCTAAGCCGCGCCAAGGCTTCATTATACCGGAAATAACGACATTTTCCCGCGGTCTACAGCAGCTGAGAACAGAGGGGGCCGGAGTTTCCTGCTGTAGTTAATTTAAACCGGACACAAACCGTTTAGAACAACAACCAATGCCCAGATTACATGTCTATGGGGCGGACAAAAACACCCAGCAGGCAGCCGCAGCACAACCTAGTCAGCGTAGCCTTCGGATTTAAAGCTAATAGAGCTACAGAAGCTACGTTTTCACTCACTACAGGTGACGCTGCTACGCTCGTGGCGCTGTCAAACTGCGTCATCATTCTGCGAAGGTCAATAATCAGGCAATGCTTCATTACAAATATTTATTAATTTATTACTATTGTTATTATTATTATTGTGAGGGTTGCAGTTACATATATATATATATATATATTTTTTTTAATTTGTTTTAAATATTTTTTATTTTACTATTTAAAAAAATAAGAATCTTATTATGACTTTTTTCATAAATACATATAATTCAACTTAATGCTACTACTACTACTACTACTACTACTACTACTACTACTACTACTACTACTACTACTACTACTAATAATAATAATAATAATAATTTTAATGTGATGTGAATAACGCATTTACCATAAGTACAGTTAGTACTGTACAAAGCCATAGCGTGTCATTGCACTGTAACACTAATATTGTTCGATTATGAACATAATGTCTCTGAAGGGCTGTTATTGTGCTTTTTTATTTGTTTTTAATCCCTCAAACATGAGCTGAAACATCAATATATAAAGAACGTTTAAAAAATAAAAACCTTTTACAACATTGTTGTTTTTTTTAAATAAAGTTATGAAGGAAAAAAGTATATTCATAAAGAGGAGGCGGGACTTCAGAGCGACCCGGAACAAGTTTCTCTCCGGTCACATGTGGACAGGGTTTTAACTGGAACGAGCATGTGTTGTGGCACAGCTTTCAAACACACGCGTGTGACCAGACCCAACCAGACGCGTGTATAAAGTCCGACATTCAGTTTTTGTAGCGCCTGCTTATGAGATGGAGAACCTGGAAGTGAGCCTGTCATCACTGAGCATTATCTCCAGACATGTGGACAAGAGTCCCAACCCACTGGGCCAGTATCTGTCCAAGCAGGTGAGAAACATTTCTACTGCTTATTAAGTTCACTGCTTTGTTTTAATATCGGCTCAGCAGATACACACCAGATTTTTACTAACGTAGTATTCTGAAGTTGGGCACAAGAACTGTGACGATGACTGTATACTAGTCTAGTCGAGCTTTATACTATAGACAAATTTACTAACAGATCTAATCAACTTTACCTCATCTAGACTGAACCAGGACAATAACTGAACACATCACATCTTTTTGATTATATTATCATTATAATCCATTTTTAACTATAGTACATAAGGTGTTTAAAATGATTACTTTAGAAATATTTCTGATGGATGGGTTGATTGAATTGTTTAAAAACAAGTGTACATAAAATGCAATTTTTGAAGCCAAATTACCTTAGATTTCAGATTGACACTTATTCTTAATACATTCTTCCATGTGCAAGTTCCAGTGTGTTTCCAGAAGAGACTACCATAGAGAATGCAGATGTTATCACAGTGTTATTAGGGCTGGGCAAAAAAAAAAAAATGATTTAATCGAATTTGTAGATAAAAACGATTTTGATCTTGCAAATTCGAGTTTAAAAATAAAATACATTTTAATTATTTTTGTTTTATTTTATTTTTTTCCCACCACAGTTTTTTCTGACTTTTTGCATTCCGATGTGAGCCAGCCCCCTCTTTGTTTACATTTGTTTACCCTTTGAGTAAGCTGTATGTGTGCCACAGGCATGTTCAATATTTTATTCATACTATGCTGAGATGCTAAGGGAAGAGTTTTTATTTTTTAAATTGTATTGTTATATGTTATAGAATATGTAGTTATCTGAGCAACTGTGTGCTGTTGCACTTTTGCTTAAACCTTAGTTAAAGTTTGAAATAGTTGAATGACAGAGACTCATTTACTTTTTATTTTGGGATTGTTCTATGCATTTTAACTCTTGAGGACAATCAGAGCAATGAAGTTGCACTTTTGACAATATATCTGACGTCTGCAGTCATCGTATCGAAACTCAAATATTTCTTTAAAAAATTGGGGATTTTTTTTTAGGCAAAATCGCCCAGCCCTAAGTGTAAAAGATGTGCAGGTGCTCTGCTGCGTTGTTGTGTAATGAATGACTTGTGTTAATGCTACCTGTCCTCAGATATGGAGCCATCAGGACAGACAGTGTATTCTCGAGTGTTTAGCTCAGCTGCTCTTGGAGAAAGATCTCACCCTGCTAATCGCACGACACCTCCGACCTTTGGTGCTGGACCTGTTGGAGAGAAATGCAGAGCGGGTCAAAGCTGGTGTCAGGATCAACCACGACCTCCATGAACGCCTATGTGTGGCCCTCAGCAGGCTGCTGGGAGTCAGTCCTGATGCACAGGCGTAAGGCAGTGTTTCTTTGTATTTAAGAATAATACTCTAGTGCATTTGTAGGATTACCTTTGATGTGATCTGCTGACAAAATCTTCTGTCATCCAGGTTTGCAGCGAGATACTTCAACGATGCCCCTCCAGTTTTTCAGAGGCTCTTCTTCACCAGTGCAGAGTCTGCAGCGGTCCAGTACGGCCCCAGACGGATGAAGCTGCGTGACCTCATGGGGGCCACTTTACGCTTCCTTCAGAGCGATTGTGCCAAGTTTCGAATGCTCTGGGACTGGAGTCCATGTGTCTCTCAGCTGCTCACCAGTGATGTCATGGTCCGAGGGTATGTCCCTGCTCACACCAGCACATGGGACGCAATCATTCACAAAATGCTTAACTTCTTTATTTATTCTCTTTTTGTGTAAAATACTCAATTTGATAAGATGTCATCACTTCACTTTTACCTTTGTGATTGTCATACAGTAGAACTGTTGGTATTTTAGTCCTGTTTACTTAACCTGGACAATCTGATCCCTCAATCATATTATATGTATTGAATCTGACCATTGAAGTAGGGGTGTTTGAACTTAATCGTCTTTACGATGCATCGCGATGCGTTACCTGGACAACTCTGCATTGATGCAGGGACCTAACATAATCGATTATAGTGTTTAATGTTGGGTCCAATTTTTTGTGTTGGAGGCAGGACAATATAGTTGTGAAGTTAAAAAAAAAAATACACACTGACGTCTAATTGAATTATGGGAAAACGAGTCCAGCACATTATAATGAAGGAGACAAAAATAAAGAGAAAGTAATTAAAAACGTACCTAGTATCTCGGTAGATATAGGAGATATCTGTACACGTTGGATTTTATGAACGGAATGGTAGGAGCCTGCGCTTCACTTCCTGTTAAAGACGTTGCAGCCTCGCTTTGAGCGTCTTCACTGAAAAGGTAATACCTGCCTACTGTAATGAAGCCAGGCCAGTCGAGCTGCACGTACATGTTAATCACAGACTTCTGTCGCGTCTGACTCATATTGAACGTTACATTAGCAAAGACGGACAGAGTTTAACGCACGTCCTCATGAGTGTCAGAGAAGCTGATCTCACGGAGCGACTGTTTTATATGTTCACATTCACTGTGATGTTTGTTAGATCGATGAAGCAGCCTGTTAGAGAGCAGAGGATGGAGCTGCAGCTACTGCACAATGATTGGTTTAGGAAGGACTTTATCTTATAGCTGGTCTATAGTAACTTCATTTAGAAAATAAGTTTCAGCACAGCTGTAATACACGCTATGTTGAAGGATTGATGATTTGTTTTGTGATTTTTACACCAATATATGACCAGTAGTCAGGCTGAGCCTGTACTGTTTAATTTCTGTTTAAGGTTTAAATATTGTCTTTATCTGTGCTCAATTATGGGTCTGTTCTTCCGACTGGACTTAAGTGTTTTTTTTGCACGCCTGCAGTTATCCTATACATATTCTCCGGTCCAGGTTCCTGACACGCCCAACACGCCAAAAAGCGCGTAGTCTGTGAATGAAGGCGGTCTGAAGGAAAGGAGGTGCTACAGTTTTCTCAAGGCTTGTTTTTTTTTTTTTTTTTTTTTAAAGGATTTTTTTGGCTCTAGTGGCCTTTATATGACAGTTGCTTGACAGGAAAGGGGTCAGAGAGAGCAGGGAATGACACGCAGGAAAGGGTCCCAGGCCGGGAATCGAACCTGGACCCGCTGCAGGTGAGGAACTATGGCCTCTGTACATGGGGCGGGCGCTCTACCCACTGAGCTAAACACCGCCCCCTCAAGGCTTGTAAATGTCATTGAAATCCATGAAAATGATAAAGTTCATTTTTAATTTGAAACGCTTTTGTTGATGAACAATGTAACAGATTACTTTGATCAGATCATTGATCAGATTTTTGCACTGTGAGGATCAGCCGCATTCTGTCCGAGTCACAATTAAAATCTATCACCTTGATCAGTGCTTCAGCATCATCATCCGTGCGCATTACATCACATCATCATCAGTTTGTAAAGAGCTGCAGCAACACACACACACACACACACACACACACACACACACAGGTGATAGGCTTTGTGATGCACAAGTAAAATATAATGAAATGTAACACATTTTGTCCTGTCTAGAACTGGTAAATGTGAACATATTAGAAATGCTGATAGTCAATCCTTTGTTGTGCTTGTGACTCCACCCACTCCTGTGACAGTGTGTCAGTGTCGCTTTGGATAGATTATTTACGGGAGTCTCTTCTTCAATATTATGAGTCTGTGTGGCTTGAAGTGTAACGAAGTCCATATTTCTAGTGAAATATAATGTTTCACCTTATTGGGGCACTGCACTTATTCCAGGGTTAGAAGCACGTAAAAGGAAAATAACTTAAGGAGACGGGAGAATGCGGGTAAAGCCAGATTTGAATGGGAACGCCCGCATTTCAGGGATGCTCAGCCCAGAGTGCATAACTGGATGAAGGCGTGCAGCGACTGACTTAAGTACACCTTTTTGGACTTACACACGTGAGAATAGAGCCTTTGGCGTCTTTTATTTCAGCAGTACAAACATTGGAAGCAGCAGCTCGACTGCAGAAGTGTTGGTTTGATTTGAGGATAGAGTAATTTCTCACAGATACAGGAAGGCTAGACCTATAAAGTTTATTTATTTTCATATACAGTATAATGTAAAGACATTTATGTTATTGATTTTTGAAGTACTTTCTAAAAAAAAAAAAGAATGGAGATCGTACTTATCTGACCGCTTTTATTCACGTATGAAAAAGTAACTACAGACCGTATTGTAGGAGATGGAGGAAGAAACTAATTATTCTGCATCGTGGAATCGTAATAGAATCATTGGCATGATAATTGTAATCAAATCACGAGATCAGTGAAGATGCACAGCTCTAATTAAAGTAGAGCCTCCAATTTTCCTTTTATTAATTTGATGAAACTTTGTGTTTCAAAGTTTACCCATTTCTGTGTCGGTTTACACATTTCCATTTTATTTGCGTTTCATCAGCTTTCCCTATTTAGATGTCATTACAGGCTTATAAATGTGTCATTAATTTCATGTTTCTACACAGAAGAAATGCACAGAAACAAGCATGTAGCCGTTTGCTAGACTTTCTAATGGAAACATCAGATCACCTGTTATATTGTGAAAAATATAGTGGAAATGTGTGATGTCGTCCCAAAACATGTCAGTGAATGTTTAGTTCATGTCATATAGCTATTTACATTTCAGAAGGTGAAATCTTTCATTTTTCATCATATTCTGTCAGATTTTGGGAGAGAATTAATTTTCCGTCTCTTCCGTATTTTAATATAATAGTAATTAAAAGATGCCTTACTGAACTGAACGGCGTCACTCGCCTCGTGAGAACTGCTTCCTGAAATAGCCTGGCTGGCAGTTCTTGCGAGATTACTACCAACAGCGGCAACAAACCCAGAAACAACTCAGAACAGAGATGATGAATGAAGACGATCCAGTGAAAAAAACTAAGAACTCGTTTAAATACATTGTAAAATGTGACAGAGTTTATCTTCCTAAAGAGCAGCAGGATGTGACACAGTTACACGTTCTGTTAGATTAATAACTGAGATTTTAACGTCTACCACAGCGGAAGGAACCACGTATGTCACCATGAAAAATCAGCCAATCACAAGCGCCACAAATACACACTGCTTTATAAAATGTTAAATGATGTGAAGTCTGCAACAAATGTGTCTAATAAGTCATTAGTGAATACCAGAGAACCACATGAGTGAGTATGAGAAATTAAAAGAAAATATCTAATGAAAATAAAATGTAAATGTCTAACTTAAAGACAAACAACGTGAAATTAATAATAAATATGCAATGTGTTGACTTGTTAATTAACTGTAAGTATATTAAATAAACACATGTGCTTCATATACCTATTTATGTTTTTATTTAGGCTGTTTTATAATTTAGGAATTAGGGCTGGGCGATATATCGAGATTTAAGATGTATTGAGTTTTCTCTTTTGGCGACATAGAAAACTACAATATTTCATATATCTTTATATACAGTAAATATATATATTATAGCTTATGTATCAAAATACTAGGTTTGGGAGTTGCTTCTTTTACTTCAGAACAACATGCAAAGCTCAGTTAGATGGATTAATGAGTGTCACATATTGATCATCTGTTTGTTAATAAATGTCCCTGTGTGGCATTTAGCATCAGCAAATTTAACCCAGAATTGTCTTTCTGGTCAGACTTTATTTGATAAAATGATCTAGATTTATATCATATATCACCATTTTGAGAAAATATATTGAGATATAAGTTTTGGTCCATATCACCCAGCCCCAGTAGGAACGTTCACAGCACTTCACTGTTAATAAAGGTTGACCTACCAGATTCTAATCACATAATTGTATTTAGTAAGTGGTTGACATGTGGGTATTTTAGATTTCTTGTACATCTATCTTAAAATATAAAGGATAATGGAGCTTGAAAATTGGAGGCCGTAAAAGTCTCCATGTAATGTGCCAATCTATATTAAACACCAAAAGCCTGGGTTCTTTTGGAAGGTCTGTCTTTATTTGCCATAAATCATGTGTGTGTTTTGTGTGTTTTGTTCCTGTGTAACAGTTATACAGCCCAGTGTTTGGCACTGGTCTCTCATATGACTGATAATCAGAAAACTATCTTCTTGAGAAAGGTGTTGACCAATGATGAGATCCTGAACATGAAAATCATGTACGTATTTTTGTTGTTCTGCCTATGTATTAGAATATACATACTGTATGTACAATGTCAACATCTCTTATGGAATAATTTGTTTCAAGGGCCTTGGAAGAGTGTCAGCAGTTGCAGGTAGAGAAGGCTCTGGTCCTGGCCAATCAGGGCTCTGTCATGTGGCGTCAGGAGAAGGCTAACAGGTTCACCAGAGGCCAAGTGGTATCGGAGGATTTGTCCCAGAATGTGGTTGCAGTCTGCGGTGTTGTACTACCCAACATGGCTCCAAGAGAGCCAGAGCAGGTCAGAAACCTTGGTCATATGAGAGTTACTGTCCCACTGCATGTTCCTAACATTTGTCTCTGCACACAGGTGAAAGGTAAAGAGCTTGTGCTGGTGGACTCAACCAGCCGTAATCTGCGAAGGCTGGCCCTGGCCATAGCCTCTGGGAAACCTGTGCTCCTGGAGGGTCCCATAGGGTGCGGAAAAACAGCTTTGGTAGAGTTTATGGCTGCCATCACTGGCCATACAAAAGCTACAGAGATCTTTAAGGTTCAGCTCGGGGATCAGACAGACAGCAAGGTAAGAGCAATGACAATGACACTAGGAGCGACGGTATATATATTTTCCAATGCAGCTGGGTCTGGTCAAACATTCTCATCAGTCGGGGTGGGAACCTCTGGGTACCTCACGATACGATATGATATGCAATACAAAGCTCACAATAGCGATTATCTCACGATATGACGATACTGCGGTTGTCGATATATTGGTCAGAAATCAATCTACGATAATCTATGAATATACAATTTTTATTTTATATCTGAAAGACAATCAATTGAAAAAGTGTCCTATGAACAGTGACACTATTTTAGTGCAACATTTCTGTAAATAAGTGTCATCATACCAATGTAAACAAATAAGTATCTCCAATAGTGCTTTCTGTAAACAAAAAATAGGGTCTTTCTTACCAGTGACACCATGACAGTGCAATATTCCAGTAAACAATATATTGGTTCCTTCAACAAACAGTGACAACATTTCTGTGAAGACAAACTTACTTTTATATTTTAGTGAAAAGGCAGAAAAGGTTTTAAAACAGAAAAAAGTAAAAACAATAAAAAAAAAAATTGAAATATGGAAAAAATTGATACTTAGCGCGAGCATATTGATAATCGATCGTGCGAAAACATATCACCGTATCGAGATATCGTCACACTCCTACTCATCAGTATTATTCAGTCACACTGCTCATCATATGTTTGCAAGGAGAAACAAACCTTTTGAGTTCAGTCAGTCTACACTAACTTTTCCAGTGGAAGAGGTTCATTGAGGTTCATTAATAAAAGGGTGACTGTGACTAATAATGCAATGCATAATGCAAGAATCAAGTGTGGCACAAAGGGAAACATCACGTTAACCATGGTAGCTCCTGGTATTATAGACATTGCTATGCTATTGTTTTAGCCATTTTCAAATGCAGCCCAAGTTTCCTGGTTCTTCAGGGTGTTTATGATGTCAGGCCTAAAACTAAACACTGAACAGTTTTTACAAGAGTAATTCTATGCAAATTAGTTAAATGCTGGATACGTTTGGTCAGTTTTTCGGTCCAATCACTCTGAAAAACGCTTATTGGCGTCATCTTTGTTGCTGATGCTGGCTCTTGTAGTCCATCCACACCCACTCCTATTTAGTGATGTTGAGCTACTTATTTGTTCTCCTACTCAATGAATACTTAGGGCCCTATAATTTACACGTTAACGGAATCGCGGACAGAATCACGGAATCGACCAATGAAAACAGAATCCACTGTTGAACGCGGAAATTGACAGAATGTGGATGAAACGCCATCATCGTGAGGCAAAGGACGTTTTTTTTTTTTTTTTAATGGGGAAATTTTTCCGGGGACCGCTCATTAGGTCCACCTTCACCCGCTCAGAGTGTTGGAGCAACAAATCTCATCATAGCTACAGAAGATCCATGGGACAAGTTGTTCTGTTGTTGAGGACGAGACGACCGATGCCAGGGACTGTAGAGTCTGAAACATCATAGGTTAATGATGGCTTCTAATACTGTAAAATATTCTGGACCCTCGTGCTGAAATATGTGTGTGACATCAACTTATATCTACCGTTTAATTGTAGCTTACTCGTTATATTATTCTTTTTATTACATTTTTGTTTTTGACATACATTTTTGTTTAATTATGGTTTTCTTTTTTATTAGTATGTATTTTGTTTCCTCACAGGAGTTAAAAACAAATTTTCTGCAAGAATAGATGAATTTTTCTTAAACCAAATTTAAAAAAATCAACTTGGAAAACAGAATTTGGAGTTTTCTAATAGGGCTGAGACAGTATGCCTTTGTCCTTATTTCATTTTATCACGATACCTGGGTGCCGATTCGACACACATTGTAATTGATTCGATACTATTGGTTATTGCGATTTTAATTTCCTTTTATTTCTTATCCAAAAAACAGAAATTGAATAGAAACAATGAGTCATAGTGACAAAAAACATTGCACATCACAAGGCAGTCAGCTGACATTTATTTCAACTGCACATGAAAATACACTACACTACATGTAATGTTACTCTTTGACCACCTATGTAGACATGGTAAAAATTTTTTTTTTTATTATTGTCACAAAATAAATCACAATATCTGAATCATTATTTTTTTCCCACCCTTCATTTCTAATAAGGTCCTTGTTGATGGCATATTTTGGCTGTACTAACTATTTTGTTCCCTCTGAATGATATACTTGCACAGGATGTGGATTTTATTGTTTAGTAGGATAAATCCCAGGATAATTCTTCCTGTTTGGATTGACTCCTCAATGTTCTATTTTAAATGTGTTGCCATTTGTAATTTGAACAGATGCTTCTAGGAATGTATCGCTGCACTGACATCCCGGGAAAGTTTATTTGGCAGCCAGGAACGCTAACACAAGCTGTGTCAAAAGGCCAGTGGATTCTCTTAGAAGACATCGACCACGCACCCCTGGATGTGGTGAGTGTAAGCCATGAATGGAAAAATGGCCAATTCCAGAGTGTAATTTTGTTGTGAAAGTTTTAGCATATGTGTGTGTATTAAAAAGTTAAATGTTGTTTTAGATATCTGTACTCCTGCCTTTGATGGAGAATAAAAAGTTGATGATTCCAGGGAGAGAGGATTGCGTTGATGTGTCTCCTGGATTTCAGTTCTTCGCAACAAGAAGGTGATGTTAACATCTGTTGGTAATCTTTGAGAGGATTCCTTCATTTTTACCCTTTAGTCATCATTTTTTTCTAAGATCTGCTGCTGTGTGTGAATGGGTGAATGTGACCATCGGTGTAGACCAGGGATCTGTAACCTGCGGCTCTGGGGCCTCATGTGGCTCTTTGACTCTTATGCAATGGCTCCCTATAGCTTTAAAAAAAACTATCGAAATAAATAGTTATTTTTTTACAGAGGCTATTAATGATTAATAACAAATAAAATTAGGATATAACAATTTGTTAACATAAAATAAATCACGGTGTGCAATGAATCCCTGGTAAGATAACTAAACCAACAAAAACACTATTCTGGAAGAAAATATAGATTTTAATTGTGTGGGAACAGATTCATTTAACCGTTAATGTGCCGGTAAAATATGCACGCTTTATGTGTGGCAAGAAATGAGCAATTAGCATGTCCTGACCACATGATCATGTGTTATCAAATTGAAGTTAATTTTTGTATCCTTCCAAATAAAAAAAAAATCTTCTTTATATAACATTGTGTTCATGTAAACAGATGTGTAAGAATTTGAAGATGAAAGATACTGTTTTATTTTTTGTCAATTTATTTTATTTTAAACTGTTTTTAAGTTGCCATTTACATGATCCAAAAAAATTTAGTCAAATTAAATCAAACATTATTCTATATAATTTTAACTGTATATAATTTAATTCACTGTATTGTCTTCATTTTTTGTGTCTGATGAGACGTGTCAGCAGCATAGGATGGTTGCATAGAGAGCCCTCCTGTTACACTGGATATAAAGACAGTAAATGCTGCTTGATATCGAATCAGTTATATTGATTTTTAATGTAATATTGTCACCAGAGTCATCTCAACCTCCTAAAAACTGTCATAAAAAAACACTGAAGCGGGACACGAACCCGCGACCCATCGCTTTCTTTTTTTTTTCTTTCTCTTGTCTGCACATGCTGTCAAAGCTCAACACTACAAGAAGTGCAATCATTATGAGACAGCAATGCATGTTTTGTTATTGCAATAAAATAAATTGATTTATTTTATTGCTTAATTGTGACCATCACCGCCTGCGGGATGAGCCCTAGAAAGCCCCCCCCCCCCCCCCAAAGGGCCCAGCCACACCGCAGAGCCCGAGCCGAGGCCACCCGGCGCCGCACCCACAGGCATGGTAGGGCACGGCACGCACCACCCGCCCCGGAAGACCCCCGCCAGGACCGGCCCGGCCAGGCCCGCCGGACCCCAAGGGCACCACCGCAGGACAGGGAATCCCCAAGGGCGAGCCCCCGGGCCAAACCCCCGTGGGCGGCGCCCCCCCACACCAGCCCCTGAACAGGCCACAACCCAGCAAGACCGCACAGCCCCAGACGGTGCAAGAACAGCAGCCCAGGCCCCACCCCCCACCGGACAGCGCAAACCACGGGGTAATGCCCCCCCCGGCGCAAGGGTGACCGGCGGCCGCCACCGCGGGACCAAGGCACCCCAACGGCACACAACCGATGTGGAGCAGCAGCCCCCCGCCAAAAGGCGCAGAACCCACCCACCTGCCAGCCCGCAGATGGCAGGACAGACCGACCAAGCGGCCGATAACGACCTCAACCACCGGAACAGCTAGAGCCGCCCCCCAGCAAAGAGCACCATCCCGGAGTGCCAAGCAACCCCGCCCCAACCCCGGTGCAGAGGCCAGCACCCCCCAGCGCGCCCACCCCCCACACCGGCACGGCAGGCCACCCCAGACCCACACGCCACGAGGCGCGGCCCCCAAGGCAACCAGGAGACGAGACAAGCACCAAGCTCCACCCGTAGGGAAGGGGCCCCACCAGGCCGGCACTGCCCGGAGAGACCCCGCAAAGAGAGCCCCCAGCAACTATGACATAGATTTGGAGATAGAGGAATCCTGTAGTCCAAAATGGAGGACAGTTTTTCAGTGATTAGAAACCAAAACTGTTGAACTGGAGGACAAAGCCATACGGCATGTAAATATGAATCAGCTGTTCCCTGGGTGCACTGAGAGCAGATGTTTGTTGGGGAGAAGCCCATTTTATACATTTTCTGTTGGGTAATGTGGGATCTGTGGAGGACCTTGTATTGAATTAGCTGAAGATTTGTGTTTTTAGTCATCTTAAAAGTATTACAAATTTCTGTCCAGAAATCGGTGTTTGTAGTGATTGAGAGTTCAGCTTCCCATTTAGTGATTGGTAAGTGGTAGAGTTAGTGTTCAAGAGTGCTCTGTATATTTTTGAGAGTTTTTTTGTTTTTGTTGAGATTTTTTTCATATATATAGCCAGTTCTGGAGGTTGTAAGGTGATTAAATCTATTGCCGTATTTTTCTTAATTGTCTCTGTTACTTGTAAGTACTGAAGAAAATTACTTTTATTTATATTGAATGTTTGGGTTAGATTGTTATATGTCATGAGCTTATAATTTTCAAAGAGGTCTTGGAGATGAATAATTCCGCTCTCTTCCCATGTTTTTAGATAAAGCGGTGTTTTTCTGTTTGTAAAGTCGTGGTTGTGCCAGATTGGAGACAACATGCTAGTTTTTAATTGAACATTTGTAATGTCCAGGGCTTTCCACCACACAGTCAGGGTGGAGGCAATCAGTGGGTTTTTAAAGCAGTTATGACGTTTGAGGGTCGCAGTGATAAAAGGGAGATCAGAGAGTTTAATATGTTTGCAGTCTAGCTGTTCTATTTCTAGCCAGGTGTTGTAGTATTCTTTTGGTTTTAGCCATTCTGTTAAATATAGAATTTGGTTTGCTAGGTAATAATGCGTGAAATTAGGGGCTTCCAACCCACCCTCGCGACCCATCGCTTTCAAGAGCAGCGTCACAATTCACTGCACCATCATACCTTCAAGGATGCATGATCTACAGATTTAACTGTATAACAATATGAAACAACATTCAAGCCTTAAAAGTGGATTCATTTAAATTGTCATCTCCTCCTTTATATTATCCACAGGTTTGTATTCAGGGAACTTTGCTACAGATGTCAGTAGATGTTTTAATGCAGATCAACCTCTCAGTGTCTTTCACTTAATGATCTGTATCCATAATGTTTTAAAGAAAACTACCGTTTGCACACACAAAAGAAAAAAACGTAAAGCAACACATTAGTAATGATATGATCACGTCTGTGGTGTGTGATGTTACTACTATGTTTCAGAGAAAAGTGTTAAGGTTCATTAAAGTGTTCAGAAACGGTGTTCAGGTGGGCGGAGCCAGGTAGAAACCCAGGGTTTCTTTGATAAAACCTGCCAGCGACCAGGTTTAGTTCATGGACAATGTTGCCATGGTAACATACTCAGAGAAGAACATACCTCGCGTTTAGGAATGAGATACTCAGTTTCCCTCATTTGAGGCTGAAGATACTCAGAGTTTGAGCATAACCCGCTTTATGGAATACCCCTCTGGTGTAGATAGAGCGCTATGAGACTACATGTGAATGAAGTATATTTACCAAATAAAGCCCTTAACGTGACAATAAAGGACTCCTTTTTTGATTTATTTTTTGCTAATGTGTATAACGTCCTCGAACCTTTCATAGTCAGCTTTACATATATTAAAAACAGTAATAAAAAGGAAAAATGTCTCTGACATGACTTACTTAAAACACTTCTCTCTCCATATACCCCTTTCCCATGTTTTTCCAATTTTTGAGTCTTTTACTTTAATAACTATTTACAATTGAGGAGTGTGCACACATATAACATACAAACAGATGCTGAGACATTTCAGCAACAAATTGTTTACACATATTTAACATAGCTTACTTGCAGTTTGACCAAAGCTGGTAAACCTTTCTGTTTGTAATCTGAGGGAGAATGTGATTTTTTTTTTTTTCCATGATATAAATGTGATTGACTATGTTTTCCCACTTTTCAACCGTGAGGGAGTCAGGATGCAGCGTCTGGTTATAAAGGACTCTTTTTGTGTTGCAGGATGTACTACAGTGGTGGTACTTGGCACAAGCCACAAAACTCCCACGCAGCACTGCTGGACAAGTACTGGGCTAAGCTTCAAATGTTCAACATGACAAGAGAAGAGCTAAAGAAAGTGAGTGTGATTGATGTTTGTAATGATAAATATCTTTTTATTTTCAGTCCTTTCTGGATCTTGCAGCTTCTTTTTTTATCATTGCTGCCAAAAATCTTGAATTTGTATGAATTTCCGAGCAATTTATGTGCAGAACTGTTAAATCTCTATTCATTGTTAGTTGTAGTAAACAAACCGTGTTGTTCTGTATTGAAACACTGCAAACTGCTACATATCAATCAGAAAACATTAAATTAAAGTTCTAATATTGGAAGTGATCATTTTACAGATATTGTAAATAAAGTTTGATTTAAAAAAAACAAAAAACAAAAAAAGCAACATTTATCTAATTAGAACAAACAAAAAAATATATATATATAGTTAGTGATAGGAAGAAGCCTATGCTTGTCAAGTCCTACCCTAGTTATTCAACTCTAACAACTGCAAAATCCAATTAAACTAAATTAACAAATAAATCGAGTTATTAAGAAAAACAGAACAAAGACAAACAAAATGAACATACACCATCAACACGTGAGATTTACATTCTCCTTCATTGCTGTACTTTTCAAAGATATATTTTTTGTAAAGAAAATAATTATAATTTAACTGCATTATATTCATATTTAGTTTAATTGTTTCGCCAAGATCATTCAGCAAAACTACCACACAAATAGAAATACACATACTTTTTAAATTAGTCTGAGTATAATGTTGTTTCAAGTTTATCATCCCTTTAAAGTTATATTATAAACCCCCTGTCTGTCTGTGGTTCGGTTTAGTTTTTGTATGTTTACAGCCAGGTAGTTGTTTATTTTTTGATTTATATATTATCTGTGCAGTCTTAAATTGTACCAGATCACCAAACTTTAAGGTGTGTAAAAACAGTATATTGGTGTGCTCATAATATCCTACATTGTGTTCTATATGGATGGCTCTTTTCTGTAGTGTGCTTAGTGATCGTAAGGTGGTTTTGTAGGTATTGTTCCATAGTTTTACACAATAATTTAAATATAGTAATGCAAGTGAACTCTACAGAATATACAGTGCTCTCATTCAAAACGTGCCTTGCTTTCACCATCACTCCAATGCTCTGTGCTACTTTTGCTCTCACGTTTTATGAGGTTTTCAGCAGATTTTGTGATTAAGAATTAAACCCAGAAATGTATTTTGATACACCTGTTAAGGTGGAAAAAGAGGAAGGTTACCTCGTTTTGGCAGTATGACACCCTCTGCGTTGGGAAGTGATGAAAACCAGACTGAAGAGTTGGTGAATTAATAAAAAATGATTTTATTCTAAACTAAATAAAAGAATACAAAGTGGAAACAAAAATGGTGACCCCCTGGCCAGGCGATCCAAAGACAGAGTGACGAGACACAATATTAAAGCCACGTATATCTCCCCTTAGTTCCCCCCTCCCTCCTCCCCCCCCGAGAGATAGGGATAAAGACAGGGAGAAAGAGGGAGGGCAGGAGATGGAAAGAAAGACAGTTTTACTCTTTGAGTCAAAACAGTTCGCTCCTCGTTATCTGGTTGCTATGGAAACGGAGGTGTGTGCGAACTATGTGTTTGTGTTTGTATGAATGAATGTGTATGGGGTGTGCTATGTGAGTGTGTGTGTCTGTCCTTGTGGTTGTTTTGAAACTTCGGACAGGCTGTCCTGACCCAGAGTGAAGACAAGTTAAAGTTGAAGACATGAGAAATCACACAATGAAAAGTTACACCCCTAGGCTTAAGGATTAAAATATAAGTAATTATATTATTAAGCATAACTAATTATTCTGCCCCAACAATCCACTCTTTTTGGACAAAGTCCAACACAAAAAAGCGAAATTAATTAGTGAGTTGTTTATCTTTAGCAAAGCACAGCCCAAAACACATAAAACATTAATCAAAATTAGTGTAACTTTAGCAACCTCCTGGTCCGTAGGACAAATGATATTGACACCGTTATAACACTATGGATATAAGCATTATTTTTTTTCAGGGGACACAGGCATCCCCAAAGTTGGAGCAAGAAAAAGGAGGAAAAGTCAAAGAACCCCATAAACACATAATGAATATTACGTGAGACGAGGCCATCACAATAAAATCAAATACCCTTAGCAACTAAAATCATTGGCGATCACGGCAATGAATATGGACTATATATATCACTAATAGCGAAAATACACATGGCAAAAACAATGTCAGTCAGCATAGCATAGCATAGCATATAAAACAACATGCGTAGGTGGCATCACTGAGCAGAGTCATCATCAGAATCAAAAACATGCATCATAAACACCTCAGGCTGGATCTCCATCTCTGGAACGGTTAGGCGGACGTGCCGGCTTGGGAAAGCGCTCTGCACTAAACCCTCTACTATACGACGCAAGATCGGTATACCGCAACAGAGAAGAAGAAGAACTGACACCAGTGTAATAGCGATCTTAACCAAGAGAGGGCGCCAGCCTGCAAGTAGAGTGGAAAACCAATCCGGTCCGGCCAAGCTATCCTTATTCATGGCATCGCGTAGCCTGGAAATGTTTTTGACTGCCTCTGCTATGATCTGACCGTCTGCCGTGTTATCCGGGATAAAGCTGCAACAAGATGCACCTACCATTGCGCAAACGCCTCCTTTGGCCGCGGTCTGTAGGTCTAGAACCATTCTATTTTGCAGGACCATTAAACGTATATTCGTGACCTCCCCCGAGAGGCCAGTAAGGGCCAAAAATGATGCGTTAACGAAGGCCTTAAACCTGTAGTCTAAGGTTTCGACGCGCAGCAGTGTTTTGCCCACACCCGCCCAGGGGAACAGCGAAAGAGTAACCTTCTGGCCTGTCGTCCACAGTTTATGTTCGGGGGGAACGTCCGTGCCCCAGATTGCGTCGTGTGGATCAAAACCCAAAGGAGTGTGTGATTCGCGTTTACGTCGTGACGAAAGGGGAATAGTTGAGACTACGTATGTGTGATCAGTCACATGCACGGGTGCACACACCCCATCCCAGTTGGGGGAAAGGTGTGTATACAGTCTGTAACCGCATAGCCAAAACCCTTTTGCTAAATTGAACGTGCCATTAGTCCCGGGTGTATGAACGTGGGCACAGGTGTGCGAATTATGTGCGGTGTCGCATTCAGGACCCATAGTGTAATTGCAATTGTGACCGGGAATCTGGCCTAGTTTGCGAGTTCCATTTCTGGCGAAACAGAAGGGAAAAAGTGTGGTTCGCGTGTAATCTACATACATAGCGGAGGATGTATCATCGCGCAGTATAGTCAGTTTTTTTACTGGCTGTTTAGAACAACGGTTGGGGTCCCCCATGCCGAAGTTAGAGTAAGACAAATAACAAAAGGAGTCGGAAGCATCCATTGGTATCGCGGTTAAGCGGGGATGTGTTGATGACACAGGCATGTAAGAACAAACATAACAGTTGGATAGGCCCCTACTTTTAGCTTGATAGTGCGCGTATCGGTACCAGGTGTTTGTGAAAAACGGATGAGTAACATTGGTCGCAGCTAAAGTGTCGTGCAGGACGATATCGTTTATCCAGCGTCTATTTCTGCTTGCATTAGTCACCCTGTAAAAAGAATCATTCACATTAGGAACAACACTTGCATTCATTGGTTCAAGTCCAGTGTCCTCAATTGTCCCCCTGGAGGCCAGGAGCCAGAGGAGTACTGGAACCGCGGACAGGACCATCGCGCCAATCGATGACCAGAACACGAGTGACATGAAACGACAGAATAGTGGCATAATTCCAGCCTGCTCCTGGGGCATAAACAGAGGGGCTCGTGACCTCTTCATCACAGCGGGAAAATGCTTGTGATCTCCCACGATGTCCTCAAGGTTGGATTTCAAAGGTTTCAACAGACCATATGCCCCGTTTGAAAGATTAGCTTGTAACCCCGGGGACTTTTTCTTCTGCCCTTCGTTGCAACTTTCAGGGCAAACAAAGGCTCCTCAAAACACTGCTCCTAATCCAGAAAAGAGGAAACGCTCCTTACTGCGGTTCCACGATCAGTGGTGATGTTGGTACTTCCTCCGTTTGACCAGTCGCCTCAAGATCAGGGTCGACTGGTGTTGGCACCTTCCTGCAGTGTGATGCGTGAATCCACGTGGCTCGCTCTGCGACCTTCACAGCCGTGTGTGTCGTCAGTTGAACCTGAAAAGGGCCGATCCACCTTCGGTCGGTCCACCTTTTTCGTCTCGCGTTGTGCACGATCACAAAGTCACCTGGAAGGATATCATGGAGGTTCTCGGTGGTAGTCAGTGGGAGGGCCGCTCGTACTCTGGACCTGTTGAGAGTAAGAATCGTAGAGAGTTGTGCACAGTATTTTATCAAACTGTCGTCCTGGAGCGCTGTCTCAGCCCAGGACGAAACTGAGGGGGATAAACCCACATTGGGTGGGCGTCCAAAAAGGATTTCAAAGGGTGAAAGTTTAGACTTTGGATTAACCTGTTGTCTCATTTGAAGGAGGACAAGCGGTAAAGCTTTGATCCAGTTCAGCCCTGTCTGGTCCATGCACTTGTTCAACTTGTTTTTCAGAGTACTGTTAGCTCTTTCTACGGCCCCAGCGGACTCAGGGTGATAGCTGCAGTGTTTTCTAAGATCCATGTCTAATCTTAGTCCCAACTCTGTTATCACTTGGCTGGCAAAATGTGTGCCGTTATCAGAAGAGATTTTGTATGGAATGCCCCACCTAGGAATGATGTCAGTTAGTAGTGCTTTGGCTACTGCTGTGGCTGTCTGGTGTTTGGTTGGAAAGGCCTCTACCCATTTAGAGAACATGTCTATGATGACCAGACAGTGCTTCTTTCCTTCACATGGTGTTAGCTCAACAAAATCCATCTGCAAGTGGTGAAAGGGCATGGATGGCTGAGGATGGGCTGTCTGGCCAGTCAAAGGTTTCTTTCTGCCTGGGTTGTTTTTAGCACAGATCATACATTTCTGACAAAACTCAGCTGCAAAGGAAGAAAATCCCTTTGTGTACCACACTGTCTGAACAGCTGATATCATACCACCCTTTGACACATGGGCTTGACCGTGTGTCAATTTAGCATAAGCAGGGAAAAGAGCAGTCGGTAGGCAAGGTTTTGAATCGGGGCCGTACCAAACCCCACTCACCTGGTGACAGTCTGAGGCCTGCCATTTGTGGCGGTCGGCTGGTGTGACAAAGGCGGAAAGTTCAGACAGAGAGGCGACTGGTTGAGGAGTGGAGAGAAAGGAAGAAGAGGGAGGAACAGTAGCAGAGGAGTGAGCTGCACATTTGCAAACAGCAACAGAGGAAGGTAGCTGAATAGCATCGAGAAGAGCAGACACAAGGGTAGAGTGAAGGATAGGAGAGCCATCAGATTTGAGAAACCCACGCTGTTTCCAGAGCGCCCCAAAGTCATGCACTACCCCAAAGGCATAGCGAGAGTCAGTGTAGATTGTAGCGGACTTACCTGAGGCCTGGCGGCACGCCTCGGTGAGAGCACAGAGTTCGGCGGCTTGGGCGGAGTAGTGAGAAGGGAGCGAGGAAGAGGAAACAGTGGCTGAATCAGAAACAACAGCAAAGCCCACTTTGTTAGTCCCGGTGTCAGGGTCCCGGGATGCAGAGCCATCCACGTAGAAAATGTAGTCAGAGTTAGTGAGAGGGACAGAGGAAAGGTCAGGGCGAGGAACCAGGACCTGAGAGAGAGCAGCAATGCAAGAGTGAGGCTCTCCATCCTCCGGGAGAGGTAGGAGAGTAGCAGGGTTCAAAGTAGAACAACGGCGGACATGCACATCAGGAAGACCCAACAGGGTAGTGTGGTACTTGAGCCAGCGGGCCGCTGAGACGTGTGAGGTCTGCATGTCCCTCAGAATGGAGGTGACACAGTGAGGCACATGGAGATGCAGGGGAGCATAGCCAGTGATTTCACGAACTGAGGACACAGCAGCCTCACAAGCCGCGACTGAGCGCAGACAGGGCGGAAAGGCTCTTGCAACTGGGTCAAGTTTCTTTGAGAAGTAGCCACAAGGTTTCAGCTTGTCCCCGTGCAGCTGGCACAGGACGGAGGTCATGCAACCACCCTTTTCATCCACAAACAGTGTGAAAGGGCGTTGGAGATCAGGGATGCCCAGCGTAGGGGATGTCTGGAGAACCGTTTTTAAGCCCTCAAAAGCACGGAGGGCTTCAGGGGTCCAGACAAGGGCCTTAGGGGGTGAGTTTTTCACCACTGCCCTCAAATGACATTCGTAGCTTGAAAAGTCAGGAATGAAGTTTCTGCAGAATGAGCACATGCCCAGAAAGGACAACATTTGCTTCTTGGTCGCAGGTTTTGGGAGAGCGACAATGGAAGCCACTCTTTTGCTGGACAAGGTTTTCCCGTCACGTGAAATAGAGTGACCAATGAATTGGACGGCCTCCTGGACAAACTGAAGTTTGGAAAGTGTAGCCTTGTGGCCATGTTCATGAAGGTGAAGCAGCAGAGATATAGTGTCATGTTCACACTGTTCCTTGGAGGGAGCTGCAAGGAGTATGTCATCAACATACTGAAGCAGGGAAGATCCCTGCGAGAGGACAAGGGAACAGAGGCTCTGCTCAAGGGCAGAACAGTAAATGTGAGGGCTACACGTGAGACCTTGTGGCAGTCTGGTCCACGTGTACTGGTGTCCCTTAAACATGAAGGCAAACCAGAACTGTGAGTCCGGGTGTACTGGGATACTGAAGAATGCGTTGGCCAGGTCCACAACCGAAAAGTACTTCGCTGATGATGGAATCAGCGAAAGAATGGTGTGGGGGTTTGGAACAAGGGGAGCAGGAGGGATGATGGCTGAGTTAACAGCCTGTAGGTCCTGCACAAACCTCCACTCGGTCGGTTGGCCTTCTGGGCGAATCTTCATCACTGGAAAAATGGGGGTCAGAACTGGGGAGTCGGCAGATGGCACAATCACCTTTTCTTTTAAAAGAGAGTCGAAGACCGTTTGGATACCATCTAAGGCATCTCGTCGAAGGGGGTACTGTTTCCTGTGGGGCCTGTAGGAGGACTTAGGTGTGATCACCACAGGAGCACAGTCTCTGATGAGGCCAACGTCATACTTGTGCTTGGCCCATAGGCCAGATGGCACTGAAGACAGTAGGGGTGAGATGTCCCCTGGTTGCGGTGCTGTCAGCGAGGTCAGTCGATAGCCTGTGGACAGGCTGATGGCAAAAACCGAACGGAGGCAGTCAATGATCAGTGGGGGAACCTTAACCCGATGGGCACTCGCGGCCGGTGAATACCATGTCAAAAGGTCTTCAGTTTGTTGCCAGTCATTGGTTAGATGACAGCGCAGAACAAAAGGGCCCAAGTCCTTCCACTGAAGGTTAGGAATTTTTGCCACCGTGATGTGAGGAAAAGAGTCGGCTACGTCAAACAAAGGTAGTTGGTCTTCCGTTAGCTGTACAGCAACAGCAGCGTGTCGAGAGTCAAAGTAGAGAAAGTCGGCGGCTAAGGTGTCATTTATACAGGTGTCCCTGTAAAAGGTCTCAGCAAAGGGATGGTCTGGGTGTTGTGAGACGTGTACTGTGCAGTGGCTGTACTCGGGTTTCTTAAATGTGAGGTGCTTGGGCACATGTTGTGCGGCCCAAAATTTAAGCGTGCATGCATCATCAAAACTAACCCACCAGTTGTAAACAAAAAGTGTGCCGGCGGACTCTTCTACAGAGTCTGACAGTCTGAGGAACATTTGTGCTGGGGTTAAAGGTCGTGAGATCTCGATTCCGGCATCGGTGCAGGTGAGAACTGCTTTAAGTTTAAGAAGCAGGTCTCTGCCCAGTAGGTTCACTGGGCAGTCGTTTGAAACCACAAATTGATGGGAGAAGTGTGTGTTCCCTGCTGGCCAAATACAATAAGCAGGTGTGGACACGGGTTCGCGAGAAGTAGCACCATTAGCACAAATCGAATAAACGAAAGATGGGATGAGCTGTAGACGGCAGCGTTCGGAAAGTTTAATCACCGAGTTTGTCGCGCCAGTGTCGATCAAAAACTGAAGCGGAGTACCGTTAACAATGATTTTGGTTACCGGTAACCTTTCGTAGGCGTCGGCCTTCATGAACAGACACGATGTCGGCCCATCAAGGGAGGCCTCCGAGTCAAAAAACAACCTTTCATGCAACAAATCTCTTTGGAGGGCTTTTTGAGCTTGCACCTCTTCAGCTAGGTCTGGAAAAAGCCTAAATAACTCATCATCAGTGTGAAAATCCGGGTGTTGCAACGCGTGTCTCTTTGTGTTAATCAGTTCTATAGAATGTGTGTCTGGGGCTAAAATGGATGATGTGTCCGGTGCATTGTTAGTCGGAGGAGTAAGCGTTGTATCCTTCGGTTGGACGGTCACGGCTTCTCCCAAACCCGCGTCCGCCAGTCAATCTGCCTGTTGGTCGTTTTCCCTTGGAGGGCGACCTTCAGGTCTCCGCTTGGCAGGGTAGCGTTTTTTGTTGTTGCGTTTGGGCTTGTTCCTGTGGGGACATGTGTCTGACCAGTGGTCCGGTGCGCCGCAGATGAAGCACTTGTCTCTGTTTTCTTTTATCCTGTCACGGTCATCATGTCGTTGAGAAGTGTAGCCTTGGTGTTGTCGGAACAACGTGAGGGCAGGGAGGGCGTTTGCCAGCATAAGTCCATCATTGCCTTGTTTTGCTTTGTTTTCAAGGTCCTCAGCATGTAAGGCGTATTTGAAAATGTCAGTCCAACGATTCTTTTGCCATCCGCCAATCAGTGTTGTTTCGACTGTGGAGCGGAGAGAGGGGCGGAGCCCCGATACGAGGAAGCTTTTAGCTAGGGCCTCGTAGGACGATTCATCAGGTGTGTTGTAGCCTTGTGGCGGCTTGACGTGGCCGCTGAAGGTGTCGACACAGGCTGTCAGCCTGCGGCTGTAGTCGTCAACCCGCTCAGTAGGTAACTGCGTGCAGGCCTGAATTTGGCTCATGTCCACGCGGACGCTGAAAGTCTGAGCGAGGAGTGCGGCGGTGGCTTGGACGTGCTTTTCCCAGTCTCCATTGGGGTTCCAGCCCAAAACCGTCTGACGTAGCCCAGCATTTTGGGGTGCTTCGATGAAGATTTGAATGCGGGCATATTCAGTTGAAGTCAGCAGAGTCTTGAGAAGTCTGTTTATTTCTGACCCAGTTGGTCGCCAAACTTTACAGAATGCGATGAGAGCATCCCCAAATGGCCCTCCTCCATTTGAGATGGGTGGAAACTCATCCTTTGCTGCCGTAAGCATTTCAGGCAGCATGTGTCTGTAAACCAAAACGTTGTCTGTAGCGCCTGGGTATTCGATCATTGGAAGGCGGAAGTTCTGGATTGGAGAGTCCAAATCAGAGGTGGAGTCCACCTGCGCCCGTGATCGTGTCAGCGGTCCACAGTGGCAACCGTGGCTGATGGTGGGTGTGCTTTGCGTTGAAGAACTGGTTGTAGATTGCGGCTCTTGCACAGGTTGAACAGCATGTGGGCATGCTTGTGGGACCCAACGGGCCAAATGTGCTGCCCCAGCGTCATCGTCATGTAACGTGGGTTTGTATGATGGTGGTTGAACTTGAATTGCTGGCAAAGTGTATGAAATTGGAGGAAAAGCATTAGATGAAGTCTCTGTGGCCCCATTGTGTGTCATAGTTTGGCTGAGGGTTTCAGCTGTGGCCTGTGGGTAAATGTATGGTGGAGCTTTGGCTCCCTCTGCCGGATGACCAATAGCATTACACTGTGAATTTGGAATTTTACTTGTGTTACCCAATTCTGCCACCAGAGGGCGGCAGAGAGCCGTGGTAGAAACGTTAGAGGCAGGTGGTGACGTGGTGGAGGGTGGAGCCGTGACGTCCGGATACAATGGAGCAGGGGGTGTGGTTTGTGTGTGTGTGTGATGAAAGGGTTTTTGCTTGTGTGTGTAAATGTGTCAGTGTTAATTTTTTCCTGTTTTGGCATTATAACCGCTTCTTTTTTATCCCTAGCAGCCCTGTGTGCACTTTCTTTCTGCCAAATGTGTAAACAGCGTTCATGTGCCATCATTTCTTTCACATAATTGCTTTTAACCTTTGTTTTGCTCAAAAGTTGCTGTTTATGCTCAGATAGCGCGTCTCTCAGCTGTGTGAGCTGGCGTTCGCTCAAGCTGCCTCTGTTTGGAAAACCAAAGCATTCCACCCAAACCTGCAGCTTGTCACAACAATTTTCACCATACTTTTTCTTCATCTGGTCCACTAATGGTGCACTCCAGTCCACCTCCGGCTTAGCGGGGTTTACACTTAGATTATTGCCCATTATGCCCCCCGACAGTCTACCAGCTGCTGATCAGGCAGAAATGGCACGGCCGTGCTCTTAGTCACAATCTCAACTCCGGTACCGAACCGAAGGAAAAACTCACCCGCCGTCCGTCTCCAAAGATATAAAAAAATCTCTGAATCAGCGGAGCTCAACCACCGCTCTTGAAAATAAGAGTTTGGGAGATTATTCACAACAGTACCAAACTGAAGGAAAACACAACCTCCGGTACCGAACCGGGGTAAAACTCACTCGCCGTCCGTCTCCAAAGATATAAAAAAATCTCTAAATCAGCGAGGCTCAACCACCGCTCTTGAAAATAAGAGTTTGGGAGATTATTCACAACAGTACCAAACTGAAGGAAAACACAACCTCCGGTACCGAACCGGGGTAAACTCGACTGTCAGGGTTCTTTTTGGGCACTTCTAATATTATTCAACTTTAACTGGACCGGAGCCACCTTCTCACGCCCCACAGCAGAGGTGTCAAAATAAAACAGAAACAAAAAAGAAGCATGAAGGCTTTGTGAACAAAAAACCAGCTTCTCACCTTTTTTAGCCGAATTGTTTGAGGTCCACCGTGGTCCGTTTTGGTCCCGTGCCAACCGTGCGACGACCCGATGCGAGCCTTCACGGAGGTATCCTGCACATTAAATGCTGGCTTAGGATCATTGACGCGTCCGTCACCCCCGTAATGGGCCGCGGGCCGCGCACACGGTCCGGACAGGGATCTCGTTCGTGACGCCAATTGTTATGGTGGAAAAAGAGGAAGGTTACCTCGTTTTGGCAGTATGACACCCTCTGCGTTGGGAAGTGATGAAAACCAGACTGAAGAGTTGGTGAATTAATAAAAAATGATTTTATTCTAAACTAAATAAAAGAATACAAAGTGGAAACAAAAATGGTGACCCCCTGGCCAGGCGATCCAAAGACAGAGTGACGAGACACAATATTAAAGCCACGTATATCTCCCCTTAGTTCCCCCCTCCCTCCTCCCCCCCCGAGAGATAGGGATAAAGACAGGGAGAAAGAGGGAGGGCAGGAGATGGAAAGAAAGACAGTTTTACTCTTTGAGTCAAAACAGTTCGCTCCTCGTTATCTGGTTGCTATGGAAACGGAGGTGTGTGCGAACTATGTGTTTGTGTGTATGAATGAATGTGTATGGGGTGTGCTATGTGAGTGTGTGTGTCTGTCCTTGTGGTTGTTTTGAAACTTCGGACAGGCTGTCCTGACCCAGAGTGAAGACAAGTTAAAGTTGAAGACATGAGAAATCACACAATGAAAAGTTACACCCCTAGGCTTAAGGATTAAAATATAAGTAATTATATTATTAAGCATAACTAATTATTCTGCCCCAACACACCCTTTCTATTTCAACATTGTTTATCATTACTTGTACTTTTATTGAGCATTTTCCAACAGCATATTTTTGGTTCTGTTTAAATTTAATGAAAATGTATTCAAATCAAACCATGTTTTTAATTTAATTATTTCTGCTCCTCCAAAAGCTGCTGCAAAATTTCCCCATCACAGAAATTATATATTAATGTTTAAGAGGTTTGACACTCTTACATATATCATTAATGTACAAAAATGATCATATTTGACCCAAAACTGACCCCTGTGGGACTCCACAAGTTTAATTTAAGCATGTTGATTTGCAATCCCCTATTTGCACAAATTGTTGCCTATTATGTAGCTCCTCATGCACTGTTGTACAAGTTTGTTCTGAAATGTAGATATTTTGATTGACTGCATCTCTGACGCTGGATTTTCACTGGATCTGTTACTGCTCCGAAACGTCTCTGCTGTGTTACTGCAGCGCAATCTGCTGTCCGTCAATCCCCACTGCCTCCTGTTTTCCTACGTGTCTGTTGCAGCAAGAACTCAGGAGATCCCGCTAAATCACGTGTAATCGCGCGATATATGTAAGTGATACAACCATGGATAAATGCAATATTTATATGTGAAATACAATTTCAAAAGTGCTCGGATCAGGCCAACCATGGTATCAACAGAATGATCTGGTCCTTCTAATCGAATGTGTGCTTGTTTTTTTTTTTGGTAGAGTCTAGATTGCGCCCGCTAGAGCCGAAACGGACAATATTTGGGCCAAAAAAAAGTGTTAATTTTTTTAAAAATGTGGTATCAGCGGACACGTTTTTTTCCTTTGAGTCCTAATATCTGCTTAGTTTTTGGATTGACTCTGAAATGGGCCCGCTGGAGGCCCTGGAAGGTCGGTGTTTTCCTCTGTCAATGGATGGAATTACAATCTGCCTTGAACGCGGAGTATTTTATTTTGAAAATAATTTGGATATTTTATTCTGTCTTCCTGTCCCGCACGGGCTTATTTTTGTTAAAGCAGTTATGGTATTATGCTGATGCAGATTTGCATGTGGTGGAAATTGACATAATGGTTTTAATGGAAACTTATCAGCTGCGTTGCTGTTTCGCTGCAGTAACGGATCCAGTGGAAATCCAGGGCCAGGTTTGTAACCATAGCTTAAGGCCTAAAAGTATCCTAACTGGATGTGTGGTCATGTCCCACTGTGTTTAGGTGGTCATCAGTAAGTACCCCAAGCTGGCGGTGGGATCAAACCGACTGCTGGACATCTACTGCCAGCTGACCGGGGACAGAGACTCTGAGCTGGACACGAGTGGTCTCCAAAGCTCCAGTGACAGCCAGGAACAGCCGTCAGTGGACAGAAGCACACCATTAGAGGGGAGAGCGCTGTCATTAAGGTCAGAGACATCTCACACTCGTAACATCTGAGATTAGTGCCTTCATGATCAGAGCATTTTCCATCCTTTAAATGTAACTGACCCCGTTTACAGGACGGAGAAGCTTTTTTTAATTTTATTTTAAGCTCAAACAAAAAACTGTTTGCTTGGGTTTTTGGTTTTATTTCAACAGAAAACCAAATTACTAAAGGTTTGATAATAAATACATTCCAGGCCTTCCGTAAAATCCAAATCAGATGAACTGTGCTGAGGGATTGGGTTAAAGAGCTTTTTGGGTTAAATTAGTTTTTTTTTTTTTTTTACTTTGAATTCTCCATCTATTGATATTCTTCGAATGGCTTCAATGGTGGAAAGAATATTTACCATGTGGTCATTAGTTTGTTTCATAAAGGAATGTTAAATATGCCAACTTCAGCCACCAGAGCGTCAGCCGCTGTTTAACCTTTGAGGAGCAAACGTGTACCTTCTGCTTATTCAGTCTTTTAAATGTTCAACATCTCATTCAGTTTAAAGCCTAATTGTATGAACTTTGGCCAGGAGTTTTTTTATTTTCATGTTCATAATTCCATGATCACTTTATAGCAAGATGTATAGAACAGGAGATTTAAAATGTGCCGACACTCTGAGTTCAGGAGGGATTTGGTCCCATTGACTCCCATTATAACCACATATTTTGGATTTACTTTTATCCTGACAAATAAAAGTGGTTTTCCCAAAAATACCTAATAAATCTACCTTCAAAACACAAGGAAAAGACGTTTTTGGTGGGAAAAAAAATGATATGTGAAATTTTGAAGACCTTTTTGTGAAAGGTACTGTTTTGGTACCTAAGCTCAAAGAGTCCTTTTTTTCTCTCAATACATGCTCATAACTCTAAAAGTAATAATGTCTCAAAATCAATGTTCCTATCAATTATTGACCTACTCAAGTCTGTAGTAACTTCATAGCAAATGTTGCACTTTGCACCTTATTTTTGAAAAAATGCATATTGTTTTTCTCATTGAATTTTTTTTTTTTTTTGATAGAATGGGCATAAAAACATTAAAAAATAAAATAAAGATACAGAAATATAATAAACTTTATATCTATGGATAGGTCTGGAGTTGAAAAGATTTGATGTGAAAAAATGTGGGGGGAAATTATATACAACATTTTTACGATCCTTTTTATGAAGGGTACCATTTTGGTACCTAGGCTCAAAGACTAACTTTTTTTTATAGGTGCCCCAAGGGTTAAGGTCCCTTTTCTTTTCTGCTTTATTGTACGTAACCGCGGCGTTGGAACTTTCGCCCCCTGCAGTCTCAGATTTATACATAACTGCAGCGTTTATCATTTTTTGGTGAACAAAACAGGGTTACATCGGTATATTTACCTTTTCCTGTTTTTCCAGAGCAACGAAAAGCAGCACATGTTGGCATTTTGACTGAAAAAGCTGCTAAATGATCTAAAAAGCAGGCTGAAAGTTTCATTAGTCTAATAGCAAACAATGGCCACGGTTATGTGATGTTTTTGTAATTTGGAATTAAAGTGTTCTGCTTTGTGTTTACATAGAAATAGTAATTCTCGAACTGAGCTTTAAATGGAAAACCGGTTTATTCGGCTTTAGTTAATTCCGCTTTTGGTCTGGGGGTTGGGAAGGCTCTGATTGGACAAGGGGCGAACATGACGTATCATGTTGATCACGTCTATCGGGAAAAACAGACAACAAACCTTTTATTGTCGGCTGTAACACAGAAGACCACACATGACAACTGTTCTCACCTTTATTTTGATTGTAGTTTTGAAGCAACATCTCGACAATAACACACTTTGGTCCGTGGAGCGTAAGGGAGATGGGAACTAATTGCCGGTAAATAAAGCCCAGTAAAACTCCAGTAAACAATAACCAGGAATAAATATTTGCTCCCTGGTAAAGATAGTAGCTCTAACAATGAGAAACTTGGTGATATTACAGCCTGTGTAGCAGTATGGGGATGCATTTCCTCCATCTCCGGGTGAACAGGCTTCATCCGTCCGATGAAGCCTGTTCAGTTTGCTGATCTCCATGTGTGTGTGATCCATGTACGTGTGAATGTCCGCATGTTTATGCCTCCGTCCAGCCCCGTTTTTCATTATATCCATGTTTCATAAGGCTGTTATGAAATAGTGTCATCTCTATTCCGCGCCGCCATGTTGAATTATGTCGTCACCCAGCGCGTCATCGCCGCAAGTCGCACATGCACAGAACGACTGGAATTAACTTAAAGCGCCATTAAGTGTTAACTGTTTACAAGGAATTTTCTAATTTGCAATTAAAAATGTAATAAACCGGCACCTAATTCAGAATTAAGTTTAATTCAGAATTAACTTAGCATTAGGAATTAAGTGTTTACAAGGTCAGGTTAAAGAAGAATGAACTTTTATTTCACTTTAAAGAGGAATTAAAGCTCCCATGTAAATGTGGGATGTTTACAGGCAGTGGGGCCGAATTACGTGAATTCAAGATGGTGGAACACAGGCTCTTAAACTATAAAGTAGTCCCATTTTTCAAAAGGCAGTTAGATGAATATGGTGCATAATAATGCATTTTCACTGCTCACTCCTGACAGACCCACACTGAACTGTTTTTATTATTTATTATTCATACTGTTTTTATTCTGAAAATGTATCGATGAATTTCCTCGTTGCACTTTTTATCCCATTTATTTATTTATATTGTGTGTGAATGAAATGTGATTTGCATTGAGGGGGACTTGGGTCCAATTTTGTTGTGTCGTACTTTGTATGATTATGCATTGACAGTAAAGACTTACCTAACTATCTACTCTAATTTTGTAATAAAGTGAACCAGTAATATCAGCCTTTCTGTGAAGCTGCATGAAGACCAAATGTTTTCAGACTAATGTGTTAAACTAGTGACATCTAGAACATGAAGTCATGCAGAAAGAGATGAAATAAATCTGTCAAATTAGAAATTTTAAAGTGTGTTTGTACACAGCAAATCAAATCTGAAAATCAGCTTTGAGCAATGATGTTTACACTTCACAATTACACTTTTTCTGTCAGATTCTTTTATTAATAATTAACGCAAAACACATATCCAAGTACTGGTAGAATGATTTTGCTATCATACCACATGTGGAAGACATATGTTCAAATTTCTCAAAAACATCTTTACGGCCTGACTACAAGCAAGCTAACAGCTGAACCTCCATAACTTTAATGAGCTTTCCATTAGCTGTAGCTGAGTTCAATAGATGATTGATTGGATTTTCCCTTGATAATTGGTTTGTTCCAGATGTTCTTTAGGAAAGAGCAGCACGTTCCCTGCTAATAGCAATTTAAATGACTATTAACATAATGAAATCATTGCTCAGCTTCCTTCTCATTCTTTGGTTTTCCATCTGTGTGTGTTGTTGGAGCTTAAATCAATGTCTCACTTTTTTTTTTTCATCACTCTTCAATATTACAAAGGCTTTTCAGGGATCAATGTAATTAGTGCTGTATAGATACTAGATAGGATGGCGAGGCCAGCATTGCTTATGTTTGCCATTGTGCCAGGTCATGGGGTTAATGTGACCAAACAACACGTTTACATTCAGTTGACATTTACATTGGTGTGTCTTCGTGCCCTATACTGTTTATTAGTGAAAGGCTTGTGGTTCAGTTCATAACCTGGTTTTCCTTTTTAGAATCATATGTTCAGCTTCTGTGAGTCAACATTAACTAAGAAACTCATGCCAGCTGTTAATGAGATGAGTGAGATATAGAGTGACTACACAATATTTTACATTTTCCCTTTCACTCAATTCTCATTTGGACAATAAGCAAGATAATAGGGATCTTTTTCACTTTCGATATGATACCGTTATTGCCTTTTTGAGTATTGGCCGATACCAATATTGATCCGATATGATATAAGCACAAATCATACATACTTTTATGACTTTTTTGTAGTGTGGAATTTTAGAAAAGGCTTGATCAAGTGATGTCACTCAAAGTAGGTACGAGAAAAACTGACCCATTTATTGGTAACCAATTGGTTGTATAAATTTTAACCTTCTACATAAAATCTACAGTATTCTACAGTTGAATAAATATAATTTAAAAAAAAAATTATAAGACCCTGAAAAATCACCTAAATAAATCCAAAAAAACAAATTATACTTTTAAAGTGCAAACAATTCAGTATATGGTGGGAACAACTGAGGGCGTGGAGAAAAAACAACACACTATCGTCCACTGTCCACTGCTCAAAGTTAAGAGTTCACATCTTAACGGAGCGCTTCGTTTTCTGGCTGATATTGGACTGATACCAATATCGGATCGGGACACCTCTACAGGCTAATAGGTTTCTTATGGGTCAATGTGAAGAACCTATTTATTTTTACTCTTATTCCACAGGGACCTCCTGAAATGGTGTGAAAGAATCAGGGCCGACTTTGACAGCGCATCATCAGCCACAGCACAGCACGTCTTCAGAGAAGTAAGTGTTTCTTCTGTTCACATTGTGTTCCATTGTGGGGAACTATGACTAAAGACTGCAGTGTCATTTTTGTTGTGGTCTTGTCAAAAATTAATTTCTGTCACTGCTTTAGGACGGATGGTAAAGTTTATCTGGTGTTTTATGCACAGTAACAATATGAAATGTCAACTTAGTATCTGTTCTTCACACAACTACATATATTATAGCTTGTCAAGAAGCCTGCTAAAGATAGCCTGCATGCTAACAGAAAGTGGAGGTTGCTATGTGGCATTTAAGAAGCAAAAGTAAATCAATAAATTATTGATATGTTCTTACAGTTTGTATTATTAGTGTATTAAAATAGTGAAAATGTCATTGCTAATTTTGATTCTACTTTTAACGTCTTTATAGTGTTTATGACTAACAATTAGTTGGCTAATGTTAAATTATTTGCAGAGCCAACCTCAAATATTCTATAGTTTAATGAATTGCTTTCTATAATAATGCTAAATGTATTAATATAGTCACCCGCCCTTAATTTAAAAGGCAGGTTTCTTTCTTAGGAAAGGTACATTTAGGTAAATTTAATTTAAAAAATATAATACAATGCAAGTGTAAGCTCATAAATTAATATTTGTCAAGTTGACAAAATGTTTTGAAGGGTATGACGGGAACTCAAAAGGAGAAAACCTCTACAATCAGGGAGAACATGCAAATTATTCTTAAAAAGTTAGAAGCAAATACTGTTTCCCCTGAGAATTATCCAAAAATCATGAGTTAGAAATTTTCATAACATAACTTATGAGTCTGTCAACATTGTTGAATTAAAATATAGATATTGCACCAAGTAGGAAATAGAAGAGAAAAAAAAAAACCTTAATTTAATGTATTAAATTTGAATAGCTTTGTTTAATAGCTCTAAATGAATGACTTTTATGACCTATAGGACCAATGTAATCAGCACAGTACTGTTCTGGTAATAAGCTTAGTATGTAATCCTTGTTGTTTTGGTCGTCTCCAGGCTCTTGACTGCTTTACAGCCATGTTGTCTCATCCTGGAAGTCGATTACGAATGGCTGAGATCATTGGAAGCAAGCTTAACATCTCCAAAGAGATGGTACAGTATTTATTTTGTGTGAATATACCGTATTTTTCGGATTATAAGGCGCACCGGTTTGTTGTTGTTGTTATTATTATTATCATTAAGACGCATTAAGCGAAACAAAATAGTCAGATAACCCAAAATGTATTCAACTCATTAACAATAATTCTCAACATTGTTCAGGTTTAACACATAAAATACAGAACAATACACTCACTTTTTCAGTTCAGCATGTTGAAGCACAGCACAGGTACATATCATTCCACGAGGCGCCTGACTACGGTAGCCCTAAAGTGCCAAAAATCCATCAAGCAGTGCATCTTCATAGTTTACCAAAGTTGTACTAAAACATTTTGACACATTAATTTCATACATAAGGCGCACCTGATTATAAGGCGCACTGTCGATTTTTGAGAAAATTAAAGGATTTTAAGTGCGCCTTATAGTCCCAAAAATACGGTATATGTATATATAATGATGTTTGGGAGGATCACACCCAACACACTCAATACATCTGATGGTATTTTTACATATAAGGAAGTCACTCAAGCACACACCCATTGGAGCTGCAAACAAAGGAGACGCCGATACAATCATCAATAAGAGAACAGTGATTTAGAAATGATTGTAGATAATAACAGTTGTGTTGTGTGTGTTTTTGTCTTCCAGGCCCAGCACTTCTGTCACAAGTATCAGCCTGGAATAGATCTGTCTGAGCTCAAGGTGTCAGTGGGAAGGACTACTTTGCTCCGAAAGCAGACTGAGGCAGTCCAGCTGAGTGTGTATGTGTTTTACACACACACACACACACACACACACACACACACACACACACACACACACACACACACACACACATAGTATCTTAGTGACAAAGTTTGAACTGAACCCCCTGCTGTTTAAATTAGGTAAACAAAAATGATTTTTGACAATATTTTGTAGTGTTGCGCCAAAATTCCGACTACTGAAAGTCTTCGGCCGACAATGGCCCAAAAGTGCATTTTCGAAACACTTTACTCACCGAAAAAAGCTGACCAAAACAGGATGTTGTAAAAACATAAGCAAAAAACGCGATCAGCACGTGCTTGTCTGGAAACGGGCCAACTTGTTTGTGGATTTACGGAGCGGCTGTATTTCAACACATCTGAGCATTAAAGCTTCTTCTGAGCAGAATTGACAGGGCATGTAAGTGCGTTTTATGTTTTTGTGTCACTTAGACACTGTAGTTACGTGTCGCCCTCCGTCGACACGGTCCAAACGGCAGCGTGACGAACAGCTGTACCTCAGAAGTAGAATCTGACTTCAGTCTGTCATTTATATAATTGGAATGTTTTAATTTCAGTGAAGTTATTACTCATTTAAACCCATAAATGCAATGGCAACATTAATTTGCATAATTATTTCAATTCGCTTTTTGGTTTCGGCCAAGAATTTTCATTTCGGTGCATCACTAATATTTTGGTAATCAAAGTCGTCTAACGGCTCAGCCAACCAGATGTAGTTAAACATTCCCATTGAGCATTTCTAAAAGCCAATGCCAGTGAGTAAATGGAGTGAACTATGTAACTGATCATGTTATTGTATTTATTATCACAATGACATCATATAAATAAGGGAATGTCTTTTAGGATCTTGGAGTATTAGTTGATCTATTATTGTGGTTGTGGATAATGAAATGCGATAGGTGAAATATGGTGGTGTAAGAGATTTCTTCCTCTCTCCTGCAGAGAGAACCAGACGTTTGCTGCCACACGACCCTCTGCTGTGCTGCTGGAACAGTTAGCAGTGTGCGTGGCTAAAGGAGAGCCTGTCCTATTGGTGGGAGAGACTGGAACTGGAAAGACCTCCACTATCCAGCACCTTGCCAGAGTCACTGGTGAGGCCTTTTGTCCACATGCTAGTGTACAGAATATTTGTGGCAGAAATGGTTTGAATGATTCTCTGTGATGCAGGCCACAGGCTGCGGGTTGTGAACATGAACCAGCAGAGTGACACTGCTGACTTACTGGGAGGGTGAGTGACAGGGTGAGATGGTAAATATAAGTTTTGTTGTCAGGACTGTCAGAAAGATCATGAGAAACTAATCTCATCTAGGTACAAGCCTGTAGATCACAAACAGATTCTGCTGCCGCTGCGGGAGGCCTTTGAGGACCTGTTCTCTCAGACCTACTCCAGAAAGCAGAACCTGACCTTCCTGGGTCACGTGCAGACGTGCTTCAGAGGGAAGCGTTGGCAGGATCTGCTCAAGCTTATGGATCACGTCTGCAAGTCTGCTCTGACGAAGGAGCTGCAGGAGAAATCAAACGGTAGTGTTAGGATCAGTGTTCAAAGTGCTGCTCAGTGCTATGACATCAATCTAATCTGTCTGTGCAGCTGCTTTTCTGCAGGAGCGATGGGAATTACTGGCCTCCAAACTCAGTCAGACCCAACAGCAAATTCGAGCTTGTGAGAGCGCCATGGTGTTCGCCTTTGTGGAGGTAGAGGCCCTTAAATAGACACACTCTCATGTCTTCCAGTTACATCTTCCTTAAGTCTGCATTTTCTCCCTCATAGGGAACGTTAGCTCAGGCAGTGAAGAAGGGTCAGTGGATACTGTTGGATGAGATCAACCTGGCAGCAGCAGAGACCCTTGAGTGTCTGAGTGGACTGTTGGAGGGCAGCGCGGGATCTCTGGTGCTGTTGGACAGAGGAGACACCGGTGAGGGCTCGTTGTTTTGATACCGGCTTTTAACATTTTAGTCTCATTTTTAGAATCTCTACCAAGGCAAGAAACGGTTAAAGCAGGGTGGATTAAATGCTGTGCACAAAGGAAATGCTGCTTTTAATCCACAAAGGAGGAAAGTTTAACACATCTGGTTTAAAACGAAGAGTTACGAATGTAACTATGGTTCTATGAATCCCGAATGACCGCCAGAGGCGGTGCTTTAAGCACTGAATATTCCCCTTCGCGCATGCGCAGTGCGAGTATGTATACCAACAATGTCACCAGTGACCCCTGGATGACCCAGAGGAAGTTTATATCTTCCGGTGTCACTCCAGGGTACTTTCCTACAGAATCTTCTCGCGAGCACACGAGGATTCTGAGTGACAAAGAGCTCTGGCGGTCATTCGGGATTCATAGAACCATAGTTACATTCGTAACTCTTCGTTCTATTTCATCCCTGCTGACCGCCAGAGGCGGTGCTTTAAGCACTGAATGACTTATACCAGAAAAGTCACAAAGAATCCTGCTTACCACCCTTCAGTGTGTAGGGTCAGAGGACTGTGGCCGAAGAACCACAGCCAATGGATGGGGTGTGGCTACATTCACCCTGTAGAATCTGGAGAAAGTGCCAGGCGACGCCCATGAGGCCGCAGCACAGATGTCCTCCAGGGGCACTCCCCTCAGGGCAGCCCATGACGTAGCAACACTCCTGGTAGAGTGGCACCGCACACCAGATGGGATGAGACGGTTACTTGCCCGATATGCATGGGCAATCACATCGACAATCCAGTTGGACAGGCGCTGCTTGGAGACAGCACCACCCCTGTTAGGGCCACCATAACAAAGAAAGAGCTGATCAGACCCCCGAAAACCTACAGTAGCTGCAATGTAGGTTTCCAGGGCGCGCACTGGGCACAACAGGTCAGACTGAACCTCTGGCTCCACGGAAGAAGGGTTGAACCGTGCCAGCCGAATGGGCTGGTTGAGGTGAGCGCGGGACAGCACTTTAGGGAGAAAAGCTGTGTTCGGCCACAGAGTGACTCCCGAGCCGTCCAAATTCCACCTCAGACATGTGTCGCTGATTGACAGGGCGTGCAGCTCACTGACACGCTTTGCGGAGGAAATGGCCAGAAGGAACGCAGTCTTAACCCACTTCAGCGCTGCTCGTGCCAAGGGCTCAAACGGTGGAAGGCGCAATGCCTCCAGCACCAGGGGAAGATCCCATGCTGGAGTCCTTGTGACTCTCGGAGGATGCAACCTCCAAGCTCCTCTCAAAAAAAGGGACACCAGCTTGTGGCTACCAATCGTGCCATTGTCGACCATTACATGTCTGCAAGATATTGCTGCGACATAGACTCTCAGCGTTGAATGAGAAAGCCCTTTGTCCAGAAGGGACTGGAGAAAGTCCAGAATAGCTGGCACAGGGCAGTGCACAGGGTCCACCTCCCGCCTTGTACACCAGTCGGAAAACAGTTTCCATCTGTTCTCATACTGGAGGCGAGTAGACGGCGCTCTTGCATTCATTATAGTATATCTAACTGGGTCGGCACAGACGCTTAGGAGCGTCTCGGGCCCCCCAGTGGCCAAACGCACAGTTGAAGGAGTTGCGGATTGGGGTGCCAAATCCGCCCGGCCAGTTGGGACAGGAGATCCCTCCTGTCGGGAAGGCGCCACGGTGCGCTGCGACAGAGGCTGTGCAGCAGCGGGAACCAGCTCCTTCCTGGCCAGAAGGGTGCTACAAGCAGGATCCTGTGGCCCTCCTGAAGGACCCTGTGGAGTACCAGCTGAATCAGAGGAAACGGAGGGAAGGCATACAGGACGCCATCCGGCCAAGGATGAGCCAATGCGTCCTGGCCAAGAGGACTGGTTGTCTCGGCTAAGGAGAACCACAGAGGGCAGTGGGTCGACTGCTCCGAAGCAAAGAGGTCCACCTCTGCCCTGCCGAATATGCTCCATATAATGTTCGTTACCTCCGGGTGGAGGTGCCACTCCCCTGACGGAGGTTTCCGACGGGAGAGGAAGTCCGCCAAGTGGTTCTGCTCTCCCGGTATATGCATTGCTCGTATACTGATCAAGCGGGGGGCTGCCCATGTGAGGAGCTCCCTTGCCACTTCCAGCAGCCGTGCAGACTTGGTACCGCCCTGATGGTTTATGTGATACACTGTACACGTGTTGTCTGACCGCACAAGGACATGCTTGTCCCTCAGATGCAGCAAGAAGTGCTTGAGAGCTAGGTGAACCGCACGCAGCTCCAACACATTGATGTGTGCACCTTGGTCTTCCACAGGCCAACGCCCCTGGGCCGTCCTGCTCTGCCACACCGCACCCCATCCTGAAGGGGATGCGTCTGTGGTAACGGCCTCCCTGCGAGATGGAACGGAGCCTATAGGAACGCCTCTGAGCAAGTAAGTCCTGTCCCTCCACGGAGCCAGGGCGCAAAGACACTGTTGTGAGACCTTGAGCCTCCTGCTCCTGTGCCGCTTGGCATCCAAGTGAAAACTGTTCACCCACCTCTGCAGTGGGCGCAGCGACAGCAAGCCCAGAGGGACTACCCCCGAGACTGACGTTAGCTTGCCCAAAAGACGGAGGAAAGAAACATAGGTCAGCCAGCGGCCCTCCCTGAATAAGGCGAGCTGGCGAAAAATACCGTCCACACGGTGGGGGGAGGGTTTTGCCGTCATAGTTACACTGTTCATTAAAACCCCAATGAAAGTTGTGACCCGGGATGGCACCAGGCAACTTTTTTCCACATTCACCTTGAGTCCAAGTCGAGCCACATGGGACAGGAGATGCTCTGTGTCTTGTGACGCCTGGACCCGGGATGGAGCACAGATCAGCCAGTCGTCCAGGTATGGGAGAACCTTCAAGTTCCGAGACTGTAGAGGTGCTAGGGCTGCAGACACACACCTTGTGAAGACCCTTGGGGAGAGAGAGAGGCCGAAGGGCAGCACCCTGAACTGCCAGCGGCGGCCGCGATATGCGAAGCGCAGAAATTGCCTGTGTTGCTGAGCAATTGGGACGTGAAAGTACGTGTCCTTGAGGTCTATTGATGTGAACCAGTCCCCATGAGCCACCGTTCTGAGGACATCTGCTGTGGTCAGCATGTGAAAAGGTATGACCTTCAGAAATTTGTTCAACCCTCTGAGGTCTAGGATTGGGCGGAATCCGCCTGTCTTTTTTTTCACTAAAAAGTACGTTGAGTAGAACCCTCGGTGATCTGACCCAGGGTCTACAGGCTCGATGGCGCCCTTGGCCAGGAGGGCAGACAGCTCCTGGTCCAATGCGAGAATCTTTGCCGGGTCGCTGATGGATGTCATTCTGACCCGGCCGGATGTGGGGGGCCGACGGCAGAATTGAAGTTTGTACCCGTAGGTTAGGGTGGCGACCACCCACGGGTCTGAAGCATGAGTAGCCCACTGTTGGAGCTGCTGATGCGAAAAAAGTCCGACCGCCGGCCCCAAAGCCTCAATCTCTGCCCCCCCGGCCCCTCGGGGCCCTAGTGGGAGGGCGGAAGGGCTCTGGAGCTCGAAATTGTCTGCGGGGCAGGTGAGCAGAGCCCCGAAAATCCCGGACTGGTCTCCGTGCGGGACGCTGGGCATCACGACGACCAGTGGAGTGAGTTGTCGACGGCATGTGGCTGTGAAAAACCGCTGGGGGGCCCCTCAGCCTGCCGGCCGGGGGTCTATCAGGAGGAGGCATCCGGCTAAGCCCGGCAAGCTGCTGCCTGGTCTGCCCCGCCTGGATGGTCCGTTCCAGCGCTTCCTGGGCTGCTGGACCAAATATCACCCCAGGTTCGACCGGGAGGCTGCGCAGCACTCTCCTGGCTGCCTCCGTTAAGTTTGACTGAGACAGCCAAACCTGACGACGAGCTTGGACTAAGATGGACATTATTCGCCCAAGCTCTCTGGACATGAGCCCAAAAGCCTCCAATGAGGCATCACAGAAGGTGACCGCATCGGCATGTACACCGCCCTCCTGCAGTGAGGCTGAGAGGGCCAACATGAGGTGTGATAGGGAGTTTCCCATGCGACCAGCGCGTGCTCCAGCATCATAAGCCCTCGTGAGAAGGTCATCGGTTATTCGACACTGGGGTCGAGGACACCTAGAATCCCTTCGAAGTGCTTCATCTGGGGGCACAATAAGAGAAGCGATGGCAGGCTCGATGGGCGGAGTGCGATCCAGTCCGGCCCCCCGCTGCATCATGCATGGCTGCCAGGGTCCGCCCATCTGCAGAGAGACGGGAGCAAGCCTTACTGTCCCTCCAACAGGACTGCAACTCCCTCAGATAATCCTCTGAATGAGGAATAGCGAAAGCTGTGGGGGCAGGCCTGCGCCTGAAGAAGGCGCTTGCAGATGCTGCCTCTGCCTGCTGTGGGACAACTGTGTGCAGCCGCTGTAGAGCCAGGCGCATGACAGCGCGCATGGAGTTGTCTTCCACCTCGGCCCCCGAACTGTGATCCGAGGAGTGGGAGCCCTGCTCAGACACCTGGGATCCGACATCCAAATTCTCCCCATAATCACAGAAATGGCTAGCCGAAGCAGCCAAAGAGAGTGTATCCTCCTCGGGCAACAGCGTTGGCATTGGGGGAGAGAGTGCCGCATCAGCCACCAGGGGAATAACCGGCTGGCTGTCGGCCAGCAGGGATCTCATCTGAGCCAATTCAGCAGACAGCTGCTCAACTTTAGATGATAACCCACTGTGGTCAGACTTCGTTCTCTTCCTGGAGGGGGCAGCTGCCGCAGCCACTGCCCGCCTCTTGGAGCGTGTCTGACGGGTCTGAGGTGGCTGGCCTGGGGGGAGGTCGACTACGGCAACTGAGCCTTCCACCCCCGCCAACCTGGCAACCCTGGCCGCCCGAGGCAAGTAGCTGCAGTTCATGCAGGGATTGCCTGACAGTGCCTCACCCAGGTGCTCAGGGCCAAGGCATGTGGGGCATAGGTCGTGGCCATCTTCTGGCTGTAAAGAAACCCCACAAGATGTGCAAATATGTGAGCCATCCATCGTAGCTTAACTGAGAAGTCACTGATTTCAACACAGGTATTCAACAAAGGGAGGGGGCGCGCACGCCGCCTTTCTGGTACCACCCTGCACTCCTCGGCTTAGCCTGAGCGCGGACGCCGTAGGTTGGGGGCGAGTATAGGGACCGTATACTGGGGAAGGGAGCGTGCACGCTGCCTGCACAGTAGAGGCCCAATATACTAAATAAAAAACAACCACTGCACTGTGGTCCTCACCCAGACTGGGCTCTTTTAACAGAAGATGACACTAGCTTAGCCGGTGATGCTAATGTAAACAAATCCACGCTGGGCTCCGGGCGTGCGCACACAACCCACCAGCAAACAAATAAAGTCGGCTAACTTAAATTTCGGGAGTAGGCTGCTCAAATGCAGCCTTCACCGACCATCTCTTTCATTTTTTATAAAGACAACCGTTGATCTGCCGAATAAGCGGCTACTTACCTTGTCAGCGCGTGTCGTCGGGACCAAACACAAACCATATGCTGGGGGGAGGCGGCGCTAACGCGGCCTGTGCCAACAGAGGTTGCTAATGGGTGAAGCTACCGCTACCCAAACACTCACCGTCGCAGCTCCTGGAGGGCGAATGCACGCTGCTCCGACCTACCACAGTCACGGAGCTACTAGCGACGGCAGCTGTATGCACAGTATTCCAGTAACTGCGCGCGAGAAGAAAAAAAGGAAAGTACCCTGGAGTGACACCGGAAGATATAAACTTCCTCTGGGTCATCCAGGGGTCACTGGTGACATTGTTGGTATACATACTCGCACTGCGCATGCGCGAAGGGGAATATTCAGTGCTTAAAGCACCGCCTCTGGCGGTCAGCAGGGATGAAATAGAACAAACATATTTAAAATAAATCTTACTGCTTGAACATGTGATGTATGACACCAATTTACTTAGGTTTGATGTTGACTTCTACATTGTTTAAAATAATTATAGAATATTTCAAACTTGTTGGTTGTCCAGTTTTGCTTTTTTACATTTCTGAAAGTTGTTGTCAATATAGCGCATGCTTATTCCACAGAACCCCTCGTTCGCCACCCAGACTTCCGTCTTTTTGCCTGCATGAACCCAGCTACGGATGTTGGAAAAAGAAACTTGCCTCTGGGCCTCCGGAACAGGCGAGCATCTACAGACTAATCACATTCATTAAGTTTGTTGCTTGGAGTAAAGATGTAAAGAAATACTTGCTATGATCTAAGTGTGTACATGTGTGTCTCACAGGTTCACTGAGCTGTATGTGGAGGAGCTCGAGAATGAGGGAGATCTGAGGATTCTGGTCTCAGACTACCTAAAGAACCTAACTCCACCAACGAGTGTCATCAATGGCATCATAAGGTTGGTTTAATACATAAATTATACTAAATAATTAACTAATCTTGTAAAGATAATAATGTGTTGTGGAGTAGTTGAATAATGATACTGTAGTGTTTTAAATGGAGCAGAGATGGGCAACAGCCATGGCCACAAAACTAATGACTAATCTGAGCATTAAAGTTTTTGGTTGAAATTTTCTTAATGTCCTGATAGGAATTACAATCTTATGTGCTCTGAAAAAGGAACAAAGAAAATCTGTCAACAATAGCAGCTGTAAACCTGTAATAACTTCGACCAATGAAAAAAAAGACCCGTTTTTTTTTTTTTTAAACCAATCACGTCTCCCTGCTCATTCTCAACATCTCGCGTGCACCAGCCCACACTCAAAGCGCGTCACCGGTGACGGACTTAAAACAAAGTTTTTAGTCACATTTTATAACATATACTGTATAATGAGAAAGTTTAGCGTTTACTTACTGCTGAATAAGACATGAGACAACAAAGTTCCTACACAATACAAACGATGAGCCACATTCAAAATCATGCTACTTTCGAAAACTCCCTACCCTACCTTTAATACAGGAAAGAAAAAAAGGTTTTAGTGTGTTTTTTAGTCCTTTTTTGGTAACTCTTGTGTATTTTTGTTGTTTTGTATAGTTTTCTGTGTTTTTGTTGTAATTCTTTTGTATTTTATGTTTTTAATATTTTTGTTGTCTTCTGTATTTTGGAGGTAATTGTTTATTTTTGTTGTAATTTTTATGTTTTTATGTATTTTTATGTAATTTTGTAGTTGAGAGTTTTTGGAGTAATTGTGTGCGTTTCTGTGGTCCTTTTTTGTAACTTTGTAAATAATAAATAATTTTTTGTTGCTGTTTAGGTTGAGATTCCATAATATTATAATAACTGTTTGCATTTATTGTTTTATCCCTCTGATAGGAGTGAAATGCTGGTAGTTTGTGCTTGTACTGGTTAGATATTCTGTTTGCAGCCTACCTGATCTTTAATGAAAGTGTTGCGTGTGCAGTTTCTACCTAGCAGTGAGAAAGGCGGCCGGCTCCTACCTGGTGGACGGGACAGGGCACAAGCCTCACTACAGCCTGCGTACCCTGTGCAGGGCGCTGACCTACGTAGCAGCTAACCCGTGCAGAAGTGTGCAGCGCTCACTTTATGAGGTAGGAAAGCACTTTCCCTTCTTATACCACCATCACAACTTTAAAGATTGGATTAAATGTATTTTTAATGTTTCTGGGATGAAGTAGTTGATGAACAAACCCCTTGGATTCTGTCAGTTTGTTTGCATTCAAAAGAAATGTAAATTTCTCATATTTGAACAATTATTTAGTGTGTATTCATAAATCTGCTTCTTTCCTTTCTTTGACCAAGGGTGCTTTCACATATACTGTACCTCTTTGGTCCGCACCATGCTTCGTTTCCTCTGTTAGTTCAGTCCCTTTGCGGTGGTGTGGAAGCCCACTCGCAGTCTGGTTTGGACTAAACAAGCAAAGTCTGGCCCTTTGTAAAGTGTGGGTCTCTGTTCTCTTCAAGTGGTGCAGTTTTTACGATGTGCAAAAGCAAACCAGGACTAAATAAAGGACATGACGGACCAAGTGACTGGGAAGTGGCACACAGCAATCACGCAAACTATTGTCGCGGCAACAGGCACGCACACACACTCACACACCCAGCGCTCTTGCAGTTAACACACACGTCACACACATTTCCACACTCTCTTCCGTATTACGCCCACATCATTCATTTATTTCACTTCTCTCTCTTCCCCAAACTGTTTTTTTTGTTTTTTGTTTGCCTTGTCTGCACATGCTGTCGAAGGTCAACACTACATAAAGATGAAGTGCAATCTTTTTACGACAGCAATGCATGTTTTGTTAATTCCAATTAAATAAATTCATTTGTTTTGTTGCATAATTGTATCCATCGCCAGCCCTCCCAAGAAAGGGTAAGAAACACTTTATTAAAGGGAGAATATAAAAAGAGAGGGCAGTGTTACACCTAGGTGAAAGGGAAGGGAAGGGAACAGGGAAGAGGGAGTTAGGGTAGGAAAATGGAAGGGGTTGGGTCTCTTGACAAGTGTGGAGAAATTGAAGTGGGCAGCACAGCAGTATCTAAGGTTAAGCCCAGTACGAGTTTATCCCAGAGCCCAAGCCAGTGGACCCATTACCAATGTGTGTACAAGAGCCACTTCAGCGAACCCAAGTGCCAACCTGGGCTCGAAGGTGCAGCCATGCCGGGAGCTAAGGAGCCCCAGGCCACCCCCCACCACTGTCCAGCCCCCCCAGACGCCCTAGAGACCCTAGGCCGAGAGGCAGCAACCGCCACCCCCACATATACACTTGAGAAAGCCCCAAGAAGCCGGGGGCCCAGTGCACCCCGCCACCGCCCCAACCCCCCACCTCGATGCACCCTGCCAGGGCGAACCTCCGGTCAAGGCCCCCAGGGGAGATTGCCACCATCCAGCAGTGCCGCACAGCCTCAGATGGCACAAGGACAGCAGCCCTTACCCCGCCGCCCGACAGCTGCCACGAGAGGGAGGCATACCGACGGCACACACCTAGTTTGATGCAGTAGCCCCCTGGCAAGGGCGCCTGGACCCACCCATCAGCTTGCAGACAGCAAGACAGTCCCACCAGGCGATCGACAGCACCCCCAACAGCAAACACACAAACTGTCATCACGGCAACAAGCACACATGAACATGCACACACATCCAACGCTCCTGCAGGCAGCACACAGACATACAATAGACATCACAAACATTTCCACACTCATTGTGATTATAGGTTATTTATTTAGAATTGTTATTCATTATGTTTCCGGGGGATTTGTTTTGGGATTTTCTTTGGAAAATGCAATGACTGAAGTGTTGTTTTCCTCTTTACTGCAGGTAATAGTATTCTGTCCAATAGGTTTGTTTTGCCCGCGTGGCGTTTAGAAAGTTTGGTTTGCTCGGCAAAGAGTAGTGTGAAAGTGGACAAGACCAAATTAAAATGCAACAAGATTAACTGGACTGTATATGTGAAAGCACTCTAAAAGTCTAAGGCAGATTTCCTAACACTTACATCAGTTGTAGCAAATCAGCTTTATTGTGACACTCATTGTAGTAGTAAAATATTACCTGCTGTTAAATTTAGAAGACCCAATTGTTTCATTAAGGTGGGGTCATCATTTGAGGTTTTCTTTGAAATTACCCTATCCTTTTCTTTTGAGTTGTCTAGGTGCAAAGGATTGTAACTTAACTCCTGAGTCTGGATTCAATGTGTAATTTAATTGCCGACATCTTCACAGGGTTTCTGCCTGAGCTTTCTGACTCAGCTGGACAGAAGCTCACACCCTCTGGTCCAGAAACTGGTGTGTCAGCACATCTTAATGGGAAACATCAAGTGTCTCAAACAAGTAAGAGCTTTTGACACATTCGGCTATAAAGGGCTTCTAACCGTGCAATATGCAATTTCTGGACACCCCACCCAACAGTGAAAGGAAATAAATGGTTTTAGGTTAGAAAAATGTAATATTGTGTTAATGTTGAAACTGAATACAATGTAAATGCTCAAATACATCAAATGCTGCTACGCTTCTTTTCAGCCCATCCCAGTACCCACAGGCCAGTCCTGTGTGGAGATGGAGGGTTACTGGGTGTCTCAGGGTGAGATGGAAGCGGCCGTGGACCCCTCTTACATCTTGACTGCTTCAGTCAAGCTCAACCTTCGGGACCTCGCCAGAGTGGTATCAGCAGGGTAGGATTACTGTGAACCAGTGACACCAGTTAGATCCTTTCACACAAGGACAGACACATATCTAGTTCTGTCTTATGTGTCTCAGTACACAGACAGGTCAGGGTTTGCTATTGTGCTCCAGTGCTGACATTTCTTGGTTTCATTTTCAATTTTTATTGCATTGAATGGGATTTGGGACACTTTTCTACTGCAAATGTAATTTGAGCTTGAACACAGCGAAGGAGGGAATAAAACATTGTGACGTGGACATGTAAAAGTAACATGGCGTTTGTAGTGCATCTCCAGCTATAGTTCTCACAATGCATGAACATGATATAAAACATAATTTTCCCATTTTTATTAGCAAAACATGAAAACATTTTAGTTAGCTTATTTCATTTTCTATTCAGTGCATCATTATCTGAAAAGTTATGAGCTCATGTTTGGCTCATGACGTGAAGATTCCAACAGTAGTTTAGTATCAGACTCAGCAGTGGTAGCTTTGAGTTAATTTTAATTAAAACAAAATACATAATAATGAACATTAACATGTAATTATGCAAGATTGTAGCTGATGGCTAATTTCTATCTTTAGTTCCTCGGGCAAGTTGATGTCAACAACATAAGACCCACCCATCTGATCATTCAGAGTCTGTTGGGTTCCTAACTGACATCATGCTACAATGATCTGATTGCGGATCAATAGTCTGCCCTCTCGTTATTTTCTCTCTCTCTTTCTCTCTCTCTCTCTCTCTCTCTCTCTCTCTCTCTCTCTCTCTCTCTCTCTCTCTCTCTCTCTCTCCATGCCTCACAGGAGTCACCCAGTGCTGATCCAGGGAGAGACATCTGTGGGGAAAACCAGCCTGATCCACTGGCTGGCAGCAGCAACAGGAAACCAGTGCGTAAGGATCAACAACCATGAGCACACCGATATCCAAGAGTACATCGGCTGCTATTCATCGGATGAGAGTGGCAAGCTTGTGTTCAAAGAGGGTACGAGAAGAATTTTTATTTACTTTGTAAATACGTTTGAAAGGAAAATGAGTGAATGTCAACGACAGTTGCTAGGAATTAAAAAAGCTCTGGATCCTCAACATAAAATTACAGCGTAACAAGCTATCCTATTGGTTATAACTGGCTCCGCCCACTCTGGCTCCTCCTTATTTGAGTCTGAGTACGTGTTGATTGTACTCCGCATAGGTGTTCTGATCGACGCCATGAGGAAAGGTTACTGGATCATCTTGGATGAGCTGAATCTGGCTCCCACTGACGTCCTGGAGGCTCTCAACAGGCTGCTGGATGACAACAGGGAACTGTTTGTGGCTGAGACCCAGGAGGTCATCAAGGCTCACCCCAGATTCAGGCTCTTTGCTACCCAAAACCCCCCAGGACACTATGGTGGCAGAAAGGTAGGACCTTCAGGACAGTAGGCAAGGGATTCATTCTTCTTTGTGATGAATAAAATTATTTGATTTCTTAACTCCTGAAATAGAATAGTTTACAAAATACAATAAAATTACATATAATTGAATAACAAAATATAATACACACACCCACATACATGTGTGTGTGTGTGTGTGTGTGTGTTATAAAATGCACAAATCAAAATTCAAAATTACAGAAAAAATGCACAAAATAACTCACCAAATATAAAAAATTACTAAAAACTCCCAAAACCAACAAGCAAAGACAAAATCCTTTGTTTTTTCCTGCATTGATACTCAGGTTGGACATTATTTTAAATGCTGACATGAACGTTGGTATTGTGGCCCTTGATTCTTATAAAAGTTGTTCATCTCTGTAGTCTACACGTTTTGTACTAAATAACAAATATTGAATAAAAACAGATTATTGTTAGTAAATGCATTATTATTATTATAAAAACGGCCTGTACTTGTGCATGAATGATTGGTGTCACAACAATTATTACTAACCTCACTTTTCCTATTAATGGGTAAACAATGCAACATGTTGTGAATGGAGCATCAATTAAAGTTATCCCTGTTGGCCTTTTTGGACCTGTTCCTTTATCGTTCCCATTGAATTTTATCTGTTCCCACTGATCCCCCCTCCAACTTTCAGGTGCTCTCCAGAGCGTTCAGGAACCGCTTCGTGGAGCTGCACTTTGACTCACTGCCCAGTGCTGAGCTGGAGACAGTCCTCCATCAGAGGTGCAGCCTGCCTCCTTCCTACTGCACCAAGCTGGTCAAGGTCATGCAGGACCTCCAGGTAACGGCTGTGTTTTCTGTCTGTGGCTACATCAGTTCCACCTCTGACTGTGTATTCCTTCCAGTCCTTGCGCAGAGGGTCATCTGTGTTTGCGGGGAAACACGGTTTCATCACCCTTAGGGACTTGTTCCGCTGGGCAGATCGTTACATGCGGACGGAGCAGATGGAGGCCTCACAGGACTGGCTTCAACATTTGGCTGACGATGGTGAGTTCACAGGCACTGCCACTGAGCCCTGCCTGAAGATGGAGTGCTCCAAATGAAGCTTTACACCTCTGCCAGGGTACATGCTGCTGGCAGGGCGGGTAAGGAAGCCAGAGGAAGAAGCCCTCATCTTATCCATCCTAAACAAGCACTTCAAGAGGACTGTCAACCCAGAAACCCTGTTCAGTGCCTCTCAAGTCTCCAAGCAGTTCAGTGAGTGGAACAGAACATGGAAATAAACAGAGGGAACAGTTAGTGTGTAAAACAAAGACTGCTAATGTAACGTTCTGATCCACAGGTCCCTTCATTGACAGCATTGCTGGGGTCCCTGAAGAGTTCCGTCATGTTGTGTGGACAGACGGCATGAGGAGATTAGCGGTGCTGGTTGGACGAGCACTCCACTTTGGCGAGTCTGTCCTGCTTGTAGGGGACACAGGGTAACCTTTTGATAATGCTAACAATAGACGGTTACATGTTTAATGTGGATTAGCATCTTTTATTCTCCGTCCACAGATGTGGGAAGACCACAGTCTGCCAGCTGTTTGCTGCTTTGGTTGGACAAAAGTTCTTCTCAGTGAACTGTCACCTTCACATGGAGACGTCTGACTTCCTGGGAGGACTGCGGCCCGTCAGGCATCAGGTGCGGGTGTCGATGTGCCCAATTAATGTCAACAATTGGACTTGTTTAGCTTTTAAACCAACATGGAACATGTAGTCAAACTAGTACCGTAGTTAGTTGTGTTCAGGTCAAAAGTGCTTCTTTTGTAACGACATGAAACAAGATGGAAGTAGACTTTGGAACTAAATCACACTTGAGTTGTTTTATTGTTAATTAATGGTCAACCAAAATGATAATTAGGTCCTTATGGAATATATAAAAAGTAAAAACCGCAGAAATCCTGAAAGAGCAAAAAAACAATGGTTATAATACACCTGAAGTCAGTAAAGATGAAGGGTCAAACTACATTTCAAACTGATTATGACCTCTAAGAACTTTATTGATTGTCCGTTGGTGCCACAGTTAAATTTTTGCTTCATTGAAGTCTCCAGAATAATTGTGTCACAGTCAGTTCTCCTGTGTTCTTGTTTCGTCACTTACCTTAGATAGCCACATTTCTTATTGTAAGTACAGCAGGAAATGGTGAAGGAAACATAGAAAAAAACAGATCAATGAAATATCAAAATTACAAAAAAGGAAAGTAGTTAAATAACACTCACTACTTTGTGTGATCAAAGTCATTCAGGCAGTTTGTTGATTTGAAGAGTAACTAAAAAAAATCCTTTGATTATGGGCGGGGCTCCTGGAGCAGTTAAGACACATTTATTCTATAAAATCTCCAACGAACAATCTATACTATGTTAACTTGCTACTCAATACAAAATATAGTTCTATATTCATAATTCCCTCAATCCAATTGCCAGAGTCCACAGGTGCTAGTTCTTATAGGAGGGGCGGGGCTTACAGTAAGAAGCCTCCAAAATGTCACAAACTTCCATGCTTAGCCAATAGCAAATTTCCTTTGTAATAGCTGGGTGTCAACCCATAGAAGGCAGTCACTCTTACATTTTTACAGCAAAATATGCCAAATTGAAACACTTTGACTAAAATGTTGCGAGTTGGACAAAAATTAATCAACAACGCTACTTTACTCCCAACAAAAGACATTAGTATTCAGCAGAAAAAAATGATTTTGTTGTTTAGCTACCCTTCAAAGTCTAAAATAGAGAGGTTAGGAGTGACTGTGAATACTGACTAAGAAAAGTAAGATGTTTGTGTGTGTGTTTGTGTGTAGACTGATGGTGAGGACAGTAGGCTGTTCCATTGGCATGACGGTCCCCTGGTGCTGGCAATGAAGGAAGGAGGCGTGTTCCTCATGGATGAGATTTCTCTGGCAGATGATTCAGTGCTGGAAAGACTTAACAGGTATGTTAACAGGTCAATAAGTCACTCAATCATATTTATTCATTTTTCAGCATCTCCCAAAACCCAGACTTTAAGGCTTCCACCTATTTTGAGGGATATTTCTTTGCACTTTGCACCTATTGTTGTACTGTGTTTGATTCGCAGCATTTGTGTTTGCTTCACTGAATTCTAATATTTAATTACGAGCTTGCAACAACAGACTATTCCTAATTGTTGTCTTTATTCTGCTGTCAGCGTTTTGGAAACGGAGAAATCGCTTGTATTGGCAGAAAAGGGCAGTGGTGAGAATGACGACGTGGAGCTGATCAGAGCAGTGGCAGGTTTCCGCCTGGTGGCCACGATGAATCCTGGAGGGGATTTTGGCAAGAAGGAGGTAGATTCTAAAACTGTGCACTCCTTTGTCCTACCAATATAATCTAATTTAAAGAGCCTGTTCACTTGTGCTCGTGTGTCTGGGACAGCTTTCTCCTGCACTGAGGAACCGTTTCACAGAGATCTGGTGTCCTCAGAGCAACAGCCGCAGTGACCTGATTCAGATTATCCAACACAACCTGCGAACCAGCCTCACACTGGATGGTAAATTTGCCCAAACATAAAACATACAATACAGAGGTTTTTAATAACCGCTAGCTCAAGTTCAACGTCATTGTGTGTAGAAATCTGGATTGCAGACAGTAATCGTTTCTAGGATTTAATTGCGCTCCCTCGTACAGGTGGTGATGTTGCAGAGCTAATGCTGGACTTCATCCAGTGGTTGACCCAGCAGGACTTTGGTCGCCGCTGCATCCTGAGTGTCAGGGACATTCTTTCATGGGTACATTTTCTTAATGTTGTGTGTGAGCGAGATGAGGATGGTTTCATGACTATGGGAGCCCTGGAGGACGAAGAAGAAGCAGAGTGGGACCTCAGACTGGACACAGTCACTGCCTTTATCCACGCTGCATGTCTGGTCTACATCGATGGCATTGGCTCAGGTGAGCTCAATACAGAAATCCCATTCAGCTTTAGCTATCACGACATGATTGCTGAAGTCTCAACCCTACTCCTCTCTGCTTCGTCGCTGGCAGGAACCACAGTGTCGTGTGCAGACAATGCCTTGGTGGCGCGGCGCCTGTGTCTGTGCTTCCTGCAGGAGAGGCTGAGTAAGATGACCAGGCTGGATCAGGACATGCTGGAAGCTTTGAGAGTCTATGACAGCAGCCTAGCACGGGAGCCTCAATGGGAGGAAGACTTCTTTGGTATCGACCCTTTTTACATCGCTTTAGGTATGAAAATGTAGACTGTAATATCTGCTTGGTTCATGTGGTTAGGACATTTGTTTTACCCTAGAACCCTAGAGATGTACAATTTTATTTTATTCATATCAGCACTTGAATAATGACCACCTTGAGCATTTATACAGCAACATTTCTGGTTTGTGTATTTTTGGAATCATGTGTGTTTTTGTTTTATATTTTTGTTTGTTTGTGTATTTTTGTTGTCATTTTCTATACATATTTTATTTCATTTTGTGTGTTTTTTTCTTGTCATTTTATGCATTTTATTGTGATTTTGATAAATTTTGTTGGTTTTTTTTTCTCCTTTTTGTGTTTTTTGGGTTGATTTTGTGACCCTGGGCCCACCAGTTGCTCATGTCTGCTGTAAACTATATTAAAACAACAAATTCAAGAAATATCTTGCCAATCGCTACTGAAGCGTAAAATCCTTTAGCCTACATTTTAAAACTGGCTTTAAATTCACTCTAAAACATAGTCCCTGAATACATTTTAGTTCATAGCTCTTGTTAAACATTCATTATTCATTCAAACATGGGATGCAGATTTACTTTAGTTACAGTGATTTTAGTTTGTCCATGTAGCTTCTTTTTCTTCCCCAGAGGAAATCGGCACTCTTATTATGTCAGGAATTTGAACCGTTTCCTGATAACCCATCAGATAGCCTGTTCAACACATAAATTCATGGGATTTATTTTAATATATGATTAGCACAACCTGTAAAATAAAGGTTTAGTTTAGGTTTAACTAGTGATGCACTGAAAATTTGGCGACAGCATTTGGCATCTGTGAATGTACTCAACATATCTGAGCACTAAAGCAGAGGTTGAGGGGGAGCACAGAGTGAAAACAATGAAAAGTTCACTCTCAAGTGTCATTTATGTTCCTATGTCCACATTGATGAGTCCCCAAATAAACCAAACTAAGCGTCAGAAGCATAAATTAGGCATTAGTCTGTCAGCACACGTTTCACCGAGATCTTTTCAGATCCTCTGCATTTCATCACAAATGTACTTGATCTGTGTTATAAAAAACATATTTGAATGTGGGAATAAAGCACCATGCACAAGAAATGATTCATGCCACTTGGAGAGTGATGGAAAAGTGTACAGAGCAGGAGGAGGAGAGCTATGAGAAGAGGGACAGACTTCACTGTGACGATAAAGCAGAACATTAATGCACTTTGTGTTATTGTTATAAAACATAATTAATGTGAAGCTTTCAGAAGCCCAGTCAAATAATAAGGTCCAGTATTATGCTTTTTTCACACATCTTCATTTGTTCTAAAAACCCCAACAACATAGTATTTGAGGTTTATTTTCCCAAACTTGCCTGTTTTTTGGAGTTTCAGCCCTCTGAAAAGTCACTTTCAGAGCACTCCTAAAACAGGCTGTTTTTGGACTTTCATGCTAATGCATAAATAGGCGTAAACGCACATGTTACTTTAGGCGCTGCTCCAGTGTGTGTGTTTATCGCAGTAGTAGTAAATCATTAACTGTCTTCCTTCTCCTCTTCACCTCTACTGACCTCATAAATAGTTAATTTAAGACAATAGTTCATTGTTTTGTCTGACCGCTGCGTTAGATCATCCCATAAAAGTGATACGAGGCAGTGTAACGGCTACTAAAAATGGAACTGATTGTGACCGCTCACGCTGCGTCGCAGGGAAGTAAACTCTCAACTATCAGCTGAGTCAGCTGTTTCAAACACTCACATGAGCTGCTAGTCTGCTTTCTTTTCATCCGCACCTCTTCTGGTTACAGGAATAGTCCATTTAAGACAATAGTTCATTGTGTGTCTCACTGAGTCACAAACACATCAAAAAATCATCCCATATAGGCGATACAAGGTGGTATAACGGCTACTAAAAGTGAAACTTGTGAGTGCTCTTCTGTTTATCTATATACTGAACGTAAAGATATTAACTGTAATATCAACCAGCCTTCGCTATCATTGTTTTGTTTTATTTGCGAGGTAGTTTGAGAGAGAGGAGCTCACATTCTTATAGGGTAGGAGGAGCGAGCATTGTCAGGAGGAGTTTCCGCATTATGACGTCACAACATGAGAAAAATCCAACTTGCCCGTTTGGAGCTGACTTTTTTTTTTATAAAGTATGGAATAACATGGGAGGGAGGAAACAGAACTTTTTCAACTTTGGTCCTCTGAATGAGGCTAAAAGGATGTATATCACTGTAGCAAAACCATTATAAAGTGATTTTTTTCATAATACTGCCCCTTTAATGTATACAGTACATAAGTGGGGTCAAGTTAAACTTTTTATTTAGTATTTTATTTTATATTTTGTATTGTTTGATTTTAATTGATTTCCATTTTGAAGCATTAATATTCATTTATGAAATTGCAATATCTTGATTTTATTGAGATGCAAAAATCCAGTGCTACTATTCGCATATTCATTTATTTTGGCGTTTTAGTTTTCTGCCTTAGTGTCCTCATTTTCAGTTTTGGCAAATAATTTTCATTTAGGTGCATGTCTAGTTCTAACCTCATAAATGGCTAAATGGCATAACTTTAGTTTTCAATTCATGCATTTCTTTTTTAAAATCTAATCTATTTTAAGACCAGGTTAACTATAACATTGTGCATGACCATATATTTTCAGATGGGTTTTGTAATTAATCATTTTGAATGTTGAGTGTTTTCTTTGACATTGAAGCAGTTCATGTGCTTAATGAATCAGGCCCTGACACTGAGAGCCGCCGCCTGACTGAATACACGTTAGCAGCTGGTACGACATCAATGAATGCACAGAGGATCCTGAGGGCTCTGAAGCTGCAGCGGCCAGTGCTTCTGGAAGGGTCACCTGGCGTGGGAAAAACCAGCCTTGTCGCAGCGCTAGCAAAGGCTTCTGGAAACCAGCTAGTCAGAATCAACCTGTCTGAGCAGACGGTGTGTGAGCAGATGACACTCAGACATAAACAACATGAGATGCTAACAGCTTTCTCACCATTGCAGGATGTCACAGATTTGTTTGGGACAGATCTTCCAGTGGAAGGAGGGAAGGGCGGAGAGTTTGCGTGGCGTGATGGTCCCTTGTTGGGAGCTTTAAAGGAAGGACACTGGGTGGTTTTAGATGAGGTTGGAGCCACTCCTCAGAGAATGTTTCTAACTTTCAACTGTGATTATTCTAAAAGATGTTCCACTGACATACTTATTCCTCCTCTTGCTAACAGCTGAACTTGGCTTCTCAGTCAGTTTTGGAGGGTCTGAATGCCTGCTTTGATCACCGAGCAGAGATTTTCATCCCTGAACTGGGAATGAGCTTCCAGGTTCAGCATGACAAGACGAAAATCTTTGGCTGTCAGAACCCCTTTACTCAAGGAGGCGGGCGCAAAGGGCTCCCCAAGTCTTTTCTCAACAGATTCACTCAAGTGAGGAGATGTTTAGTTCTTTTTGAGATGAGTGTGGGCCTCTGACTCCTTTGTTTGATTTGATTTTACAATCTCTGTCCCATGATAGCATTGTTAATCATGTAAAGCACATTCAGTTGCCTAGATGGGAATAACAATATCTTTTTTTCTTCTTTTTTTAACCACATCAATAAACTTACCATACTTCTGTCTTTCCAGGTGTTTGTGGACCAGCTCACTCTTCAGGACATGGAGTTTATTGGAGGTTCAATTTTCCCCAGCATCGATAAAGACATTCTTACTAAAATGGTGGAGTTCAGTAACAAGGTGTTTTTCTGTTTTTTTTTTCCGTCTGTTTTTTATTATATATATTTTTATGTTTTAGCATCCACACACGTTAGGAATGACATTTTGCCTAAATACACTAAACTGAGAAAAAATATTTTGGTTTCATTTTACAGACAAACTTATTTTAGGAGCTGTTATTATCTGACCTAGGTATATAGATTAGAAGACAAAATGAACTTGCTGGATGCATAGCAGATGAGTACCGTAGCTTGTACTGAGTGAGACATCTTTGGATTTTCTCCCCCGTAACTTGTGAACAAGCATCAAGTTTACTGCCCCAAAGCCAAACTGCAGTGCTGATGGTTCTACAATGTTCAATGTTTGTGGGATTTTTGTGTCACTTTAAAAAAAGAGTTGGATTACAGTCAAAGAAATAAGCATGATTGTTAAGACAAATAGAGAAAATATTCATGTGTATTTTTAAAAGTTGAATTGTTTTACACCCCCTACTATGAGTTAATATGATTAATTAAATTATCTCTTAATGCAATATATGATGAGATTAATCATTAAAATAATCATTGCTACTTTTGTACAATCCCTAAAACAAAAGGACTCCAAATATACACAAGACAACTACGAAAATACACAAAATTTATATATACAGTATATAACAGAATCAGAGGAATAACCGACTACAAAAATGACAGGAAAGTCCTAAAAACCATGACAAAAATTGACAAAACCCCTTGTTTGGTAGACACTGAACCCTAAGTTGCTCCCAGTGGTTGATTAGTGTCTTGCATGGCAGCTCTGTCACATTGCTGTGTGAATGAGCTAATATTGTGAAGTGCTTTGGCACTACCTTTATGGTAATATAGAGCTATTTAAATCCAGACCAATACTCACATTTTTGTTGACCTTGCTTTGATAAGTTGCCGATTTCTGCTCTAATAGTCTTTGTGGGTCTGTTAACTCAATGATATTGTTTTACTCTTGCACAGCTTGTCCAGGAGGTGTGTGTAGAGAGGCAATGGGGTCAGAAAGGAAGCCCCTGGGAGTTCAACCTGCGTGACCTCTTTCGCTGGTGTCAGCTGATGCAGGCGGATCAGTCACCGGGCTTTTTTAACCCAGGGCAGCACGTAGCCTTGGTGTATGCAGACCGAATGAGAACAGAGACCGATAAAGCACAGGTACACAATCAGCTCCTGTGTATTTTAGAATGCCTTTCATATTTAAGTGCTGTATTTCTTTATTATACTGTATGATGCACAGTCTCTAAGGAATTAAATTTTTTCCTAAAAAAATCCACTGTTAAGATATTCTGGTTATAAGTCGCATTTCTGGACGTTAGGCTGCTTTGAATTGGCTCATTTCAGTGTTAATTGGCACCTTCTTCAGCCAATAGTATGCCTCTTTTCTAATGAGATATGCTATTCACTAAGGGCTCTATTCTCCCATCTGGACTTAAGCGTTTTTTTGCATGCCTGCAGTTACGCACTTCTCTCCTATGCGCATTCTCCGGTCCAGGCTGCTAACACGCCCACCACGCATGAGGTAGACTAAAAGCGCGCGTTTGTGTGAATGAAGGCGGGCTGATGGAAAGGCGGCGGTGATGTCGTTTTTTTTTGGGGCTGTTTAGAAATCACGGAACATGGAGTTTTCCCAACGCATGTAAAGGTCATTGAAATCCATGAAAATGATCAAGTTCACTTTTAATTTGAAACGCCTTCATTGATAAACAATGTAACAGGTTGATTTGATCAGATCATTGATCAGATTATTGTAGTGTGACTGAGTCACAGTTAAAATCTCTTTCCTTGGTCATCATCACCTTCATCATCATCATCATCATTGTCATCATCACCTTCATCATCATCATCGCTGTAAAGCGTGACCGAGTTGGATGCGCTATAGATATGAGGAAATAACGCGCCCTCAGAGCGTCCTGCTTTAATACAGAGGGATGTTTTCAGTGAAACAGAACTATTGGCTTCAATAAAACACAGTTTTAAATATAAATAGTTTAAAGTGACCTGAGCTGAGCCTCATTAAAATATGTGTGGGAACAGTTTCTCGTCCATCCTCATCTACATATGACAGATTGTTTCACTCTGTAGTGGCTCAAACTGTGACTTTATGTTGGACATAGTATGAAAATAGTTGAATCACTGTGACCAACGTGGACAGAAGTCTGTGTTTGTCAGAGTTTTAATTAATCGCGTAGCAGCCGCTGAGTGATGACAGCAATATAATGTTTCACCTTATCGGGGCGCTGCATTTATTCCAGGGTTAGAAGCTCGTAAGAGGACAAAGACTTGCGCACACCGGCGAATGCGCGTGAAGCCAGATTTAAATGGGAACACCCACATTTCAGGGCTGCTCCACCCACAGTGCGTAACTGGAATGAAGGCGTGCAGCGACCGACGTAAGTACAGCGGGAGAATAGCACGCAGCCAAAAACAGTGGCACTGCGCGGCTTTTTGGACTTACACACTAGGGAGAATAGAGCCCTAAAGAAGAAGGAAATACAAGCATTTATTTTAAGCTTTACTGGTTTTCCAGCCACTCACAGCTCCAGTATGTCCTGAGTGAAAGTCTACTGTGCATTCATAGAGACTTGCATTTCTAATTTTCACTCACGAGATGGCACTGTCAATGGAAAAATCAATAGATATGTTGATATGGTCTACAAGGTATCTAATTTAAAATGGAAAAGTAGTGACTATTGTGAATATTTTCTGTATTATAAGTGGTGTTCAATGGTTAAGTGTAATAGGTCAACGGTATCTTTATATGCTGATGACTTGGATGTCTCAGTTAGGACCAATGATGACAGGTTTGAGGTTCTATCAATCATCCTATTGATTTCCAACAATTTCAATACATAAAATACAGGACAAGATGTTTTTATATTTGACTAGCTCTGGGTGTTAAAGCAGCCTGTTCTAACAGAGTGAACTGATTCAGCTGATTGTTTGAGTGTGTGTGTCTACCTGTCCCACACAGATGCTTTCCGTGTTCAGGAGGGTGTTTGGGGAGGTCTTTGAGCCATACTGTGGCTCCAGACAGTTTCACATCACTCCACTCAATCTTCAGGTTTGTCACACAATGAAAAACTACCTGACATCACGTCAGTGAGCAGATCTCCAGGGTTTGTGTTTGTGTGATGTAGGTGGGCTTCTCAGTTCTGCATCGCAGCGGTGGTGCCCCTGTGGCTCTTGACCCCCCGCTGTCTATCACACACCAGTCCCTGCGGCCCTTAGAGTCCCTGATGAAGTGTGTAGAGATGGGCTGGATGACTATACTGGTTGGACCCACAGCCAGTGGGAAGACCAGCCTGGTGAGACTGCTGGCTCTGCTAACTGGACATCGCCTCAGAGTGATGGCCATGAACAGCGCCATGGACACCACGGAGCTGCTGGGAGGCTTTGAGCAGGTGATCTAAGAGGGATGTTGTCCTCTATAGCAGGGGTTCCCAAACCTTTCAGTCCGTGACCCCCAAAATAACGGTGACTGAGACTGACGACCCCCACCATCCCAGGTGGTGACTGAAAACATAAGAAAATGTGCACACAGGACACGTGCATTTATTACCTCAAGCAAACACGGGCTTAACAGCAGCAGAAATGAGAAGAACAGCATTACATTTATGTCATCAGAACAATTAGTCAAGGTAGGTTTAATAGCCACTAACCGTTCCAGTGCGTCAACATTTGAGCTCTATTGCTCTGCAAAATTATATTAGGATAATCACACATCGAGATGGGTGGGCAATATGCATGCAGCACAGCAGGTCAATTCTGGGTTTAACTTTAGAGACGGCCGCTCTGAGATCATGCTACACATTAAGACGTGATCTGTATTTATTTTTAATACGTCAGTGCTGAGAAAGTGTTTTCACACATATGTCGAGCGAAACGGCATCAGCGCCTCCAGCGAGGTGCGGGACCTCGTGGAGGAGAGGACAGGTCGATAGGAAACCGATAGCTCCCCCTCGGTGAGAAGGGGTTGTTTGTTTTGTCTTTATTCTGTATTAACCGTTTCATTTTTTTAAAAAATAGTCTCAAGCTTAAAGGTCCTATATCATGTAAATCAACTTTTTTGAGCTTTTAACCTTGTTAAAATGTTGATTCCTTATCAAAAACACCCCCAAAGTATTATTGGGGTTCTTTCCTGCATCTCTGAACAATCCTCACTAATCTTGCTCTCTGAGCTGCTTCTCCGCCCTCTTTTGAAGAACGAGCAGTCTGTTCCGAACTGACATCACAACGTCTGAACCGCCCCTTCCAGGAAGTGCCTGCTACCGAAACTTCACAGTAAACATACACCGACCTGTTCTATCGCCTTGTATTGCTGATCTGACGTGTTTGTGACAAAACAGATGATTATCACCTCAAATGCACTATTCCTGTAGTTAGAAGAGCAGAGGAGGAGGAGAAGAAGAAAGTCTCTTCGGAGCTCAACACTCCAGTGAGAGTTTGAAGCAGATGAATGGCTGCTGCTACTGCTGGATAAACACACACCCTGAAGTGCTGAGATGCACTCACAATAACAATAGCCGCTTAAATAGTCATTACTGTAATGCACAGTTTTTGGTTGAAAACAATAACTGTGCGTGGATAGCAAAAGAAAATCGCTTTGGTAATCACTAATATCCCTCAGAGCGAGGCATGAAGTCAATGTCTATAGACACACCCACTCATGAATATGCATAAACAGGAACCAAACAGCAGTTGCTCAGAAAGTTACTTTTCAGAGGGTAAAGCTTTGGAAAACAGTCGAGTTTGGGAAAATAAACCTCAAATACTATGTTTTTTGGGTTCTTAGAACAAATGGAGATGGGTGAAAAATGCTAACTACTGCCTCACCCAGTGTGTCTGTGATGCAGTAAAGTGACGTGCAAATGTGAGCGCTGTAAATCTGTCGTTATCGCCTTCTGAGTAGCATTTTTGAAATCATCTCACGACCCCCGAATTGGGAACCACTGCTCTATGATAACAGGTGGTCATTATGCCGTTCTTTTTTTTCCTCTTGGTCCCAGGTGGACATCATGCGGCCGTGGCAGCAAGTGTTGGAAAGTGTGGACTATATAGTTGCCATGGTAATCCGGCGAGGACTGATGTCACTGGAAGTTGGAGTTCAGGACACAGAGTTCCTGTTGCAAACATGGGGTTTGTTCTGCAACTGGCTGAAAGAGGGGCCACAGAAGATGGGAGAGACGGTCGACTCTGAGGCGGTGAACAAGCTGGAGGTCATCATCCTGCTTCTGCACAAGCTCAACACTAAGCTTAAAGTGTTCACAGGTGACATCATCAGGAACACCTCAGTGTCCTATCCGCCCAAAGGAAGGTCCTGAACCATGTTGATGTATTCCTCAGACATGTCCAAGCTGCAGATGGACTTCACGCTGCTGAAGGAGCGCCTCGCTCAGCTGGAGGACGGCTGGACAAACGGCGGGTTCGAGTGGTTGGACGGGATGCTGGTTCAGGCCCTGCAGGCCGGGGACTGGCTTCTCATGGACAACGTCAATTTCTGCAGGTGACTTCTATCAGTTCTCTGCATGTCGTGTGTCTTCTGCTTATCCGTCTTATAAAAACACAGATGTGCATGCAATCACACATACAGTAATGTTGTCTTTATGGTGGGGGTGGTGATGGGGGGTCATAATAATAATAATCTTGAGTTGTGGGGTCATTAAATCACTCTCATATGTACTGCAGGAGTTAAACTGTTATTTCTAACGTGTGCAGTGCGTCTGTAATGGATCGCCTCAATGCTCTGCTGGAGCCTGGTGGATCACTCACCATCAATGAACGTGGTGTCATAGATGGGAAAACCCCGAAAATCAGTCCACACCCTAACTTCAGGTAGAACACAAAATCTAAAAGCTCTTCTTGTTTCTTAAATGTTTTTGAAGACTTGCATTCTCAGCTGATGTGTGTGTCTTTCCAGGCTTTTCCTAACGATGGACCCTTTACATGGAGAACTCTCCAGAGCCATGAGAAACAGAGGAGTGGAGATTTACATCCCAGGAGAGAATGAAGATTTCTGCTGGGATGTGCAGGACTTAAAGACTCTGCTTAGCACTGCAGGGGTGATAGGAGACTGTGTGTGTGATCTTCTTATTGACATACATAAAGGCATCAAGACTGCCATCTGGGGTAAGGCTCGGCCCTACATAGCACTCCTCCAGTCTCTGTGCAGGATGTCCATTAGCTTTGATCTTTTCCTCTCAGACTCTCCTGCATCATCAATGGCCTCCCTTCTTCATGCTGCCGCTCTGCTGTCCTGCCAACTACAGAGAGGTGTAGATCTGCCCAGTGCCCTACAGCATGCTTGTGGGGAGGCTTACTCTCTTTGCCAACGCTCCACTGCCAGCCAAAAGGTACCAGTTCCTTTATTGATGTAAACTGGAACCAGTGACTTGTATCTTTTTAGGGTGTCCAGTTGTTGGTCTTACAACCGCCCCCACCTTTTATCCTAGTCCTTTATGCCCATCAGAGGATAAATATACTTTTCAATACATTTTGTTCTCTCCCTTCCAGAAAGCCCAGCAGGTGATTGAACAGCATCTGGGGATCCTGGACACTGAGGACTGGGGTAGTGGGCTGTTGTGTGCTGGTGTTTGGCCTGACAGCCTCCCTTCTGCCCTCCTGTCCACTGAGGACTCTTGTTTCTCTGCTGTCCTCAAAGACGGACAGGTCCTTTTATTTTGTCTGAACACTCTCAGCCTGCATGGCAAACGGTGAGTTTTTTTTCATGCAGAATGAACTTCCACTGCAAGAAAAGAGATTGTGGTTAGACTTTGAATGTTATTCAACTGCTGGTGTAAACAGGGTAACTGGCATTCTGGACATCATATGCAGCCCTTTGTCTAATTTTGTGCGCCACCACATTAAAGGCACAAAATGACTCTAAACATCATACATGAGTGTGGAAAAATACGATAAATAACAAAAATACACAAAATAGCTGCAAAAATACACAAAAGACCAACAAAAATGCAAAATAAAAAGGAATACAGAAAACAACAAAAATAGACAAAACTCCAAAATTACAAAATTACAGTAAAAATACACAGTGACACTAAAAACACACAATTCAACAACCGAACTATACAAAAACCTTTAATCTCTTCTGTATTAATACTCAGAGTTGTAATTGCTGCACTTTATCTGTTGTGACTATATATGTACTCTATGTATATGTGTTTGGATTGCATCAGATTTTCTTTAAATTATAGTTAGATACTGTAAATAGATTACATAGCTTTTATTGTTGTTGTGTAAGAAAAGTCATACAACACAATTTTAGCAGCTTAAAATAGCGTTACGACACAAAAAAAAACAAATCTTAATAAATTAAAGCACATAAATATCTACATTTTGTGTATGTGGAAGTGAGCTGCTTTTCTTTCCCTTGATAGTTGGCGTGTGGTGCTGGATTATACCTACGCACTGCGTGATTATACCTGGCCTATTGGCCCCTCGATATATCACAGTATCAGCTACCTTCTGGATTTCTCACAACATAATTTCAGAATTACATGTTCCAAAACCCTACCACTGATACTCGTACGTTTTACCTACTCGTGTGTACTATAATCAATTGTTTATGGAACATAAGCCCTAATGAGCATATCACCCCTCTAGTGATGTCAGGAAATATGTGAGTCAGTGTGTGTCTACAGGAATTACAACACTTCACATACCCATCAGGTTGTGAAGTGTCATCCTGCTCTTACCAGAGGTCTGGGAGTGCTGCCCTCGAGCTGTCCACGTATCAAGGAGGAGGAAGAGAGGTCTTCTTAGTTTTAAAAGTAATTTATTTAAGTAAGTAAAATAAAGAAAATAAAATAAAATAAAATAAAAGTAATACAAAATGATCAGGTTACAACTCTCAAAGTGAATACTCGTCCTAGTATCCCCATCTCCAAAAATGATCTGTGCGCGTCAGACAGGTCCAACAGTCAGACAGACCGAGATACATTCTCAAACATCCCCTTAAATATTGTTTTGCTCAAGCTTTCCTAATGATTACATCAACCACACTTCCTGTGGTTAGGTTCTCTACCTTAGCTTTGCAGTTTCAACTGATGTGAGGCAACCACATCCGGGTGACCCCCCTTAAACCTTAAAACATTCTATCAACTTCTACTTTGGATAACTGCATCACATCCTGTGGTCTTAAAAAATATAAGCTTTTGCTCTTAGCAGCTGCTTGCGGCCTGCGGGTTTCACATCCGTATGCTGTGGTTATAATCACTTAAAGGCTAGGACATCATACTCTATCATTTTCTAGCATATTCTTTCAGTAAGCAGGTGCTAATACACTTTCTAAGGCAGATAACACATTTCAATGTAATATAAGGATGTATGTAGCTTAGCATAGCAATCATTTAACTTCTTTACATGATTCTTCGGGCCTTCTGCCATTCTGTCATCCTCATCACACAACAATAGTGTAGTTGTTGTAATCCCAGTGTTCCATTTAAATGTGAAGTTACTGTATTTTATGATCCTTCTAATCCTTGTCCTGTATGTAATCCTGTTGTATATTGTTTTGTGACTTACCTTGTCCTATTGTTACATGTGATGGCATGTGTGTTTTTATTCAGGTAGAACTAAACTATTACAGATATAGTAATGACTAAATTACGATTAGAACTAAGGTGCATAAATCAAACTTTGCTGTCAAACTTAACCCCGACAGTTATTATTCTGAGAAAATGCAGGAATCTACAGCTCATTGCTCTTTAAAAGCTAACACTGCACCTTTAATAACTTACAATCTGGTCTTATGCTACGCAAATAATTTCAATCCATGAAACTGGTTTTGACTTTCTCAGAACTGATAACAACAACTGTCCTGTGTAGGAACCATCCCCTGAGCTTGAATGATCTGCAGAGGGCGTGGGAGAGCAATGGTGTCTATGAGAGCCAGGTGTTTACTGAACGAGTTGTGGAGCTAGAGGCTGGAGATGCTCTGAGGCTCATACCCACTGCAGTGAGATTCCTCACTGAGAGAGCCTCTCATGGAGACTGGCACCTCCGCAGCAGCTGGCTCTCGCACCTGGGAGAGAGCTACAAATATGCTCCTGGTTGGTTACTGGTCCATGTGATCTCTTATTTGAAACAAGATGTTTAGTTGAAACAGAGAATTAGACTTGTACTCTTTGTTCCTTCAGCTTCAGCCCTGGTCCTGGTGGAAGCTGGAAACAGAGCTCTGAAGGCTGTGTTTGGGAGCAAACTGGCTGCCAAGGGCAAGTCACTGACTGAGCTGCTGCAGCCTCACAGCACAGGTGAAGTTCATCCTTCAAATATAATTCTATACATATCAGTGACCTACCCACATCCACACACAGAGATACATTATGCCATTAGATAAATGTTTTTTTTGCGCCGATCACTGGGTCGGTAGACGAGAATGACAAGTTTAAGTATTTAAAGCTGCAGTATGTAGAATAGTGAGACTTGCATGAAATCAATCACGCTCTCCCTCTCCTCCCTGTTTCGAATTCATTGACATTTTTGTGAATGTACACAACTGTGGCGCTCTGAGCAACTTTTTTCTCACTAAAGACGAGTGACAAATGTCGGTACTTAATCTTGTGTTATTGGAAAGTTTTCTGATATTTTAGAGGCCCTCTCATGGACGTCTGCCTTGAGTCTGTTCCACCCGTGTATGTTTAGGACTTCTTCACATCAGTGTTTATTTTTCTGCTTGTCATGTAACTGTTCTGCCTAACGCCGCAATGGAGAATTCTCCTACTGGAAAGTCGCCATAGCATTTTATTATCAGATCAGACATGAACGTGCATAGACTTTAGTCATGTAGTCAATAGAAACACATCATGGAACATTCTGTTTGTAAAAAGATTTCTGATTGGCTGAAAAGTAGCGTCACGCTCCTAGATTTCTCAAGCTCAGATACAGTGTCAAGACAAGGAGCAGAGGTCCAGTGTCCTCTCAGAACACTTTGAATCATAATATGCTCAAAGGTTAGTATGAATTTTTGACCAAATGAATCCAAAATAATTTATATAGTGCAGCTTTAAACCAATTTGGGATGCAAATCAAATGGTAATAGTGGTATTGTTGTGTATGCAGTTCCACTTACATCCAGGTACTTAGAAGATGTCTTGATCTCAGTGTGAGGTGTTTCAGAACCCAGGATGTGAGGTGGTTGAGCACCTCGGGACAACCAACTACTCTGATGTAGAAACGTGTGCATGTTTAATGTTTCCAGATGAATACAGGATTCTGGTGGATATGCGCTGGAACAAGCAGTACTTGGATATCTTAGCCAACAAGTGTAACTTCGAGGATGAGGAGCGATACACTGAGTTTGTGGAAGCATTGAACGGCGTCGCCAACAGGTAGGCGGAGCCTGTGCTTCTAGCTGTATGCACTGTTCACTGCTAATGAGGATTGTGTGCTAGGATTGTTGTGATGCTGGACAGAGAGGAGCGATCTGTCATCTGCTCCTGTGCCATCAACATCTGCCCACGGAACTCCGCCCTGAGGATCGCCACAGCCTTCAGCAAAGGTAACCTCTCTGCACACGGTTTAATAACAGGCGACTGAGGCAGGACTAAAACCCTCATCCTCCTTCACAGGGACTGTGGACGTGGGTCACCTGGCCCATTCAGTGCTGATGCACCTGCGGACTTTCTTCGATATGTGGGATTCATTCACTCTTCAGGCTTTGCAGAGCGGGCAGCCCAACATCTCCGATCACATCATGTTCGAGGTCAGAGCTCATCATCATGGTTTTGTTTTGTTTCTTACTGTACCGGTAATACTATACGCTAATGTGGCCCTCAGTCTAGACATTTGTGGCCCCCAAAGTAAAAATGACATAAAAAATGAGCAAAATGACTCCAGAATCACACAAAATGAGAGAAATATATGTACATAGAACAACAACAAAAATATACAAAAAAAACCCACAAAGTGACTTCATAAACGCACAAACCCATTGTGCTTTCCTGTAATAATGTTGATAATATGGCCGGAATGTGCAATATACTTACAGTATCTGTATAGGAATCTTACACATAGCTTTTCCTCTTGATTTCTTTTTATATACTACTTACCTTATGTAAGTATTTGCCGCTGTTTATCCTGTTTTTATTCTGCCATACGAGCCAATGCAATGAAAATTTGTTCTTATCTGTATTGTAAAGTCAAAGTTTGATTGACAATCAAACAAGTCTAAGGGGTGTCAGACTAGGGGGTAAAGGGTACTGAGTACCCAGGGCCCAAGGCAGAGGGGGAGCTCAGAAGTTTGTTTTGTATATATGTACAAAAATACATTTTAAACATTTTTAAATTATTTATATTGGAATGAAAAGGGTCCTGTGTGAAACAAAATGGCTGTTACTCCCAGTTTTGCAATGAAATCAATTATTCATGCTGCATCAGGGCCCTAGCTACCACTCCCTTTAAAACAGTGACAATGGTTCGACCCGCATGTGCGCGCTGTGGCGGGTAGGCAAAAACGCAAAGAAATAAAGGCGAGGGAGAGAAGGTGAAATGAGGAAAAGCAACAGTTTAATCAATTCTTCACTCTCACACATTTAAATGCTGAAACATTCCTTTTGCATGTCAAATCTTAATGGGAAATAAAATTATTTAAAAAAACTTATTTTGAAGATAAAATTTTGCTGCCACCATGTCTTAAGTGGGTGGCCAGAGTGTCCCCATGATTCTAATCATTCTCTATTTACCTTTTAATAACCTTTGTACACGTTTGCTGTGTGTGTGTGTGTGTGTGTGTGTGTGTGTGTGTGTGTGTGTGTGTGTGTGTGTGTGTGTGTGTGTGTGTGTGTGTGTGTGTGTGTGTGTGTGTGTGTGTGTGTGTGTGTGTGTGTGTGTGTGTGTGTGTGTGTGTGTGTGTGTGTGTGTGTACATATATTAGTTATACCCCCCTTTTTTTAAATTACCAGCCACCTCTAAATTGTTGCAAAAGTATGTCACAAAAAACAATATTCAATAAACTACTAAATTGTACTAGAACAGATTTATAAAATACAAGTAATGGATATGGAGTCATTAGGTTATTGTAGACTTGCCTGCATGCCTCGCTCTGAGGCAGATCAGTGATCACCAAAGCAACTTTCTCTTGCTATCGACACACTGTTATTGTTTTCAGCTAAAAGTAAAACACATGGATATTTAAGCGGCTATTTTGTGAGTATGTCTCAGCGCTGTGTTCATCCAGCAGCAGCAGTCAGCTTCTTCAAACAACCACTGGAGTTTTAAGCTGCTAATTCACTTTCTTTTTCTCCTCATCTTTATTAAATACAGGTGTAGTGGCACTCGGCTCGTTCCTCCCATGTACCACCGTGTAAACCGAATCTTTAACACCACGTTTCTGACGCGAGCAACCAGACATGACAAGCTTCTTCTTGTCTTAAACCTTTTAGTTGACAAAATAAGAAAAAGATTACAAAATCTGAAGCACGGTCAAAAGACTGTGTTGCTTCCATCACTTATTTGGCTCAAAAAGTAAAAACACATGATTGACGTAAGTTACATCCAATCACCGTTAAAAGTTAGGAGTGACGTCATAACACAGTCAGCAAATATGAAACGTTTTAAACACACAAGCACATCCCTAAATCATGCATTTTAAACTAATATAAAACATATGAATTATGATAAACATAAACATGTCATTCCAAAAAATGTTAATATTTAAACACAAATATTACTATTTTTAAAATAGTATCTTTATGGCCCTTACAACAGGAATAGTGCATTTAAAGTGATAATCATTTATCACCTCAACCGTTGCGTCGCATTGGGTCACAAACACGTCAGATCAAGTCAAAGGCGATACGATGTTTACTCCCTGGGTGTCAACACTGCAGTGTTCACCGTGGAGGTGCGGCATCGGCAGCAGACACTTCCTGGCGGGGACGGTTCAGAATGCTAATGACATCACTAGAATTTGAACCGCTCGTTTTTCAGAAGAGGGCGGAGAAGCAGCTCAGAGAGCAGGATTAGTGAGGATTTCTCAGAGATACAGGAAGAAAGCCCAATAATACTTTGGGGGTGTTTTTGATAAGGAATTATCATTGTAACAAGGTTAAAATCTCAAAAAAGTTGATTTGCATGATATAGGACCTTTAATTACTTGAACAAGTTAAGTGACTATCTTAAATACATGTTCACATAAATGTTGAAAATTGTCATTTAGATTTTGTAACCATATTAATCACTGCCTAATACTATGGATTTTATCATCTGCAAAGCTTTTTTGTAACTTTATTTTCTTATCTTCAGAGCATCTCGCTTTGTTCTACTTCAACTGGAGCGTTAGGCTTCCTTCTAAAAGAACAACAAAAGCTCATTTTCTCAGTGGACTTTGTTCCCATCTGTTGCTGTCCGACTGTTGGTTGTGAGACTGAAAATGAGTTAAAATATTGTAAACGTGTACTGTGTCCCTTTGAAATAATAATGTGACTGTGTGTGGTTTTGCAGATGTTGCAGCTGCTGCAGTGGTTGGACCGTTTCTGGGATGTTAGCAGCAGTCTGCAGGCTGACACACAGGGCATCTCTGTGCTGTCTCTGCACTGGCAGTGGGTGCACAAACATCTCATCCTGCGCCTGCCCCAGCTGCTCCTGGGAGAGGCTTATACCACAGTCGAGTAAGCTTAAACTATTTTGCTTCCTATGTCATTATTTCATAGTTTTTGTATCATGTGTTCAGTTTTTTGTGTGTGTTTCTGCCTCGTCCTTATAATTGTGATGTCTGTGTGCTTCTTTAGTGGTTACCAGGAGCTTCAAGCAGTATCTGCAGCCATGCAGACTGTTCTGTCCACGCCAGTGTCTGTTGCTACAGCTCTAAAAGGCATCCAGAAAACCCTGGGGAAACCTCTACCTTTCAAAGTCTGGGATTTTTAACACATCTATCTTTGTACTCTAATGGGAACAGAAACCTGTTACTAATGGCTTTGTCTTTTTTGGTCAGATTGAGTCCGTGGCTGACTGTGCCTCGAGGCTCAGGCTTCTGAGTAAAGCTCTGGATGTGAGCGACCTGAGACTGGACTGCAGCGCAGCTTCTTGGAGGCAGGAGTTGCTCCGGCTGCAGGAAGTGGGAGTCGGTCTGGATATTAAAGAGAGTCTTCTAGAAGCTTGGGGTCTTGTCCTGCTCGCAAACAACCAACTGGACCCACAGAAGTCTGGTGAGCTAATGTCCCTCTTATTATGCCTTGGACACAACTGCTATTTGGTTGAACAGGTTATTTATCCTCCCTTTAGGAGTGTTGGAGAGACTGGTTTCCAGTTTACAGCAGCAAGAGTGCCGCATGGCTTCCAGAGGGTTGTTGGAGGTCTCTTCCATGTCGGGTGACTCTGGAGCTTCTGATGGTGCCTCTGAGTCCAGAGAGCAGCTGCAGCAGCTCAGCCGCAGAGCTCAGCTGTGGCCTCTGATGGAGGAACTGGCTGTTCTCAACCAGCTGCGACTAAGCACTGACCTGCTGCTCCTCACCCTCGCTCCCAGGTAGGAGAAGGAAGAAGAATAGGTCTAACCTGGTGCACTAGGGTTGGGTGAGGGAGTAAGATTAGTGCAGTCCAGTCAAAATGAGTAAAAATCAATTCAGCATCATTAGATCAAAACATTTTATAGAGTCTTTATATAGAAGCTTATGAAACTAAAGTATCCAAAGCCCCCCAACCCCCATTTTGAATCTGTTTTCATATGCAGGAAAAAGTAATTGTGCAAATATTGTCCATTCCACATCTACATATTTTACAATAAACATATAATTCCATTTCTAAATAACCATTCTCATCTTATAAGTGTTACGTAGCCCTGGTGTGGTAACACTGTCTGAAACATTATTATCCTCCACCACAAAGTGGAAGGGGGATATATGTTTGATCTCCGTGCGTTCGTCCATGCATGCGTCCGTCCATCCGTCCAGAAACTGTTTAAGATAGAATAAACAAATTTGCTGTGTGGCTTAAGGGTATCAATATATTGATCGAGTTCCAAAATGAGAAGTGCGCAAATATTATTTCCGGAGTTATTGTCCTTGTGCCGTTTTTTTTTACTCTGTTCAAGGTATCTTCAAAGGGGACAGCTTTTTTTAGAAACCGTTTAAGATAGTCAGTAATTTTATATTCTGGTGTGATCATATTTCTTATGTATACATCTAAGTTCTTTGATTTAGGACATTTAGGAAAAGGTTGAGTTATAATGACAACCAGTCTGGCGTGGGGTGTTGATGATTGTCTTCTTGTTTAATGTTGTTGTACAGGGACCAGGAGGCTGAAGACTGCCTTCGTCGTGAACTCTCCAGACACCTGCGTTACTGCCTCCAGTCCACACCGATCAATGTCAGCCAGCTGCAGCCACTGTGGTTCCTGTTGAGCAGCGATAAGGTTGGTCATTATTTAAGAAATAGGGATATGTAGTTGTTTCACAAATGCTGAATCCTTCTTTTAAAGCAAGCAGTATAACTGTCCTCCTATTTTGATTTTGAAAAGAAGGAGGACTTGTAGAACCAGGGCATTGTGGTTGCAGTGTAGCTATAAAGCTTTTCCTGTGCCTGCAGCCAGCAGAGGAGCTGTCCTTAGTGTGGTGTGAGCTGCTGTCAGAGGCCATGGCTGCTCTGTGGACCTGCAGCACCACCTCTGACCCTGACCGCTGGCTTAGGTGGGATCCTCTCAACCCGGAGTCCACCAGACCACACCAGCAGAAAGCAGCAGCAAACCACCTGGTACTGACTGCAGAGAAACAAATTAATATAATTTTTCTGCTGCTTAAGTAACAACTTGTCCTGTGGTTTTAGGGTCCAGCCATGCTAACTAAAGCAGTGTGGTCCCACTGCATGCTGGGAGTGCTGGGCAGCAGTGAGTGCAGTGGTAGATGGGAGCCGTCAGAGTCAGCCCTCCTTTACCTTTCCCATGTTTCCTTGGGGGAGTGGAAGGAGAGGATCCAGCAGCTGCAGGATGTTTGTGCTGTGCTGTGGGACAACATGGCCATCCCTGCTCTAGCCCACTTCAGGTATCCTCAAAATAATCCACACACACATTCACCAAAACACTGTATTCTACATTTTAAACTAACACTAATGATATTCATTAGGATCAATATTGAAAACTACGGTAATTCATAAAAATGTGAGAATCACAATTTTAATAAATGAAAAATAAACTAGTCTAACAACTGTACATTATGATCTCATATTTTTAGCTTCCTTTCTAATTGTCTTTCCTTCAGAGTGACAGATTTCCGGCTGCAGGGTGCGGTCCTGCGCCGGCAACTCCAGAGCATGGCCGACCTGCTGCCCCTCAGTCTGCAGGAGGGCTACATGGAGAGCTGCGAGAGCCTGGTGGAGGACTCCGACCCGCTTATTGCTGCTCAGGATATCCAGACACTCTTCAGAGACTTCCTGCCTCTAAACCTGCTCCCTGAAGGCCTGTTGCAGGCATGTAACACCTGCCTGCAGGAGTACGTCCAGAACAAAGTCCAAGCTTCCAGCCCGCCTGGTGGCTCTGGAGTGTTCTGGGTCCACATGGGCCTACTGCAGATTAAAGAGTGGATGCCACAGACCATCTTTGACCCAGCAGTGAAGAGAGCCTATAAACTCAGCTACGCTCAGCAGGAGGTGAGCTAAACAAAATCCCCATTAGCTGTGTGCAGATGTAAAGTGTCTCCCTCTTTTGTCCAGTTGGCTGGACTGCAGGAGGAGTGGCGAGGGCGGAGTCTGTCATCTCAGCTAATGACCGGAGCAGAGCTGGAGGAGAGCAGCACCACTGATGGCCTCCAACATCCTCGGATCAGGTCGGAGCCTTCCCGTGTCAACAGATGCTCATTCTTCTCCATCCACTTTAGTCCTGTATCTGGATGCAACCTCCTGTATAATAAATATGATATAATAAATACATTCTGACCTCACTCAGGCAGACACCGGGTCTATTGGGTTTAACCATGAATGAAGCCATCCTTCTGCCTATCTTCAAGATCATAATAACAAAGTCACATGACTTTTGTATTTTCTTGTTGTTTTGTGTGTTTTTGGAGTTTTTTTTGTGAATTTCTCACTTATTGTACTTTTCTTTTCATCATGTGTGTTATTTGAGTCGTTTCATGTGTTTTTGTGTTTTTTGTTGCATTTGGTGTATGTAGTTGTCATTTGTGTGTTTTTAGAGTCATTTTGTCGGGGCACATGTGTCCCACAGAACATTAGTTGCCCATGAGCATCAAAAATGATCACCCCACCACAAACATCAAACTAGAACATTTTGGCTTTCACTTTAGTCTGATGTCCTAATATTATCTGTTGTGCAGTTATTTAAATGGTTAAAGATTTTGTTTAATTCTATTTTGTCCATCTAAAAGAAAACACATTTATGGTAAAATATATTATCAAACTGTTTAAAAACAATCGCTCTGAAATATGAAATAGTCTCTGGAGGTCAAAGTGAAGGTGCATGACGTGCTGTTTGTCACGTGTTCACAGGTATCTTTGGATCCGTATGCAGCAGATGAAGGAGCAGATAGCTGAGCTCTCTAGGAAACAGGCATGCCGCCCCCATGAGCCTCAGTACGGCCGACTCTTTCAGGAGCTGCAGCACTTCCTGTGCAGCATTGGTCAGGAGAAATCAGTTAAGGCCCTGCTTTCCCACCTGCTGAAGGCCCTGCAGGGTGGCGCCTCCTCCAAATCCAGAACAGCAGTGCAGAGCCTGCTGAAAGAGGAAGCCGTGTGGCAAAACTCCCTACAGCGTTTCTGCCACAGGCTTCTAGAAGAATATCCTCTCTATCCGGATGTGGTGGGGCCGATTAGAACTGGCATCTTCCTGCTTCGACATGGAATGAGGCTGGTGGCCTCACAAGTGACTGCCTCTCTCACTCCAGTTCCAGGTCTGGCCAAACTGGTGTCCTGCCTGTTGGCCTTTCCCTCCACAGTGCCCAGCCTGCAGTCCTACCTTGCCCGAGCTGACTTCCTGTGCTCCAGGATGTGTATGGACATTCTGGGCAGCCTGGGGAAGCTTCTTCCACAGCAGGACCTGGAGCTAGTGGTGCCCCAGTCCTGCACCCTGCTTGTGAATGCTCTGCTGTTTGTGCAGTGTCACGCCCTGTCAACAGGGGAGTTCAGTCCCCAAGCACGCAAGCTTTTCAGGCACATCTGTCAGGTCAGACTGCAGCCACACTGTGTGCCATGCAGCTGCTGCTGTCCTAAAATTGCACTTTGTAATGTGTAGTAAAGGAATGTGTACGTTTCTTGTGTTTCAGGCTTTGGTGAATGAGTGGGACGAGCAGGAGAGACGGAAGACTGAGAGAGAGCAGAGCGAAGCCAGTCTCTATCGAAGCCGCAGCCGACTGCATGGCTCAGGGCTGACTGAGGATGAGCAGGAAGAGAGAGACTTCAGACAGCAGTTTCCTCTTTTTGACCAGGTATCACCACACAAACTCACACAGCACTACATAAACCATGTGATCTACATGGCTCCAACTCTGTTTTCCCCAGGACTTTGCAGACATTACTGCTCAGCCCAGCCTGGAGGCTCCAGCAGACTCAGGGCTGCAGGAGAAGCAGGACAAAGCTCAGGAGGACAGCTTGTCTGGGACCACCATGAACACTGTGGTCCTGGTGCATCAACGCTTGTGCCTGGGATACGCCCAATCACTGTGGTATCACAGCAAAGCTCCTGCCAATCGCAGTAAAGAACACATCCAAGCCCTGGTATCCGCCTATCAAATAGCATCACCTGTGATGTCCAGGTTTTACCATCTGATTGGTTCGTAGCATCACCTTACAGGTAAAGAAATCAATCAAAGGCAAAGTTATCTAAGTGAACCTGTTTCTATCTTTAGATTGTGAAGTGGATCAGCTGCTGACCGGCAGTGAGCTGCTGCTGGCTACTCTCCTCCAGAACACAGTGCAAGGCTCCAGGAGTGATGACGGCCTGTGTGTCTCTGCTGAAGGACCGTACGACTTCTACCAGCAGCCCAACATGATCGAGGCCCGCCTCTGCCTGCCAGTGTTGGATCAGCTGTATGCTGCTGTGAGGCAGAGGCTGGACGAGTGGCCAGAGCACCCTGCACTTATACAGGTCAGTCTAGCAGCAAAATGGATCAACTTACAGATTACCATCACATCCAGCATCGAGCATGTGTGTGTGTGTGTGTGTGTGCCTGTGCGTGTGTGCCTGTGCGTTATCTGCAGCTGACTGTGGTGATGGACAGACTCAAGTCTTTCAGCTTGGCCAGCCCTTTGGCCAAGTTCCTCAACGGTCTGGAGATCCTCCTCAGCAAAGCACAGGTCAGTTTTTCTTGATGCTGTTTTTATAATTTAGGTACGTTAAATAGGCCATTAATCCAGAAAAAAAATAATAATAATCTTGTCTTGGATGGAACACAATGTTGGCCTTTCTCATCTCTGTTTTCTGCTGCCCTTTTGAGGACTGGGAGAACAATGCCAGCCGCACAGTGTCTCTGCGGAAAGAACTGGAACCACTCACCCAGCTCATCATCCAGTGGCGTAAACTGGAACTCAGGTATGGATCAGTCATGCTCTTGTTTGTTTTTATACTGCAACAAAACTGTCAACATTTGTCACACTAAGGGGCAGTAGTTCTGCCCCTTAGTGTGACGTTAAGATCTCAAAAAAGAGCGCAGCATCTCTATGGAGGCACTATTTCCTTCACTGATGCAGGATTTGCTACGATTGCAGGGCTAATCCACCAAATGCAGACATTGTTGAGATAGAGACCCTATTTCAAGGAGGATTTGGCCTGTGTATAAAATGTTCAACATGGAGAATGGAAAACAGCTGAGTGGTTTTGCAACGGAGCAGCGGTTCATTTCTCTCTCTGCTCTGTGCAGATAACGACACACTTAATTATTTTAGTGAATATGCTGAATTAATTTAATTATGCACCTACACCATTATTAAAAAGTAAGTTGTTGTTGTTGGAATGGACTTAGAATACAAATATATGCATTTTAATGTCTGTAGGGATTTTAATGTTGCATTCTTGAAATACCCTCAAAACGGGCACCTTCCTTGACAAAGGCCAGAAACAGTCCTTTTAATGTATTGATGACATTGTGTTTGAGCTGCTGAAGCAAAAAAGAAGCACTTGAAGATGCAGTAGTTGACCAGCAAGAGTTTTGCTTCGATAGAACACGTCGCTCAGCAGTTTTATTACCATGCCCCTAGAAGGTTGTGGCTCTATGTCCGTGTGGTTTCAGATGAGCATAAAAAGGACCTTGTATATCTTCCGGTGACACTAAGCAATGTTTTATGTCTTTAGAATCTTAAAATGCAATTTCTTTTGGGAATAAAACACATCTTTACCTGTATATTGTTGGACACAAAAATCTAAACAACAGTTTATTCTTCAATATAAACGTATGCAAACAAAGCATAAAACAGTGTCGTGGATCGAGCGCTAGACTTTAAACATAACGTCATATCTGCGATCCTATGATTTGCTTTTAATGAAATGCACATCGTCTGTTTTTAATCTCACACACACACACACTGTCAGTATAGAGACATGGCAGAGTAGACGTAATAACAGAAAAACACACCTTTTGTCAGTGATTGGACTCATGACTCACGTGTGGTGCAGCAATGAAAGAAAAAAATGAAACCCTGGCACTTTTTTGACAATCTCGGTTCTCTCTTCGACTCAATCCATTGTGGAAACAACTGCTGCGCCGCTCTGCAAAAAGTTGAAAAATTATTGTATCGACCAGAAAAAGCAAATACCAGGGATTATGTTTGGAGCGGACCAATCACAGCGTATGCAGTCTGCGTCATCACGACCCGTAGTCAGGATTTTTGGGAGGAGAGTGATTGCGTGTGGTTAGTAGATGCACTGCAGCGTCTGTCAGAGCTCGTAGTGGCGTTTGTACACCTTTACTCTAATCTGTATCAGCTGTTTGTAATGACAATGTTTCATTTGGTTTGTGTTAGTTGTTGGTCGAGCAGTCTGGACAATGCAATGAAGCGACACACTGAGAAGTCCAACAAACACTGGTTCTCCATCTATCAGCTGGTGGAGAAATATCTGCAGGAGCAGAGGACAGAAAACCACGCAGGTATGTACAGACAGCAGTGGAACAGGATTTACTATATTCATTAATACATTTCTATATATACAAACAAAGCAATGCTAAAGAGAAACAACTGGAATAACAAACTTTTGTGTATCTTTTTCTGTGTGGTTAGTAGAATTAAAAATAAAGTTGTATACTAAACAACATTCACTTAATTTAGTGTGTAAATACCCTTTAAAAGTCTAAACATGGTGCAGCTGTGTAAATGCTTGTAGATGTTTGAGCAAACTGTCTGAAGTTCCTGTTGTTCCTTGTTCCAGGAGGTGAGGAGACAGAGACACTGTCCCTGTCCTCAGTGTCCTCCTCCCTGCAGGCCTTCATGGAGGGCTCCACCCTGGGAGAGTTCCACACTCGCCTCAACATGTTGCTCAGCTTTCACTGCCATCTGCTGCTGGTGCCCAGCCAGCCTGGAAAAGGTCAGCCATTTTATTCTACACATTCAGGGCCACATTCACTAAGATCTCAAATAAAGGGTGGTAATCCAGTTGCTTCCCTAAATTCTTTAGTGATGCAGTTTCCTCTCCTCCTGCACGGCGTTCACTAAGATTGCAGCAATGATTACTGCACAATACCGACCCATTTAAATTAGCGTTTTGCTCGTTTTATATGGAGACGTCAGTGCGCACAAGCACACTGACATTTGAGGAAGTTAAATTTGAGGCAGCTGGACCTCTCTGTCTGCTGCACAAACAGAAACAGAAAAAGAAATAGAAAACTAAATAAACAAATTAAGTTTTCAACAACAACTTTAAAACCTAATTATGTTTTTCCCCCTAATTTAATCTGGGTGCTCCACCAGGACCTTTTAATTTGCTATATTCAGTGCATGCAAAATAGGCAGATTTGGCCAGAAACTGTCCTATTGATCTGCCATTGATCTGTGTTAATGCAACAACACAGTCTGTAAATCAGTCTGCATTCTTTGAAGATTAACCATCATCCAGCGCAGGTCTCAGCAGCACTTTGTCACATACGCTCTTATATGTCACCATCAGTGATCATGCATAAATTACGGATCTGATCTGCTGATTCTGGCCTGATATCAATACGACACGAGACTTTGACATTCTAAACAAGGTGAGAAGGGAGATCAGTGGAGCAGTGAGTCTTAAGCGAAATCGATTCATGGTCATATCCATATATCCATCTCTTCTCTTTTTTTTCTCTCTCTCTCTCTTTCTCACACACACACACACGGAGCCTTTTTTCCACCTCTACTGTGTTTTCTGTCCACATTTACGGCAGTGATGATGTCTGCGTGTGTGTTTGCACCTCTTTCTCAGTCGTGGTATTTTCTGGTACTAAATCAAACAGCAAACAGTTCCAGATTTCATGAATCGTAATGTGTCCCCTGCATTCATTTATTTTCATTCACTCATATTTTTGCTCCCACTGGGAGATCCGCCTTCTATGCATATTCATCAGAGGAAAACGCTCTAAATGGAATGAGTACACATTAGGGAAGTGCAGTGGTGCCGCACACCTGATTCCTTGGGCTTTGTAATTCCTTATTAGTGCGTTAGGTGATGTTTGCACACGTTTTAATACCCTTAAACCTTCAGTGAATCTAGCCATGAGTGTTGACACTCTTTAATCTTTGGATTCACATGAAGCCGAAAAGCTCAAACATACTCAGGCTTATTAAGTACCACAAAAACTTGTCTGCGTACCTGGTGTCACACAAAACATCGTTGAGCGGACAGTCCACTCTACGAATGTCCACTCAAGTATGTTTGAGCCTTAACTTTGAGTATTGTCCATTTGGATTTGTTGTTATGGTCCAATAAAACAGTTTTTCCCATTAGAAGGAATGCTTTGAAACATTTATAAATCAATTTCAGTATAATAAAATACCCTTTTAGGCAAGTGTTTGAACATTTTTTCTACAAACCAACAAAAGCTTTTGCTCTGACTAAAAACTGGATGAAAATGTCAAATGCATAAAACCAGTGGTTCTAAATTCGAACAACTGGTAGTTTCATAGTAATGCATTACAAATATAGAAATCTGAAGAAAGTTGTACTGGGAATTTATTTCTTTTAGTGAAATGTACGTTCTTTATTTTGAGTTAGCGCATTCGGCCTAGTCTTTACGAACTAATGTTATAGTCACAGCAAGGAATTTAGGAGAGCCTGTTGACACAGGGCAGTGATCCTGAAGGCAGCATCAGGCTTTTCTTAAAACAGAGCAACAAAATAAATTGGGGAGAATATATAGTTTGTTCCGATTTATTATAATCCGACTAAAGCAGATTTGGGTGACTGGCAGCCCGGGTCTTGTTTAGTGCCGCCTCAAATTAAATACACAACATGACTCCGGAAACGCACACAATGACACATCTCACACATTGTGATTGAACACATAACCTGTGACACAGATCTGAACTGCATTTGTTGCAAAAATGTCTTTGAGAAAAGCAGAGAGAAGCTCATTATGTGCTCAGTGTTCTCATACAGTGTGTTGAAGAAGTTGATGCTATGTTGTTGGTTTTCTCCTGTTGCAGAGAACCTGTCCAGTCTCCTGTGGAACCTGCACAAATACTACAGCCAGTTCTCTGACGTCGTTCACAGCAGAGTCTCCCAGCTCAGGCTGCCTATTGAGAAGGAGCTCAAGGTACAGCGCTTGTTTCATCGCATTTATCCTGCAAAGCTCTGTTTCATGTGATGATATGTTTTTCAGGACTTTGTTAAGATCTCCAGGTGGAATGATGTCAGTTTTTGGTCCATCAAGCAGTCCGTGGATAAAACCCATCGGTCAGTAAGAAGACCGTCTAAACATTAGCTTCAAATATACAGCTGTGAACAATGGGTTATTTTTCCTCCCGTAGAACTCTCTTCAAGTTTGTGAAAAAGTTTGAAGAAGCTCTGAACAACCCGAGTGTCCCTGCTCTAGTAGAACAGGGTAGTAGTGCACACATGGACAGTGTGGACTCCACCTCAGAAGAGACTCCCATCCATCGGGTTCATCAGGTGTTAAAACGCAGTCTGCCTGCAAAGGCTGTAACTCCGCAGGTAAAGCACATATTTGAGATCTGTTTCCTGTTGTTTCCTCACTCAGTTGTTGTGTACATTAGGATGGAATCCCAGAAGAAGGAATAGACCCATCCTCTCTACAAGGACGACTCCCTGTTCTGAGTAGGAAGATGCACAAGTTGTGCATCCAGCTGCTGAAGAAAAATCCTGTTCTTGAACTGGCTGAAGACCTGGACAGCTTCACAGGTAAACTTTGTATGGCATCAACAATATCTGAGCAATAAATGACAGATATCAGTCTCTGCAGGATCTTCACTTCAAGATTCCTTGATTTTGTGACCAATTATTGTGTAGTTTAGAGGAATTTTGTAGTGGGTAGTTGCAGAATTTTGAGAAAAATTAAAAGTTATTTCACAGTTTAAAAATGACTGCAGTCTTGTGATAATGGCACGGGAAAACTGCGAGTCCTGGCAAATATTGTAGGGTTTTTTGATCTACAACTGATTTTTTTGGTAATTTACTCAATGGTTCATGATTTTTCTGTTATTTTAACCTTATGTGGGGCACATTGGATTCCCTAAACGTGTGATTTGGCCCATGGACCTTGAGTTTGACACTTCTAAGCAGTGTGTCCTTTCGTGCAGCTACACACAGAAGGGCATGTGTTTTGATTCTACAGGTGACGGATTGAGGGAATTAAAGTTCTTTTCTCTTCTTTCACTTCTGTACAAGCATTAAATACAAATACAAAGATTTATTAAATAGTGTTTGTCTTTTTCAGTTGTTATATTTGAGGGAGTTTGCCTTTTGAAGAAACGTTTAAAAAAAAAACAGGACTTTTATTTTGAAGGACGTTTATTTATTTGAATTGTTTTTTTTTTTCTTTGTGCAAAAAAAAAATCCAACCACGATGATAAGAACAGGCGGTCGTCCCACATTACATGTTAGAGTGCCTATCGGGCCACAAATGTGTCCAAGCCCGAACCTGACCAGAGCCTGACCGACGAGCACTAAGAGGCAACATTTACACGTTAACACAGGGATCACGCTGATGTGACCAATTATTTCTAAATAACTGTCCAAACCAGCCTCAGGTCTGTCGGGTCCCCTCGGGCTTGGGTCGGATATCCATCCTAATGCATGTTGGTGTTGTCAGTTGAAGCAACCTCTGAGTGATTGTATGGGTTTTGTCTCCAGGGGAGATCATCAGTAATCTGAGAGAGCTGCAGAGCATCAGCGTGGACACCTCCATGGAGAAAGAGAAGCAGAAGTCTGAGGTGAAGCACATCCTGCAGCAGAAGCAGAGAGCTCTGTCTGACCTCTTCAAGATGCTCACAGAAATAGGTGTCCTCTCCTCTCCCCCTCACACAGCCCTCCATCACTGTTGTTGTTGTTCACTGGGATTGACATGGAAGTCCATGTGTCTGTGCTTTCAGGTCTGTCCTACCGTAAAGGCTTGGCTTGGAGTAGAAGGGCTGACCCTGAGAGGACGTTGTGCCTACCTCCACTGGAGCTGAGCACGGCTCTGTCTGCTGTCAGGAACCAGGAACAGGCTGAGAGCATGTAAATATATGCTGCATCAACAGAACAACATTAACATTAAGCAACGTGGCATCACTTCGGTTTTATTAATCACCATTTATGTTAGTGCAATATCAAAAAAATTAGGCCCTAAACGTTAAAAAAGAAAGCTGAGATACTATTTAATGATTCAAGATTGCTCTTTATTGTAGCGAGACTTTAGTCAGCCCTGCCTCAGCCGCTACATGTTTTTATACAGCACCTTCACGATGGTGCATAATCAGCCACAGTGCAGCCTTTGTCTGTTATCAATCAATCATTACTTCTGCAGACTGTTTAGTGTGAAGCCTAATGTCAGAATATAAAACAACAAGCACAACAAACATGTTTTTAAGGAGGTTTCAAAGAATTCAGCTCCCACTTTACTCAGAAACAGCTCACGTCTGAAAAGCTGCTCTCCTCTGTGTTGAAGGCTGTTTACAGAGATGATGACTGCATGGGATGGATGTCAGAGGTACTTTTACCGTTCGTGGGCTCGGAGAACAGCCCTGCAGACAGCCTTACAGCAAGCTGCTAAGGTCAGTCCCAGTGTGGTCGTTTAGACTAGAGCACTGATTCATTTTCCCACAGCTTGGATTTTGATCGTGTGCATGTGCGTGTGTGTGTGTGTCATGTGACAGGAGCTCGGCCTGGGGAACATTGAGCGCTGCCGAGGTTTCTCCTCTCACCTGTTTAAAGTGCTGCTCAGACAGAGGCGACGACTGGCAGTCCTCACCCAGCACTGGGTCCACCTCAGGTCAGTGTGCTGATCAGGACTCTCTGTTTCTCTCTGCGTGTGTTGGCACTTCAGTAGGTAGAAAATATTCAATTAGAATCAAAGCCTCTGCTTTGTGTTCAAAGGTATTAGTGATTAATACTAGTCCTATGATGCAATGCATTCATGGATTTTGTGTTTTGAAACCATTGGTTTTAGACAAAGTTTAAGACACTATTGTCTAATATAATTTACCAGTACATGTATGGATGCACCGAGTATTCGGCCACCGAAAATATTCAGCCGAATATTGCGAAAAAAGCAACATTTGGCCATCGGTTTAGTGAGTTAAAAGCAAACATCCCCATCGTTTCCTCCTTGCACTACACCGGGTCTCACTGCATAAACTGGTGTAGCATTAGCACGGAGTGCTAACAGCTGATGTGTGTAAACAATGGGTCCGTGGCTCCAAGCAGTGACTCCCAACATGATCAGCAGCAGAAAAAGTGGTGCAGTTTGGGCGTCCAGTAGTGTAGTCTACATTTACATATATGGCAATAAAGTATAATATATATTTTATATTAAACCGCAGTGTTTTAGCTGTTAAACAGTTGGAAAGGGAGGAGCTCACATTCTAGGACGCGTTAGCTGACGTCACCTTACCAACGTAGGAAAATCCAACTCGCCCGTTTAGAGCTGACTTTTTACAAAATGTGGAATAACAAGGGAGGGAGGAAACTCTGAACTTTGGCCCTCTGAATGAGGCTAAAGGGATGTATAGCACTGTAGCAAAACCATTATAAAGTGATTTTTTTCCATCATATCTCACCTTTAAAGTGCTTCAGTTTTTTTTGTTGTTGACCCACTTGTGTAATTATGTAGAAATATACAAATGTCAGTTTACTGAATTCTCCATTTTGAAACTGATAAGCCGTGTGTGTCTGTGTGTGTCTGTGTCAACGCTGTCTTCAGGAGGTTAACTAATAGTGTCAAAGGCTTAGAGGACTCTATCCAGAGCGGTGATGGTGAGCTTAGCGGTACGCTACCCCCCCAGGCCTCGCTCCATGACTGGTTGTGCCGGGGGCAGACCATTACAGCCCAGTGCACCGTGCTCCTGCAGCAGCTGCTCTGGCTGCTGCGCTGCTGTCCAGAGGAAGCCCAGCAGCAGGAGAAAGAGGGCGAGTGCAGACAGAACACCCTGAGGTGTCCATCCCCGCTGGTGAACCAATGCCAGCCCCCAGGCTGCCTGATGAGGAGGGGGGACGCTCCATGGAGCCAGCTGCAGCAGCGCATCACTACCATGCTGCAGCAGACCCAGACCCTGAAGGTGGAGCTGGACGCTGCGTCTCAGCAGGCCTCTGAGGACCTTCTTCACACATGGTGAAGTACAATCTCAGAGGTTTCACAATAAACCAAACCTGTTCTTCAACAGCCTTTTCTCCTCCCACAGGAGGCACTTCTCTGTCTGCTGCTCAGCTTTTGAGCAGCTGGAGGCTGTGGGGGCTTCTATGGCCTCCATCGAGAAGCTCTTCACACCCACTGAGACAGGCAGCTGTGCTGACAGTCAGCCTGCTGTAACCCAGAGCCTGCAGTCTGTCAGAGGACATGTGGAGGCCATCGTCTCGGAGTTCAGCAGCTGGAAGAGCCAGCTGCTCTCAGTGGGACACCAGCACACAGGTGTGTGTGTGTTTTCATCAGCTGTAGTTTGACATGAGCAGCTTTCCCAGTAACCACAAATATTCCTGAAAGTGTTTTGAATAAAATCAGATAGATTGGGAAGTTATCCACAACTACACAACGTTTTCTAAGTCTCTATTACCTGTTATTTCTTTGAGTTAAATGTTCTGTATTAAGTCAATAAAGTATTTTTTGACCTGTTGATGTAGATGAATGTTGTCTCTGAGCCTCAACTCACACTAAGGTGAAATAAAGGCATCAGTTATTTATTCTGTGTAATACAACAGTTTGTTTTACAGATCAATCATCTTTCACTAATGACTTCTCTGCTGCGGTGGAGGCCAACATCAACACAGTGTTGTGTGCTGTGCAGACTCTGGTGAAAAGAAGGCCTGAACAGGACACCACAGGTGAGATTGAAACCATAGAAATGAGCTCATCACATGTTTACAGGCTTTACATCAATGGGTTTAATTCAAACACTGTGTGCTACAGTAAAATAAAATTTTAAAAATATTTTTACAGATTTTGTCTGAAATGTTCTAGTTGTTCCTATTTGGAGATCAGTGCTTAAAATAACACCTTGCATGGAGGCATAATCTTAAAGATGCGATTAATACATAATAATAAATTATCAGGATAGATCAAGAAAAGTAATAGTAAACCCAGAACATAATAATACTCTGAGACAAAAAAGAGCAGAGAATCACGTTCTTTATTAAAATACAAATATGTTGGTTTTAGTGTTTTAGATTCATGCAGCTCAGTTACAGTCAGTGTCTCAGGTACAATATAGTAATAATAAAGTCTGCTAAAATATTAGTGGTGGGACTAAATTAAAAAAAAAAATGTAATTAATTAGAGACTTTGTAATTCATGAATCTTGATTTATCTAGATTAATCGCCTGTCAATATTTGACATGACAAGCAACGTTTTTCAGGTTAAATTGATTTGGTTTATGACTGAATCAATGAGAACAACACATGAGCTTAAACAACAAAGTTGTGTTTTTTATTATCACTGTGTGATAACAATGCAATATGAATAAAGAATGTTACGATTGCAAAGCACAAACATCATGCTTTTAAATATTTATGTAAACTTTCTGAAGCAAATTTGTTTTTGTGTAATAAAATAAAAAACAGCACTTAGTACAGAACATTCCAGAGAGAAGTAGAAACTGAACAGTGCAAAATAGTAAAAATATCTGTGGCATGAAATAAACAGAGCAACTAATGAAGGTGATGAATTTAGTTTGAAATTGTCTCCATAGCTTCATTCAGTTCATAAGTTGGGAACGTTGTCCGTGCTAGCTGCTACATGTTTAGCATTGAACAGCTTTGATACTCGGCAAACGTTTTCTTGCACATTTTGCACACAACTAATGCCCACGATGGAGGGGAACAACTTCTCCTCAGGTTCTCCCATTTCTTGTATTGTAGTCTGTGCATCAATATTATGGGTATACGGGGAACTCGTGAAATAAAAACGGTTCTGCGGTGCTTAGAATGCAAAAAAAAAGCGATTAACGTGATAAAGTCCCAGCCCTAGAAAATATTGACCCCATAATATAATATCTTTGTTCCTGTGTATGTATATATATATATATCAGCTGAATGTTTATTCTTTACCTGTCCATGATTTTTCAAGTCGTTGATAAAGGTGTAAAGGAGGAGGAGCCTATGGAGGATCTGCTAAAGCCCGGTCACCTGACTCGACTACTGGAGGCAGATGTGGAAGCAGATGTTGAGGCGCTGCGTGTTGAAGAAGTCTGTGTGGGGCTGGACGGGCTGCTGGGGCTGCTGAGGACACACAGGGATGCGTCTCCACCTCAAATCCAGGTGCTCCTTCCTGTCTGTAGGACAAGCCTTGGTTTGAGCTGCTGACTTTTCATGTGGATGCTGTTGTGGATGTGTGTGTCCAGGAGGTGAACTGGGCGTGTCAGTTGCTGGTGCGTCTGCAGCCCCTGCTGGGTGTCTACTCTCACCTGGTGCGGCACTACCTGGCTGTGTCACTGGGAGCCCACAGGAGCACCGGCAAACTGCTCTCTGTCCTGGCCAGCATCTTCACTGAGCTCGCACAGAAGGTATGGACTCAGCCACAGGCTGTGCTTTTTTCAGATACTGACGAGGACAATCAAAGACATGCTCAAATGTGTCCCTCAGGGTTTCTGTCTGCCTCAAGAGCTGATGGCTGCCGCAGATGGAGAGGGAGCCACTGAGTTTCACGACTACGAAGGTGGAGGGATAGGAGAGGGCGAAGGCACCAAGGACGTCAGTGACAAGGTCGAGAATGAGGATCAGGTGAGCAGTGCCTTTTTAAAGCCCTAACCAACGAGGAATGACCTGTATTTGCAGACTGACAAGAAACCTCAGCGTGTCTAACACTGACACATCGAACGAGTAGATCTGAGTTTTCCTGTGTTTTTCAGGTGGAGGACACACATCAGGAGGGACAGGAAAAGGAGGAGCAGCAGGACAAGGGCAACATTAAGTCTGAAGACAACGCCATTGAGATGTCTGAGGACTTTGATGGCCAAATGCATGATGGGGATGAAAATGAAGCAGGTTTGTTTATCTTTAAGGATCCTTAGCCCTGATTACAGATTCATGTTGAACACCAGGATGAAGACTTCTCTCCTCTTCTGTTTGGACTGTAGGTGATGAAGACGATGAGTCGGAGAAGGAGAATGAAGATGAGCTGGACAAAAAGATGGGCGACCTGGGTGAAGGCCAGACGGACACTCTGGATGAGAGAATTTGGGGGGACGATGAGGATGATGAGGATGAAGGCAGTGAGAAAGAGGAGGAGTCTGGTCAGGGCATGGACCAGGTACGTCCACGTTAGCACTGAAACTATTCACTGAGTGTGTGTTGTGGCTCTCTACGTTTGATTGGGATGTGATGTGTGAATTTCTCAGGGTGAGTCTCAGTTAGTGGCCAAAGACGACAACGTGGATGCAGCCGAGTCCAACAAAGACCAGAAAAACCAGGATGAAGACAAGCAGATGGATGAGGAAGACAAAGAAAAGATTAATGAGCAAGGAGATGAGGTACCTGATATAACACACACACACACACTGAAGTCCAACTGCAAGAACCAAATCAACATTGTAGTTTCTTTAGTAATTACCGATTGGCTGGTTGATCTCATCATCCTGTGGTTCTCCTGCATGTATCAGAGCTGCACTACTCTCAGGGCTTTAAGGCTCTTATGACTCAATCCCAGCGTGATAAGCTGCTCCAAAGACGACCTAACAATCAGAGATCCACTACATTTCTGTGTCTGAAAGTGAGGTCTGACCTGTGCGCTTGCTGTTCCTTAGAGGGACTTTGATGAGAATGAGGTGGACCCGTATCACGGAAAGCAGGAGAACAAGCCTGAGCCTGAGGCCATGGATCTGCCCGAGGATCTCAAGCTGGACCAGCAGGACGGTGACGACGGAGACGGGGAGGACGCAGGTGATGCTGAGACCTGCTAATCAAAGTGTTTTCACTGTAGGAGGATGCAGCACAGACTGGATGAATCATTGTTCACAGTAGCCTCTCAAACATATACGTTCAATCATTAAATCCATTGGTCACATGGATAGAGTTGTCCAGTCATTACCTTTCAAACTATCACTCTTGTTCATGAGGAACCCAGAAGTCCAGAAATAAAATGATCTTTCAGACCTTAGAGGATAGCTGCTTACTTACCCACTATAGTATATTACTATATACTATTATATTTTGTATATTTCTTTTATGACGGATGTTCTTAATGCCTGTGCCGTGACCCAAAATTAGGTTGCAGAAAAAAAGCAACATTAAGCTAAAAACATTGAATCACATATTTTGACTTCTCTCCTCCCACAACCTGTGAAACGAGAAACTAAAATGATGTAGATGAAATCTAGTTTTTATTATATCTTTTTAATTTTAATTTATTTGGAATTTGATAAAAAAAACTACACTGTAAAATCAGTGCAGACTATTATAATAGTGACTATTCCTTATGTTCTGCTGCCCTGCTGTGATATTCTGTATGATCTCAGGTTTAACCTGCTCCATAATTTTCCCTCAGTTTGGCTCTTTGTTTGAAATTGATGTTAGAATCACTGTATTTATTATCAAGTATGTTTAAAAATTGTAATCGAATGGTTCCTAGATTATGACACCTTTAAATGTTGCCATTACGTATTGGTCTTGTAATATTTGTGTTCTCTTAAAATCTTTGTTTCTACATTGGCCGTGACCTTTCAGAGGAGAATCCTCTAGACATTGACGACAAAGCCATGGAGCTGGATGAGAAGGAGAGTGAAGAGAAAGAAGGAGGGGAAGAAGAGAAATCAGAAGAGAGCGGAGACATGAATCCAGAAAAGGAAAATAATCCAGAGACCAAAACTGAGGAGGAAGAGGAAGGTGAGGATAAAGCAGGGGGTGAGGAAGGCTCTGCTGAGCAGGAGGAAGAAGGAGAGGAAGAGGAGGAGAAAAGAGATACAGAGACAGGGCGGGACGAGGACAGGAGTATTCCTGATGACAAAGGACTTCAACCAAAGGTGTGAATGTAAACCGACGCCTCACCTGAGCTGGTTTACTTCTCTCATCTCATGCTCTGAGCTCTTTTTGGTGCAGGAGGAAAAAGAGAAAGAAGAGGAGGAGGAGGGAGAAGAACGGCCCGAGGCGGGCGAGAGGAAGGAGCACAACACTGCAGGTCAGACTGGAGAGGAGAACATTCAGAGCAGCAGTGCTGTGGAACTGGCTGGAGAGGCTTCAGAGAGAGAAGAGGCCAAAGAGGTGAAAGCCTGATGACTGCATCACATGACATGACATCACCACCTCACACTCACACCTCATACCGAGTGTCCTCTGCTTTATCAGGAACATGGCAGTGGAGCAGCTGATGCAAACCAATCAGAAGGCCACCAGTCTAAGCTGACGGCCCGAATGGCCTCGCAGTCCCAGACTGAGAGCCGCACACAGGTACTCTTCAGCTCTACACTCCCTTTAACATGGAATATATATTTATTCTAATTCCTGTTTCCTCACTACAGAGCTTTAAGAGGAAACCAGGCCAAGCAGACAACGAGCGGTCGACGGGCGACTACAACGAGCGCATCAACAAACGTCTGCGCACGGTGGAGAGCAGCAAAGATCGCACTGAGGACAGGATGAGTGACGCACAGCAGGAGTCTGAGCTCTATGAACACATGAAGCAAGGGGAGACGGGATACGACACACAGACATACGGTCAGCCATCACACACGCACGCACATACACACACATGCACGCCTCTGCACCTCAAAGTTTCACCAGAATTCATCCATTGAACTGAATGGATGAGTGTGCATGTGCTCTTTCCGTTAGATGTTGCCAATGCAGAGCAGCAGAAAGCAGCAGGGCCTCATCAGGACCAAGATGAAGATCACAATGATGATGTTGCTATGGAGACTGAGAAGGAAGAGGAGCTCCAAGCAGCTAAGACTCAGGAGCTGAAGCCAGAATCACTCGATACTCCAAAGGCGTCACTCAAAGGTTTCAGCGTTTCTCTTCATTTTGTTTGGATCCAAAGACTTCCTGACAATGTTCTGAACATCTGTTTGTATGAATATGCTGATGAACCCATTCACTTTTCTGACTGTTCAGGTGTGGACAGTGAAGAAATGGAGGTTCAAAGGCAGTTGAATGAAGAAGAAGAGGAGGACAGATGGAGGGATCGACAGCAACTCAGAGATGAAGAGCGAGCAAAGAGAAGCTCAGAATCCACCATTCATACCAATCCAGAGCTGCTGCTGCTGGACACAAAGGTTCATACACACATTCCTTAGCATTGATTCACTGTTAATGTTTTTTCCTGATTTATTATCCAGAGATATTAGAGTTTGCAATCAAACCTCAGCTTTAGTAGAAATATGTGGTTGAAGCTGCAGTTTTGGAGACTCTTTAAAGTCATTAATGAATTCTCACTCAGGTTGATTAACTTCATTTCCTGCTCTCGACACACTTAAAATCTACCATTAATGGTCAAAGGAGCTCATAATTGGTTTTTGCATCTAAACAAGCTGCTGACCAATGCCATTTAATGCTCTCATGGCAGATCACGAGGAAAATGGATTTCAGAAGGAAGTAGAGACGCTCGTTAGTGATGGAGGCCAGAAAACGTCAAATAGTTTTTGTTGTATCAGTATAAAACGAAATATGAACGGGGTCAAGAAAACTTGGATATTTATGATTGCACAGATTTAAAAGTCTATGTAGGGCTGCAACGATTCCTTCAGGTCCTTAAATTCATTGATCACAAAAAGTGATCAATGACATGTACATTTTTCATTGGTTGGTATTATTAAGTGATTGGTGTTATTTTCTGTTGGATATTTAAAATTGTCATTTAAATCAAGCTTAAAGCTAGGGTAAGGGATTTTTTTTCAAATGCTCTTTTTAAGTTTTTGGTGGAAATTGTCTTTATGTCCTGACAGAAATTAAGATCTTATGTGCCCTGAAAAAGGAACGAAGAAAATCTGTCAATTGTAGCAGCTGTAAACCTTTAATAACTTCGACCAATGAAAAAAGAGGTTTTTTTTTTTTTTAACCAATAACGTCTCCCTGTCTCCCTGCACGTTCTTGATCCCTTGCATGAACGAGCACACACACTCAAAGCGTGTCACCGGTGACGGACTTAAAACAGAATTTTTAAGTAATATTTTTTAACATATACTGTATAATGATAAAGTTTATTGTTTACTTACTGCTGAATGAGACAATAGACAGCAAAGTTTCTACACAATGCAAGCAATGAGATGAGGTCTGCTTCTGGAGAACCGGCGCTCGTGCATGTGAGTGAGACGCAGCACAGAGGGGAGGAGCTAGGGGGATAAAGGCGGGGCCACTGGGGAAGCTACATTCAAAGTCATGCTAGCTTTCGAAAATCACCTAACCTGCCTTTAAGTATATTTTATCTGATTAACAGATTAATTGATAAATGGTAAATGGACTTGATTTATATAGCGCTTTATTCCCACACTGAAGCAGTCTGAAAGCGCTTTACATATCAGCTCATTCACCCAATCACTGGGGTAGAAATGGGGTTGAAATGTCATCTGAGTTGGGAATAGTTTCAGGTAACTGGCCAGTCTGTGGTCTACTCACACCCTGGAAGAGCGGGAGGTCCTCCACCGCCACACAAGGAAGTACATCTGCCACTTTAGCATTGCAACGTATTGTCACTGGTCTCTGTGTTGGGTTAAGGATCTTCATAAATGGTAAATGGACTTGATTTTATATAGTGCTTTATCACCACACTGAAGCAGTCCCAAAGCACTTTACACATCAGCTCATTCACCCATTCACTCTCACATTCACACACCAGTGGGACAGGACTGCCATGCAAGGCGCTAGTCGACCACTGGGTGCAACTTAGGGTTCAGTGTCTTGCCCAAGGACACTTCGACACATAGTCAGGTACTGGGATCGAACCTCCAACCTCTCGATCAGAAGACGACCCTCTACCACCTGAGCCATGGTCGCTCTCGATGATAGAATAATTGATTACCAAAGAATTTGATAGCCCTCCTGATATGTGAGGACAATAAATGATCGAGATGAATCAGGCTTCAATTCACTACCAGCGACTCCAGTTTCCAATGCCTCATTAATTCATGTTTCAAAAGTCTTCTTAGGCCAATCTGGCAACGTGTGTGTGTGTGTGTGTGTGTGTGTGTGTGTGTGTGTGTGTGTGTGTGTGTGTGTGCGTGTGCGTGTGCGTGTGCGTGTGCGTGTGCGTGTGCGTGTGCGTGCGTGCGTGCGTGCGTGCGTGCGTGCGTGCGTGCGTGTGTGTGTGTGTGTGCAGAGAGAAGAGCAAAACCTGGAAGAGATGAGGAGGGAGATGGAGCTTCAGCTGGAGGCCTGGCACAGAGTTCCTCCAGGCACTGAGGAGGAGGTGAAACTCATCACCAACACTTTCATCACATCCAGTGTTTCTGGTTGAACTGCCAGTCGAGCTTTTTAGTTTCTGTTTTCTGCTCTCCTCGGTCTACTGTGACATGTCACGTTATCTTTGAACAGATGTTACAGCACATGTCAGCTGGGCCACACTCAAAAACATCCACATTCACCGTTTTCACATGCTTTTATCACTGCCCTTATTTTGCTCTACGTCACACATTCAACACACAAAAGCCGTGTGGATAGTTCTTTAAAGACAATAAATTCACTGGTATATGTGATTTTTTTCGTTTGCTTTTCCTTTCTTGTGAGAAAGATGTAAAGCTTAGTGATCATGTGTTAAAAGCTGCTCGGTGATTTTGTTCCAGCTGTAAATTAAAGGGAAAAACTCAATTAATGGTAAATCACAGTGTATTGTTGAGTCGAGCAGTGGGAGTGGGATTAGTTGCAGCGCCCCATATAGTTTTTGGTGGTACCTCCATGTTCACCTCTATTTGCCACCAAACAACAAACAAAAGACAACAGATCTGTTATTTTGTTCTGACAGTCAGTGCCTGCGACAGTTGCTGCTGTTATGGACAGTATTTTTTAGCTTGTGCGTGTGTTTCCAGGAGGGACGAGCAGCATCCATGTGGCACCAGTACCAGGCTCTGAGCTCGGCTCTGTCCCAACAGCTGTGTGAGCAGCTTCGCCTCATCCTGGAGCCAACACAGGCCGCCAAGCTCAGGTCGGTGAAGCCAATCCCACTCACGTCACCCTGTTTATCTGTTTGACACAGTGTGTGTCCTCTTCTCTCCTCAGAGGAGATTACCGTACAGGCAAGCGTCTGAACATGAGGAAGGTGATCCCTTACATTGCCAGTCAGTTTCGCAAAGACAAGATTTGGCTGAGGAGAACCAAACCCAGCAAGAGAGACTATCAGATCTGCCTGGCAGTAGACGACTCCTCCAGCATGGTGGACAACCACTCCAAACAGGTCCGAGAAGCTCAGGCTTTGTTGTTCCCTGACAGTGTGGGCCTCTGATTGGACAAAATAGAAAGTCACAGCTCGTCTTTTTTAGTTTTACTTTTCCTTTTTCTGAGTCACGTTCGTCAATATTTGTAACATTTGAAACATTTTATCTGAATAATAGAATCTCTTTCCCTTCATTGGAACAGTCAAGACATTAGTAGTAAAGAGATGATTATTTATACATTTCTAAGTCCAGATGGATTAAACAACTTAATTATATTGATTAAAACATCACCAATAATAATTTTATTACTTTTGTTTTCCATACATTCAGCCCAGCTGCTTCAGTCGCCTCTTTGGCAGATTTAGGGGCGGATTCACTTATGGTTGATGATTAAAATGTGTGCAAACGTCATTCAGGACTGCACGTGTTCAACACGTCACATTGTGCCCACAATCAATTTAGCACGTTTCCCTCTGAATGTATAATGTAGGCGGAGCAAAAAATGGGAGGTGGAAATGCAAATACAGTAATGCAATGGACGCAATGCAATTTCATAAAATCTGGAACTGTTTGCGGTGACTGTTTCTGCGCTGGAAAAAGTACTATTCACATTCAGGAGAAAACATACAGCTTTACACACAGATCTAACCTTTTTACTATAAGAAAATAATTTAAACAATAGTCAATATTTCACAGCCACTGAAAGAAAATGGAGAGTCAAGGCTCAAACATACTCGGGCGAACCCCTGTTCTGAAGAGAGCAGACTGTCCGCTCTCTTCAGAACTTACATACTTGGGTGCACCGCCATGTAGTAGTTTCCATTAAAATCCTACATGTCCCATAATTCTTGGCTTCTTCTCTGTAGTCCTTGTACTCCTGGGACGTGTTTTATGGTACGTTCACACCAAACGCGTTTCAGACGTCAAAATCGTGCCTCACGCCCGTAGTTGGACGCTTGTGCTCATTTAATACAGATGTTTGTCACTAGTGTTGAAGATGCATCTAGCGCGTTGAGGGGAGGGGCTTCTCTGTTGCTGGTGGTGTTCATAGAATGGATGATATTGTGGCGGTCAGTTATGTTCATAATTCACCCAGTGACTGTGAAGTGGTGGGGAACATTGTGTTGTCGGATGTAATTTGGTGTGACTGTGTGTGCACTGTGATGTCAGAGGGCTATAGAGAAGCGTGGTGAATAGTGAAAAGTTTAGAGTTCCTTGCTGAACACGCCGCCTGCGACCGCCGTTCATCGGCTTTACATTATCCAGAGTGGCTTGGCTTTATTTGCACCTCGGCGCCGTTTCTGGATTCACCAGAGCTGTGATTGGACGAGGGTCACTTTCAGCGCTACTTCCGTCTCTCCCGTGCCCAGTTTGACGACCTGCTGACCCGCATCGGCGCTCGCATCTCCTACCAGGACCCCAACTACAGGCACTCTATCCCAGCAGAAGAGTGCCTGTCCATCTGCCTCTGCCTCCGCCTCCGGTTAGTTTTTTTCTTTTTCTCATTATTCTGATCCGTCACGGTTGGGGAATGCTCCTGATTGGTCGACGCGCCGCGATACGCCCCAAAAGTTCAACAATCCCATCTCCAGTGTCGGCACCTGGTTTACTACCCTTTATTTCAGATCTTAGTGAATCCGTTCCTAAATGTTTTTTTATTGAAGTTTGAAGGTATTTTTGTGAAGATGTTTTTTTAAATTTGATATAAAGTGATGTTGATTGTAGCGCCCCCTCCTGTTCTTTGTGTGCACTGTGCAGCTGGCCTTTGAGTCCCTGTCAGTGATCATCAACGCGCTCACCCTGCTGGAGGTGGGACAGGTGTCCGTCTGCAGGTAACAGCGTCTTACTGTCAGGTGTGTGTGATGTAGTGGGCGGAGCTGAGGAATCTTTGCTGTTACTGTGTGCAGCTTTGGGGAGCAGGTGCAGATGCTGCATCCTTTCCAGCAACAGTTTAACGACGAGTCGGGCGCTCGGATCCTCCGCCTGTGTCAGTTCCAGCAGAAGAAGACCAGGATTGCACAGGTGAGACGTCAATCCTCTGGATTAAAGTCCCTGAGCTCCTGTTGGTTCACACTCACTCTGTGCTTTTCTTCAGTTTTTGGAGACGTCGACAAAACTGTTTGTAGCTGCTCGTCAGCAGGTGGCTGGACCCGTGAGCTCCGGTGAGAGAAAAACAGATTCTAGTTCACGTTTTAGTGTTTGAAACAGAAGAATATTAAAATAGCCAATAAACAAAGATGTGACGTGATTTACTGAACGTGGTGCTGAACACCAACAGTTTCATAGTGGCTTCACACACACCATCAATCATCAGCTCGTGTGTGTGTGTGTGTGTGTGCGCGTGTGTCCTCACAGAGACAGCCCAGCTGCTAGTCATCGTGTCTGATGGCAGAGGTTTGTTTCTGGAGGGGAAGGAGCGAGTTATGGCAGCTGTGCGAGCGGCACGAACTGCAAACATCTTCATCATCTTTGTGGTGCTGGATAACCCAAACTCACGGGTGAGAAACATTTGAAAGATCTTCTCCACCGCTCTGGTGTGTGTGTGTGTGTCTGTAACACTGAGCTGTGGCCAGTGTTAGGGTCAATTATGATTGTAATTGTGTAATTAGTAATTAATTACAATGCTGACATAATTCTACTTGTAGTCACAATTGAAAAAATCTGTTGCTGTTGTAATCATAATTGATTTGTAATTAAGTTCAGATAATTCACTTTCTAATTGTAACTGGCATTAACGTTCTATAGAAACTGTCATTTAAATTGTAATTACACGCTGAACTGGGGAACCATGTTACAGTTCTATGGTGTACACATACATAGTTAACAATTATTGAAATATGTTTCATATCAAGTTTACTTGTTAGTTCTCTTAAGGATCACTTTACCAATTTAAAATGAAGGGATATACCGACAGATACCCACACCAAAAATATTAAAACCAATATTTTCATTAATAAGGAAGCCTAACAATGTAACCAAGAGATAAAAACAAACAGAAAGCTAACACAAGTGGAAGGTTACTTTTTTTTGGATTTATGAAAGGCTCAGTAATTGTGTTTAATTATGATTGGACTTTAGTAATTGAGAATGTAATTGGAATTGACTTTTAGGGGAAAAATAATGATTGTAATTGAACATGGATAATTAAAGACGTAATAGTAATTTATAAATGTAATTGAATCCACCCTGGCTGTGACCACAGGACTCCATCCTGGACATCAAGGTTCCAGTGTTCGGAGGACCGGGAGAGCTGCCAGAGATCCGCTCCTATATGGACGAGTTTCCCTTCCCGTTCTACGTCATCCTGAGGGACGTCAACGCGCTGCCGGAGACTCTCAGTGACGCACTCAGGCAGTGGTTCGAACTGGTCACCGCCTCGGATCAGTGAGACCAGCAGAAGCTTCCAGTGCAAGAATGTGCCTTTGTTTTATCGTGTTGGTTTTGGACTCGCACACAGTTTGAACAGTGTTGTCGTCTCCACAGACGGAGGCTGCGATCATTCTCATTCATGTGAAATCTTTCTAAAAACAATCAAGTGTTGAACTGTGAAAAGACTTATTGTAACATTAAACATTGAACACATTCCTCTGCTTGGGTTTGTTTTTATTTGATTGACTTTATGCTCAACCTGTAGGACTAATTGATTCACTTTTTCCATGGAAACGGAAGCACTAGACACATGGTTAGGAAGTATCGGTAAACTTTAGAGAACAGGTTAAAAAAAAAGCTGCTGGTTTCATGTTTTTATTACCTCTGCCAAAAAGGTAATCATTTTATCAATGTTTGTTTGTCTGTTAGCAGGATCACATCAAAGGTGTATCTTTATTTGAAATGTATTTATGGAAAAATCCTTGAGATGCAACATCTTGTTTTCGAGGGCGACCAAGAACATATAACATTTCACATACAGCAAATTATGAAACACAAAACAACCAATACTGACAAAAACACAAATTTGCTCACAATCCGCAATCTCCCTCCACCTCACATCTCAGGGTAAATAAACACGCATAGATCTACACATGTTTACAGTATATAGATCTGCATACATCATACAACCAAATACAGCAGACGTACATATATATACACGGCAATACACATACATAAGCATAGGTCTGCACACACATTTATAGCTATATAACACATCTCTCTCTCTCTATATATATATATATTTTACTGTGTTGAGGGGAAAAAAACAAAGAATTTGTCATTAAAAAGATTCTGTTTTTAAGTAAGCAAATAGAGCTGTTCTAAAGGAGGTAAGGGACCTCAGTGATGGAGGCAGATGGTTCCAGTCTGAGGTAGCTTTGAAACAGAAGGACTTCTTTAAGGATGGGAGGAACAATAAAAGTTAAATACTCAGTTTCTCAAGTGATAAGTTGAGGAAAATTGGACAAAAAAAAAACCCATTTCAAAAATGGTGGCAAGGTGAAATGAATACATTTAAATGCCAGTTAAGTTGATTGTAGAGTTCACAATGATGAGTTCTGTATGGATGACATTTTAAAATGAATCTACACAAAAAGTTAAAACATTAGGCTGATGTTGTATGGTTATAGGTAGAATAATGGGGATAATGGCTTATGCTCCTTGGAATTAAATCTTTTTACGAGTTTATTTTTCACTCAATATTTATTTTGTGTTCCAACTCTAATTACTTGAACGAAAAATGTTTTAAGTCTTGTTTATTGTATCTTATTCAAATGAGAAGTTTTCCACTTGTTACAGTGTCATTAAAATTGTATATGTCAGTAAAAGTATTCTTTGGAGACAAAATGCTCAAGTTGCTTTTTTTCTTCCAGCTGCTCTCTTTTTAAACACAAGCTCTCATTTACAACAGAGATCCTGTAAATTATTTTTATTTGTGACAAGGAACAATGCACATTAATGGTCAAATATGTAAATGTGCCAGATTGTAGCCACGGGCTAGTTTCCATCTGTATGTAGGATTTTCCATCTATGCAGTGATGAAATGATCTTTATCCGGGAGTTAAAACATCAGTCAATGGTCACAAGGCAGATTATGGAACAGTAATACTGTTATTACTGCGGTACTCCGTCCACCAGGGGGAGACAAACCGTGAATGGGACTTAACATTGTGAGGCGCTCAGAGATGCCGGTGTCCAGGTTACCGCCTACAGCGCTGTCCTTCAAACAGGTCGGACATTTCATCTGTTTAAAGCTATCAGCAGCTGCAGGGGACATTTAATCTGTTCTAACAAAGAAATATATATGTTATATATAAATACCACAAGCTGAGACACTCACTCAGCCCTCTATCTGTTAGCTCCGAGGCTAACGCTGCCTGCCTCAGCTCACACACACACACCTAATGCCGCTTAACCCCAATAAAAGATGGAAAATTGCAAACAGATTAACATTGCATGTATTTTTACTAACTGCGATTTTAAAAGTTGGCGTGTTTGTTAAAATTAATGTAATAATCCACACTCGATAATATGTAGATAGTGTAAGCGGCCATGTTTGTTGTGAACCGGAAGCAGAAATGCAAAAATTGAATTACAGGAAGTAAACCGTGTGGTTTTTTTAAAAAAAATATAGTTACAGGAAAAAATGTTTTAACTTAACAGGATACAATAGTGTTTCCTGTATGGGGTTCGTATTAAAGTGTCTGCCTTTCGTGTGCTGCTTAAAGTTTGAATATTTAGTTTGGTCTGAATTCAATTTTAAAGAAATATTGAAACGAAGGTTTCTCTCCAGGTTTCATAACCATCTGTTCCCATTTTTACCTTTTTTTCCCCAATCATTGTTATATTGTTCTTTGTTGCTACTTTGTATTTACAGGGTGTTTGAATAGTGCTCATAAAAATATGTATTATTAATCACAAATATTTCAGCAACAAGTCCCCAACCTTTTGATATTAGTTAGCACAATGAACACATTATCAATGATGCCTCATCTTCATTTTTATGTGATTTTTGCCCTTGGCTTTCTTTGTGTTTGAAAATACAATTCCATCGTGGCATTTATAAAGTTATAATTGTAGTATTTAAGCACCCAGAGTACGTGGGGAGTGGTCACTACTCAGTCTATCTCTAACACACACACTTCCTTCCAAAGTTCCTGCAGAGGCAGAGGATTCTGGGACTCTACAGGGACATGCTGAGAACCATTCGAAAGGTTCCTGACGAGGCTGACAGAAAGTACCTGAGAAATTGGGCTCGAGATGAGTTCCAGAAGAACAAGAGTGCCACAGACCAGGTAAACATAAGTGTTTTACTCAGGGAAATAAAAAACTGACTTGGCTATTGTTGCATCTATGGGGAAAAAAGAACCCTGTTTGTTTTAAAATGGTTGTCTTCACTTTATTCATCATAAATGTCATTTATAAAGAACAAAGATAAATGTGAAATCAGGCTTGGCCGTCTTTCCTCAAATCTCCAGGACGCCATCCGCATGATGATCACACAGGCCAAAAACCACCTGGAGGCGCTGCAGAAGTCACTGGCTCTGGCTGGGAGTTAGCAGCTCTGTTCTGAGGTTACCATGGAGACAAGCACACCTCAGCAACCATGGATGCATGGACAGTAATGTTGGATTGTGCCCCTGGGTGCTGTCACTGTAAATATGTGTTAAAGAAGATACACATGCAGTAGTGATTTCTTTTTTTTATTAAAAAAAAAAAAAAAAAAAAATAGCTTTCCAGACGTCACTCAGTGTTTTTCATCTCACGGAGAGCTGACACATTAATACTGCTTCCATCATGTGACACAGGGAGACACTCTACCTGCCTGGGAGTGTGTGGGTGGTCACAAAGGACAGTGATGAGGGGCAGAATTTTCCTGCAAAACTCAGCATTTGTGTAAATGCTTTAAACATCAGATTTAAAAAAAAATGGGTGTATTTAATGAAAGACTGCCTAATGTATGGCTTCCAATCAGAAGCAATCTGATCAATTCCTGTGTGTGTATGTGTGTGTGTGTGTGTGTCAGCAGTCCTGCTGTCTCCTAGTTCTCAGCATGTGTAGCTCTTCCTCCAGGTAGGTGATCCGTTGGATGAGCGCCTCCTTATCAGCAGCTGCGCGCTGGTCGGCATGCCAACGAGCCTCCTCCACCTTCCTCTCGTACCAGCGCTCCATCTGCGTAGACACCGCCTCAAAGAAGTACTGTGTCACCTCCAGGGCGTGCATGTTGTCCTTCTCCTGAGCAAAGGAAGGCCCAGCGGGTTGCTCTCCAAACACCTCCAGGGTCCTCTCCCCTCCCCCCCTGGACTTAGTCCTGCTGTGTGAGTGCCTCTTGTGGATCTTCCCTCTGTCCCTGCCTTGCTCCTTGTCCGTCCTGCTGCTGCTGCAGCGTCGCTCTGTACTGGGGGACAGGCTGCTGGCCCGGTGCACTCGCCCCCCCGTGGCCCCGGAGTCCTGTTTGTCCTCCCCCTGCAGTTCCTGCTTCCTCCTGTGGGTGTCAGTGCGCACCAGCGGCCGCTGCTTTGGCCGGACCACAGGGGGGGATGTCAGTGGGCCTTGTGCTGTGGATGTGTGGATGATGTCTGCTTGATGTCCGTCTGCTGAATAGAGAAAGACACTCAGTCAGCACCACAGCCTCACCCCCTTCCTGAGACCAAGGCCTCCTCACCAGGTGAGTTCTCCCCCTGAACCACAAAGTAGTGCCTGGCAGAGCCACCATCTGGTGCTGGGCTGCTGATGGAGCTGCCCTCCTGCTCGCCCTGCGCTGGGCCCATCACTGCTTCTTCAGCCTCCTTCAAGCTCACATCTGCAGACGAGGACTGCAGCTGGGGGGTGCTGTGGAGCTCCATGTTCTGCAGCTTGCAAAGACACCAGCTCTTCAGCTCCCTGACCAAAGACGCCTGCTTAAAGACAAACACAAGCTTACAGTGTTATCTCACTAAAGGCAGCACTGATATTACATCCATATTGATCCAGAGTGGGGACAGGATTTAAACCAACACATTGTTTAGCTATTAGCTAACACCAAAACAAAGAAAATCATAAATATGGAAGTGCTTACAGGTGCTTTAAACAAGGTTCAAACAATAGAGTAGATGGATATGTTTTCTTTCTATTCTACTGATTATAGATCCAGACCTAACCAGGCTTGCACTAACAGTCTTTGTGTTATGATCTGATTTTAATTCTTTTATCAAAACCCAGTAAAGTGTTTCACCCTGAGGATTAAACCAGATTTCCACTGGATCCAAAACTGCTCCACTGCATAACTGCTGAGTCATCTGCTGTCCTTCAATTCCCACCACCTCAGTCTGTGATGTGTATCTGTTGCAGCAAGGGCTCAGGAGATCTCGCTAATTCATGTGTAATCGTGCAATACAGCGAGTTGTAGTCAATACAAAGAGAACCACAATGCTATACTAACAAGTCATTGTGTGCTTGGAGAGGAGCAGACTCCGTCCTGCCCTGCTCTGTAGTTATTCCACTTTTGTGGAGAATGGAGAATATTGTGATTCAACCATGGATAAGTGCAATATTTATATGTGAAATATGATCCAATCCCACCTAGCGCCTGAAGAACGCTGGAGATATGCACCAGCAGAGCCACGTGACCAAGAAAGAGCAAGAGGTTTGGTAAAAGAATGGAATTACGTTCTGCTTTGAATGCGGAATATTTTATTTTGAAAATAAACCAGATATTTTATTTTGTGTCTGTGCACTTCCTGTCCCGCATGGGCTTATCTTCGTTTATGCAGCGTAGCTCCAGCAAAAAAAAGGGCTGCGTATCACGAAGGAGTAGTTACGTAGCTGTGCTAGAGCAGATTCGCATGCAGTTGAAATTGGCACATTGACTTTAATGGAACCCTATCAGATCCATTGTGGTTCCGCAGCATATACAGATCAGTTACAGATCCAGTGGAAATTGTGGGTTAGAGTAAATTCAACCCCAACAGTACGACTAACGCTGCCTCACTATCGTCCTTTCCTCACTAAACTCTTCACCATTTATTTCCCCCTCATTCAGCTGTAACACTGGCCACTCTTTCTACATCTTTCCTCCCAAGAAGAAGGTTTACTCATCCTTTGCAAGGGCTGATCAACACAATCAATTAAATTATTTTGTAAGAAAAAAGGTGTCCATTGGCTGCAGAAACATTGCACTACATGTAGTGTTAGCCTATAAGCACAAATGCAGAGATGGGATGAAAAACAAAGTAAATCAGAAGTGATTTGTGCTGATATTGTTTGGGAGGAAATGCTGCCGGTGTTACCCGTCTCTTCTCTGCCTCTTTTCTCTCCATCAGAGCGTGCTGTTCCATCCTCTGAAGACACTCGCTCTTCTCCGCAGACACTCGCTCCACTGTCATCTTATCCAGAGCTCGTATCTGAAGGCAAACGCAATGATTACACATGACTCACACAACTCGGTTAACAGAAGCTGCAGGATGACTATCTCACACTACAGAGTGATCAATAGCTGGCGCTCCATTACCCTTGGAAATACGCAAAATCTAAATAGTGTTATATGAACTGGTGATGGAAACACCTGAATTTAGAAAAAAAAATACACTGCAATATCGCTGAAGTTTTTACGCTTTCATGAGGAGGTTCCATATTGAAATGTATTGCGAAAGTGCAATGGAAGCTCTTTTTCCGCATGATGTGATGTACCTGGTCACATGACCACTTTTCTCTGAGAAAACATGGCGCGGTATGTGTGGACAGAAGAGGAGACCGAAACATTTGATAGCGTTAAACAACAAGGGAATATGGAGGGTTTGAGCGTCCATCTTCATGCAGCAAAGTCTCACGGGATGAGATTTCACAACAGTTACGAGGCTCCTGCCCAAAGCAACCATTGGTGGCAACATATTCAAAGCACAATTATACTTTGTTTAGAAATATTGCTTCTATTTTGTGAAAATCTGTAATGGAAATCCAGCAAATGACATTAACTCATGAACTCTGTATAAAAAAACGGTAACACTTTACTTGAAGTTTTATACATAAGGCTGATATTACGCTGTCATTAACATGAATACAGTATCATGGAGGCTGTCATTAAGTGTCGTTCATTACCCTAACCCTACTAGATCCCGCCACCTAACCTAAAAAATGCAAACATCGCTCCAAAGGTGTCATAATTTAGCGAACAACACTTAATGACTATCTTTATGACACCTTATTCATGCTAATAACACATAATGACAGCCTGATGTCAGCCTTATGTATAAAACTTCAAGTAAAATGTTACCAAACTATTTGAAGCATGTTGGTCAGTGCACTGTGAGTGTGTGTTTGAGTTACCTGGTGCTTGTTTTTGCGGTCCAGTTGGCCCATCTTGCTGTTCATCCGGTCCTGGACTGTGTAGATCTCGGTCTTCATCTCCTCCTTGGTGGCTTCCAGCTGGTTTTCCAGTTTGTTGATAAGAGGTTCACAGCGACAGCCATTGAGAGGGGCCTGAAACCAGTGTGTGTTTGTTTATCTGAACTCACCTCAAACTATATGAAGGACGACCTCTTACCTGCATGACCTTGCCGTCCTTTCCTCGATAGAGAGTGTAGAGCTGATACGCTTTGTAGCTGTGTGGAGGATGGAAAGCATGAGGGGAAACTCCTCGTAGCTTAGTTTTTCTTTTGTGAACAACGTCGATGTGCTTCGAGTCTTTGCGACGGAGGGGGTCAGACAAAGACGGCTGCAAAATCAACGTTCAATCAGCACAGAGCTTTGGAAGGCACCACTATTGCTACAGAGCATCCATTTACGGTCCTACCTTCTGTTTTGCTTTTCTGTTTGTTGCTCTCCTTACGTTGGATTGGTGGCGGACGGTGACGCGCTCGCTGCTCTGTGTGTCGTCTGCAGCAGAAACACTGTCCTAGGGACACACAAAGGCTGTGATGGCTTTTACCACATTAACATTAATGGAGCAGAGAAACACAAATCAATAGTAACGTGAGCTAAACTGATGTTTTTGTGTTTAAAACAAAAATAGATCCCTTAAAGAAAATGTGCAAAACTGCAATAGCACACCTTTATTAAAGCTGCTGAAGAGGAAAATCTTTATCTGATAAATACATGGAGCGGATTCACTAAGATCTGAAATAAATGGTAGTAAACCATGTGCGTCCATAAATCCTTTGGTGGCACATGGATTCACTAACATTGTGGTGCAAATTGGTGCACGTGTAGACGTGGTTGAGACGGCCCTATTTAAATGAACATTTTGCTCATTCAACGTGGAGAGCTGTGTGCACAAAAGCACAAAACAACATTCAAAGAGGTTAAATTGGAGGCAGGTGGACTTCTCTGTCTGCTGCACAAACATTCAATAATATAGAAAATATTTTTGTACAGCTGAACTTTAAATGAAATAGTAATCTATTACAATGAGGTGATTGGTTTTGATCTCAGACAATATCATATGTGCAGTTTTAAAGTCTTGTTACTTTATAAACGTGAATAACTTTGTTCATTTCACACAAGAACACTTTGTAATGATCCAGTGCTTTCCCAGACTTCTGCATGATTACACTTGCTTCATTGCCTCCTCTGGGATTTGAACACCATATTCAACGGCAATTTAAAGAGTCACTTATCCCATCAATAAAATGAGGAAACAACAGATGCTTTAAAATAGCATAGGGATGAAATGAGCAAGGGTTTGTATAAAACAAAATAATAAGAATGCTCCAATTGATCAGGAACTGATATCTGAAAAAGCAGATCCTCACAAACAAGCAGATGAGTTAGCATACCAAGACAGCTGTTTCCGATGGGCAGCTAACATGCTATCCCCCAGGTCTCCATGACAACAGACACCAGTCATTGATATAACAGAAAGAGCCAAGCTGCAGCTCACAGACACATGGATTGTAAGTTACATTAGGTTACAGATATAAAGGTGACTAAGTTACTTTATGACTGATAGATTTAAACAGTATTAAACAGATAATTAATTTATTATAGCTGGGTATATTGTACTGATTTCTTATTGGATATTTTATATTAAAAGCACCAAATTTGTTCCATTTTGTTAAGGAGACGATTATTTTAAACCCAAACACTGTGAAATTGAAGGTCACATAATGTCCTCATTCTGTCTCATTTTTTAATAAGAATATTTGTAAAACAATGAGTAGATAAAAATGGAGGCCTCACTTTACACAGCAACATTTCATCTCTGTGCGCAGACTGAGCTCTGCCCTCGGCCTTCAGCTTGTCTCGTCTCTTCCTCACAGTCCGGCCGCGCACAAAGCTCTGCACCTGAACACAAACACACAAGCATCAGTCACTCACTTTTATAGATAGAACTTCTCTTGTAGCTCATTCAGGCTGCAAGGAAGAAGAAAAGTGAGGTGGAAGAATGGTAATCATTACTAGGCAGACACACACTAGTGGAGAGCGTGCAGACTTTATTAGAAGGAGTAGCACAATGTGAGATTTAAACATATTGTCTAGCTCTGCTTTTTTTTCAACCACTTCTAGTGTGCCGTGGATAATTATTCAATTTCATTTAATTGTTCTAAGAAACATTTTAGAAAACTAATTAATTGCAATTAATCTACAAATATGAGCCCCTCCCCGTTCCAAAGCGCACAGAATAATACACACATAATAATAATTATAACATATTTATATATCATACATTGTATAAAAATTATATAATATAAAAATTACTGTGTAAAACAAAACAATATTTAACAAAACTTGTATCAATCCCATGATGTACTAATTGGGCTACAGAAGAAAAACTAATTTGGAGCCTAAAAAACAAACAAAAAAAAACCTCATGTACTTCAGAAAAAAAGTCAAGTTTTATGGACACTGAAGAAAAAAAAATATCGTAAGTAAAAAAAATAATAATTCATGCACTTCAAAAACTGTTTTTTTTCATTATTGTAAGAGACCATGTCTGTGGCTGATACCACAGCTCAATTTTGAACCACAGGACAGCGATGTAGGAGACCATGTCTCCCTCCCTTCTTTTTCTCTCACAATCCTGAACAAATGGCCAACAGGAATTTACGACTGAACTGTTTTTTCAAGAAGCACATGGCCAAACCCTTTGTGCTGCTTCTGCCCCAAGAATGAACAAAAACATTCTAAAAAGTGGACACGGATTTTTAATACAAATTGAAATCTAATTTTTTACACTGTCTTTAACCCTTTATTCACAGGAAATGAGGAAACCCTTAGAACAACCATCAGACACCTCCGTGGTCCGGCCTAAGACCCTCTTCACCAACACGCTCGGCCACAGAGAAGGACCACCTACTCCCTCATCAGAACCGAGTTACTCTGGATCTCAAATTTCCAATTGGGTTTAAAGTAATTCCAGTCACATAGCTTATCTTCATACTGATCTTATGATAAAACACACACACACACACACACGATGTGTTGCCAGATTGGCCTAGAAAGACTTTTGAAACATGAATTAATGAGGCATTGGAAACTGGAGTCGCTAGTAGTGAATTGAAGCCTGATTCATCAGGATCATATATTGTTCTCACATATCAGTAGGGCTATCAAATACTTTGGTAATCAATTACTCTATCAATTAATCTGTTAATCAGATAAAATATACTTAAAGGCAGGGTAGATGATTTTCGAAAGCTAGCATGATTTTGAATGCAGCTTCCCCAATGGCCCCGCCTTTACCCCCCTCACACCTTGTGTGGCAATCAAACTGTATAATTCATCACTGTAACCTCACAGCTTGATTGATATAAATATCTGTATCATATTTGTATATTTTGTATTATTTTTGTAAATATCTATCATATTTGCATATTTGTATTATTATTATTATTATTATTACCATTATTAATCTTACGTGTATCTGATCCATATTTTTTCAGTCTTTTACTTAATTATACACTTATTTAATGTTTATTGTTTCTTACGTCTTTGTTAAACGTTTTATTCTTTTATTTGTGATTTTTCTTAAGTGGCTGTAAGATAAGCAATTTCCCCCTGGGGTTAATAAAGGAATTCTGATTCTGATTCTGAAATCATGCTCTGAATTTTCTTACTTTCTTTTACTAAGCTTTTACTTTAAATATGCTTTACTTAACAGCTTAATGCTTATTGCACAAATAGACTTGCTTGATTAATACATGTTTATACTTTCACTATTTGTCTGTGATTTATGCAAATATGCAATATAATATGGTTCGTTATGGAGAGTAGATAGATTGACAAGAATTCACACAAATATAATTAACACAACAGACTGAATCAGATTAAAACATTGTTAGTTCCTGGAAAGGTAATCCAAACAAATTACATGTTCTACAAATTTAGAAAAAAGCAAAGATGTAATCTCTCCTTCGGGGAATTGAACCCTGGTCCCCCGCAAACAGCCCTAAACCGTTTCCCATTCATTCTCTATGGTAGCGCTAAACTACTACGATGTAATGCGCCTTCCCGCCACTGACCCTTTGTGGCGCTGTAACAGCTTCATTCAAGAAAACGAGCAAACAAAGATGTTTGTCCAACAAAGGTAAATTACTTTTTGACACATCATGGTTGGATTGTAAGCTTATAATATTGGATTGATAGTGGAGTGATTTAATGTTTAAGATGTGGAGGTTTTAAAGTCAAATGAAAGATTATTTATTTATTATTGCAGTAGTATTAGGCAATATAAATAGGCATATTATGTATAACCTTTTCACAAAAATCATACTGGTAGGTTAACATTAAATGAATAAATACATTCATATTTTATTTTATATTATATATTCCCTAGGTTAAAAATGTTTGTAGAGATTTCTGTATATTCAAGTGGTTCCCAAACTGGGGTACGTGTACCCCGAGGACAGGGATCTGCAACCTGTGGCTCTGGAGTTTCATGTGGCTCTTTGACTCTTTTGCAATGGTTCCCTATCGCTATAAGAACTTATTAAAATAATGAATTGTTATTTCTTACAGAGGGTGTTAATGATAAATGACGGACACTAAATAAAATCGTGATAAAACAATTTGTCAAACTAAAAATAATAATAATAACTTTGATCAACCATAAACTTGCCTTGCACCTGTGGTTAACCTTACATTTTAAATCCCTGGTAAGATAACTAAACCAACAAAAAGACTTTTCTGGAAGAAAATAGGGATTCATATGCATGCTTGATATGTTGTATGTTTTATTAGTATGTGTTGACAGACATGATCATGTGATATGAAATTCAAGTGATTTTTTTGTAGTACTACAAATACATCAACCATTTAAAAAAAATGTAATATTATTTGATATAATTGTACAAAAATGTGTAAATAAAGTTTAGTACCATTATATTACTATTAAATCAGAATCAGATCAACCCCTTGAATTTATAAGACTTAGCAGGTGAAGTAAGATTGTAGTGGTTTGTGCCTTTACCACTACCAATAGTTTTAGTGCCACCTACAGTACATCTCTATCCAGACCACCTGCTGGCTGCGCGAGCCACTTGTAGATGGTAATTGCAGTATAATTTGTTTCTCCATTTGCAGTACATTCATGTTAATCCATTAAATAAATTGGCATACACCATGGTAACATGAGTTACTGTATACTTCAATCATTTACTGATGAATGCTTTTTGTTTTCTTTCCATCCCTGTAGCCCCCTCCATGCCTACAGTGAAGACACCTGTGCAAACCGAGAGGACTGGCTCAGCACCAGGTGTGTATCACAGGCTGATTTTCATATTCAGTTTTATTTTCTCCTTAACAATGTCTACACTGTGGCCCATATGAGTGTTATAAGTTTCTGAACATTAGTGGGAACAAATACAGTATATTAATAACGTGAATAAGTAAATGATGCAATGTCAAGTAAATAGAGTTTATTGGTTTTAATTGAACATATATACATTGATCTTTTCAGGAACACTCCCACCTTCTGAGATCTCCTCTGCCCTTCATACACATGAGCCAACACAGAGTAGGATGTCTTCATAACTCTGTTACTGTGCCTTTACTATACTGTCTATAATGCCCAAATTTGTCCTTGACTGTGCATAAAATAAGAAGAATAAAGTGTGTAAATATTATGATATTTTGTTTTACAGACAGACAAAAAATGTCTTGTGTGGGCAGCCAAAAATCCTGCTACCAAAGTGATGTATCATCAGTTCATCACTTTTATCAACAAGGACCCATTAGATACTACTATTGCTCCACAAAGGTGTTTAAAGCCTATTCTGCAGAGGGCCAGACAAATCCTAGAATGGCCTTAGAAGAGTTTGCACAGACTGATTTCTTTCAACGTGAACAGAGTGGAGGAAAAAGCTGAAAAGAAGAGGAAACTCCCGGACCCTCAACCTCAGGGAAGAATGTGCCTATAAGTCCTCACCTTATATAAAGACAAATGCATGACAAAGGAAATGACATGGAGGGAATTTCAAGCCTCATCATTCTATGGCATGAAAAAGGAGAGGTGGGCATCAGAGTGAAAGAAGTAGCAATGCTGATGTTTTATACATTTCATATTTTAATCATCGACTGTTCTCACATTGCACCATTCTGTTGCTCCATCCATTCTTTTCAGTTACATACACATTTCAATCAGTTATTGTTTTGTTTTGTTTGAGATGGTCTTCAGAATTTACCCCCAGACATTGAATGTTTTTTACCCAAGATGCCGGATCATCTCACAGCACTGAACAAAAAAATCCACATGAACAAGCATTTGTATATTAAAACTGATTATTACTCATTATAAACATATTTTTATACTTGCGTGTTTTTAGTCCCTCTTGTTTTGCTCAGTATTCTTCTTGTTGCACCACGTTACTGCAACTTCTGCCCAGTCCCATTGCTTTGCAGCAGCTATCATTTCCATAGTTATCCTGTTCATGTTTTTTACCTGTTCATACTTGTTTTAGCTTTCTCTACTGAAGGCTCATGTTTGAGTATTTTTAATAAAATACTCAAACATTTATTAAAATGTTATTAGGGCCTTCTTAAATGGATTATTAGGGCCTTCTTAAATGGATTATTAGGGCCTTATGTGGCCCTAATAATCCATTCAAGTGTGCAAAATATGAAAGATGATAAAAAAAAATGTTTTTGCTCATTGCACTTTTTATTTGAAATAAGAAATATGAAAAATCATATTTAATTGTTGTTGTTTATTTTTATTCCGTACTTTTTATTAGAATAAAAACTTTTTTCTTTGTGTTTATTTTATTCCTATTCAAGACACTGATAAGAATGACTGGATATTGTTGATATAGACTACACATTTGTAGTTTTTGGTGGTTTGCCTTGAGATTTTTTTCAATGAAAAGTTGTACCTTGGTTCAAAAAAGGTTGAAAAACTCTGGTCTAGCTCAGCGGTTCCCAAACTTTTTGCACTGCGCCCCCTTTTAAAGAATGAAAAATTCTCAGGGACCCCTTTAGCGACAAAATAAAAACATAAAATTAACACAAAATGTGCATTCACATATTTTAGAAAAGTCATAATAAACTTATTTTTAAATACAGTGCAAAAAAAACAAAACATTTTTTGTTTTTCATGCACAAGGTTCAGCAAGGCCAGTCTAGTGTCTATCCACCCCCACCCCCTTTGTGACATCACGCCCCCCAGTTTAGGAACCACTGCTCGAGCTAATAACTTGTCTTCTTCTGGGCTGGGAGGGATCAGCTCACCTGGGGGGCTTTGGTGAGGAGCAGAGCCACTTCTGGGTTGTTGTGTTCTCTGGCCTGGTCCAAAGCCGTCAGCCCTGCCTGCAACAATACACACGTACAACTGAGTAACACACTTTCAACACATTTATTTCAGCAGCAGATCTTGTCAAAATCACTTCATTTCCTTTACAACATAGTTTGATTTCAGGTGAACCCAATCAAAAAAAACTTTCTTAATAATATAATAAAGTGTAATTAGATTAACATTGCGTAATTATTCACTGTTCACCATGTAAACTTTGTACAAATTTCACTTAGAACATCCATAAGCATAAAGCAATGGCATTCATATCTAGTATTTGACAAAAATAATGAAATTCTTGAATAATGAGCACAGAAAGATTGCGCACTTCTGCATATATTAGGTAAAATTATTGGATTTGTGACTTTAGAGGAACTGAAATATCGTAAAACTGAACAACATAGTGATAATGACTTTCATTCATGTTTTCCCTGTATTTTTCACTTTGAACAAAATCCTCCCACGGGCCAAATAGAAAGCTCTGGTGTGCCAGATTTGGCCCATGGGCCTTGAGTTTGACACCCCTGCTTTAAGTCCTGGCAATTGATGAAAATTAAATATTTGAAATTTAAAAGCCAATTAGACACTTTAAACAACAGAGTGAAGCAGTGTGTGTTTGTTGTTCCCTCTTTTAACAAAGATCTTGATCTCAACGTGACTGCCTGGTAATTACATTAAAAATAAAAGCCCTCAGAGTTGCAAAAAGCAGAGATTTCACTAAAACTCTCTTCTGATGATTATGAGAAGTAAAATAGGGCTGCAGCGATCAATTCTTTTTGGAATTGATTAATTTAGTACTTTATCGATCGATTAATCGGAGACTATTTATTTATTTATTTTTAATTTTTAAGCAACCAAAACAAATAATGCATAAAGAAAATGATGTGGCTGTAAAATGATCAAGCATTTGGCGTGTTTGTGTGTGTCCATGTCCGCATGTGTTTGTGTGTGTGTCCATGTCCGCATGTGTTTGTGTGTGTCCGCGTCCGCGAAAAGACTATAGCACATTTGACCTCTTGTTACTCATGCCTCATCACTATTAACTCATAATACAGGATAAAATGGGAGGCTCCGACTCCACTTGCAGAAGTGACATTCACGTGAGGATGTTTTCTTTTCAGCTGCTGCAGCATCATATACGTCCTGTTATGGTAGGCTAGATCCATCTACACTGGACTACGATGTCTGCGTTGCGAAGCGTAAAATGATCCCACTGTCTCTGTCTTTTTCGCATTCCACCGGTCCACATTGTCCGCCAGAGAGAAAATGATGCGCCTCGATTAATTCAGTCCGGGTGAAACCAGAGACCGCATACAAAAGCGGCCATGATACGGACTTTGGTGACGTCAGGTGAATTCAACGAAGCATTGAGGCAGAGAATTTGCGTCGAATAATTTTGGTAATAAAATAATTTGAGGAATTCGAGGAATTTCAGCCCTAAAGTAAAGAGACTCACGTTGTTGCAGATACGACCGTCTGCACCGGCCTCCAGCAACAGGCGAACAGTCTTCTTATGGTTCAAAGCTGCTGCCACGTGTAGTGGAGTGTCTCCAACCTGAGCAGAAACATCATTGCTCAAAAACATGGCAGGAACACATTTATACTCACTATCAGAACAAAGAAAAGTTATGTGTTAAGTACAACATAACATTAGAAATGATGAAGGACAGAGGGAGTGGTTTACATACAAGAAGCGAATCAAATAATGTGGAACTGACCAGGTTTTTCTCTGAGACGGAGCAAAAGGCTCCCAGCAGAGTGCGGACCATGGCCACGTGGTTGTAGCGAGCCGACACGTGCAGACACGTATCACCAGCCTGCAACAAAAGCATCAAATATCAGACATACAACATATTACTGACTGCAGCAGAACGTTGGAACCCAAGGCCATGAGAGGAAAAAAGGTAGTATGTGTCATATTAGAGCATTTGATAGTTTTTAAAGTTGGAATCTTCGTTTTTTAGATTCTTTGTGTTGTTGATCATGTTTTTGTGTAATTAAGTTAAACTAAAGTGTAGTAAAATGTACCTGAGATGGATTTACTTAAACATATGTGTGGCTCAGTCGCTGCTTCTCCATGAGACAGGACAGGAATTAATCTTTGATGAGTCAGCGGTAAGGCTGCTCCAGGCTGTGCTTTACGCTTCAAGTGCTAATCCACTGGCTCATAATTAACAGATGGCAGTGGTGTGTAAACAGAGGCAAACATCCGCCGGGTTTTCAATTACAGGCAAAATATGGGCAAAAAAGTGGAACATTGTGTGTGTGTGTGTGTGTGTGTGTGTGTGTGTGTGTGTGTGTGTGTTTGTGGAGCGAATATTTCCCTGACGCGGTATGAATTCGACCTGAAATTTAGTCAACTGCTTCCAAATACCACGAGTGTGTGCAGCTGTTATTTTGGAGTAATTTGGTGTATCAAAACGTTCATAACGTTCATTTTAAGATTACGGCAGTCTTGGTAATGAGCGCGGTATTGAGTGCGCTACTTCCGGTTCCAGGTTCATGTTCACTGTGTCGCAGTTTGTTTGGGTTTAAAAAAAAGGTCAATATTATAAAAAGTTTTGTACCACTAAAAGTTATTTAAGTAAATATTTCATGGTTATTTAAAATCATTCCTGTGATCCAAACGGACTCCACTTCCTCCTGTGCCATGCTATCGTCAGCGTCTCAAAAATGGGAGCTCTCTGAATAGATCATTTGAAACCGTCAGCCACTGGTGAGTCTTTTGCAGACAAGTTTCCCATTGTTTAAAACACATAACTGTCCGTGTAATTGTTCATGCTTAACGTCAACGCTTCACTATAATCTGTACTGAACTCAACCCGTTCAATACTCCATCTTGAAAACTGCAGATTCTCTGTGGTGCCGTGCATGAAAGCTAAATTCTGACCACTCGGTTTGTAGATAAACAATGATTTTTGTTAAAAAAAAGACAGCCAAACTGTAGATAATACTTTAATTTACTTACTCACTCATGTAGTTTGGAGCTTTATGTTTTGTTTTGCGCAGTTTTGTTGTTTTTCTAATTGGTGCTACAATGTGGTTATCAGCGTCTCAAACATTTCACGGGAACACACACACGCACACACGCGCGCATGCACGCACACACGCACACACACACACGCAAGGTATTTATAATAAAAATATACTAAATGAGTAAAATAAAGCAAAAAACTATTTATACAAAAAGTACACAAAACGACAACAGAATAAAAATATGTAAATGAACACTAAAAAAGATACAAAATACACAAAATGACTCCAGAATCACACTACAATGGCAACAAAAACATTTATACAAAAAATACACAAAAAGACAACTAAAAGATAAAAAAAATACAAATAATGACGCCAAAAAACATACATTACAGAAAAATACACCAAAGAAAAACAAAAATATGAAAATGACTAAAAATACAGAAAACTAAATATTTATACAAAAAATACACAAAATGACAACAGAAATGCACAAAACTACACCAAAAAAGATACAGAAATACACAAAATGACTCCAGAATCACACTACAATGGCTACAAAAAACAATAATTATACAAAAAATGCACAAAAACACAAATACACATACTAACTCAAAAAGACATTACAGAAAAATACACCAAACAAAATAAAATGTAAAAAAAACAACAAACACATTTATCATGCACATGTCCCATATAAATAATAAAATAAAATAAAAAAATTTCACCCACAAATGTACCCCTTTATAACACTACAGAGTACATAGTTTGTACACCTCTTTCTACATCCAACCTTCAAACAAATGCTCATTTGGCCATAATTGACAACTGTACTGATGCTTCCACATGAATGCATACTTCCGACAGGCACTGTACTAGAAGACTTAATGACAACAAATATGAATTTAGTTTTAGTTTAACATTTTCTATGAACATTTAATTTAGTTTTGGTTGGCTTTCATCAGCTGAGGGCCACATTATCAACATTTATCTCAACATTTAGAATAATGACATCTGATCATTAATACAGGAAAAAACTGTTTGTTGTTGTTTTCGAATTAGTTTTTTTTTTTGTCATTTTGCGTATTTTTTGATTTCTGTTGTTTTTGTTTTTTTATGGTTTACAGCATGTGTTATGTGGTTTAGCTTAAAACAGCCCAAGGGTTTGAGAATCAAACATTTTTTCTAACTCTTATATTTACATTTCTCTCTTTCAAAGATCTTACACTGGTTTCATATGTTAAAGAAAAATAATTGAACTGTTGCCAATGAAGGTGTCTGAAGCAAAAGTTTAATTTACAGAAGCTTAGCATAAGTCAATAGCTGTAAGCTGCAGTGGGAATGTTGGGAACAATGGCAATGTTTATGCAGGATTTGGAAGCATCACATTTGTCTATTAATTAAGGAGAGTCACATGACAAGCTGAGAAAATTCAACATGGCGGCTCGCTGCCGTGACTAGTTTACCGATCCTGTTTACGTGCACATACTAACGATTTTTACCGTTAAATCAACGCCACCAACGAGAGCCGACCACGCGCCCTCTCACCAGCCAGAGTGGAGGACCTCGAGGACTTCATAGATAGATATTACGCTGAGTACGTGATGGAGTCCGGACCAAAAGCCAGTACATCAGGTAAGTCGGCGAAGCGCCGGAAAAACGATTCGGCCACCGATACATCAGACCTCGAGGTAGAATCCCACACGGAACTCCTACAGACCATAATTAAGAGGCTGGATGTGCTCGACTTACTGCACCGAGACGTTCAGGAAATGAAAGTCAGCCTGGAATTTGCCTATCAACAAATCCAGGACTTACAAAAAGATAATCATGATATCCATTCGGCTTTATCTGCGGTGAGCTCCGAGGTAAAAGAGCTGAAAAAAGAAAACAAGTTTCTTAAAGAGTCAGTCCTGGATATCCAATCTCGTAGTATGAGAGACAACGTAATATTCTCAGGTATTCCAGAAACCCCCAACGATGACCCACATGCTCTGCTGAAAGACTTCATGTCGTCGGCGCTTAAAATCCCGGCAGAAACCGTGAAAAACATCACATTTCACCGTGTCCATCGCCTTGGACCACGTAGAGGAAACCGTCCACGTCCCATCATTGCCAAATTTGAGCACTTTCAACAGAAGATCCAGGTTAAAAGTAAAGGTCGGGAACTTAAAGGTACGCAATTCGGCATGAATGATCAATTCCCTCGGGAAATAAACGAACGTCGAAAAACCCTGTATCCTATCTTTAAAGAAAACCGACAGAAAGGCAAAAATTCCAAACTGGTCGTAGACAAGCTTTACATAGATGGCCAACTGTTTAGGGACTTAAACATCACCCCCTGGCTCTACTGAGAAAGACAAATCTAAAAATAATAATAATAATGAAGTAAAAAAAAAAAAAAAACACAACACAGGTGTTATGTGAGTTAACATTGAAAGGATAATTCTCCACTTATGGTGAAGCTAAGGTAGCATTATTTTTAAAAAAAAAAATTAAAATAAATATATATGTTGTATGTGTGTATGTATATATCTGTACATTAAAAAAAAAAAAAAAAAAAGGCAAATAAAAACAATAAATACATTTAAAAAAAAAAAAAAAAAAAAAAAGTGTGTATGTATGTGTGTGTGTATGTATATATGTATACATATGTATGTATGTATGTGTGTGTATATGCATGTGTTTATATATGTATGTGTATGTAGATGTGTGTGTATGTATATGTATGTGTGTATATATATATATATATATATATATGTATGTGTATATGTTTATGCGTGTATGTGTGTGTGTATATATGTGCATGTATATGTATGTATGTGTGTATGTGTATGTATGTGTGTATGTATATATGTATATATATGTCTATGTATATATGTATATATATGTGTATGTGTGTATGTATGTATGTATATATATATGTATGTATGTATATGTGTATATATATATATATAAATAGAGAAAATATATATAAAATAATGATAACTCCAAAAAAAAAAAAAAAAAAATTAAAAAAAATATATGTATATATATATATAACAATAATAATAATTAAAATAAATAAATACATAAAGATAATAATAACACTAAAATAAAAACATGGATAGGTATATATAGACACGTATGTGTATGTATGTTTGTATGTATGCTACATATTGGCTTAGATTTTGGTAAACACTTTTTGGCACGTACTCTCTCACAGGACACTCTCTACCCTCATGTCAACTCACTCGTCTCGAACCCCTCACTCTTTTTTTTTGTTTCACACTCACTCAACACCCACAACACCCCCCACCTCCTATACCTCCTATAATTACCCCTTGCTCCTTTTACTCTTTTGATATTGGTTGTTGTCATTGTATGTTTGTGCTTTTCACTAACCTATTCAATCCAGTCCTTTACCCCGTGGTGCTATCGCATGATAAATATGTCTCCTCTTCTTTCTTTCCTTGCATCCAAGCTTTTTACAACACAGTGCACAAATGCTCACAGATTCTCACTTATGCTCACACCTGTATGGACTAACACTCACCTCATTCTATGTATCAGTTTACAGTAACTTCTTGGAATGTGCGTGGCATTCGCTCACAGGCTAAAAAGATTAAGATATTTGACTATGTATCAAGATTAAATGCAGACATTGTCTTCTTTCAAGAAACTCACTTACTTAAATCAGAAGAAAAATCCCTGACAGATTCAAATTTTAACAAGATATATAATTCATGTTTTAATTCCAGACAAAGAGGAGTCTCGGTTCTTCTCAACAAAAGGTTACCCGTTAACATAATCAACTCCGTCATAGACCCAGAGGGTAGATATATTATTATCAAAGTAGTAATCTATAATAAATGTTTCACAATTCTTAATCTATATGCCCCCAATAATGATGACCCTGATTTTTTCCATAGAATTTTCTCAGAGCTTTCAGACCTTTCTGCAGACTCGTCTCTAATCATCGGAGGTGACTTCAATCTGGCGCTCAACACATCATTGGACAGATCTAGTAAGTGCTCAAATACAAAACCATCTCGATCTGCTAAAGTATTAATGGATTACATGGAAGACCTTGGAATAGGAGATGTATGGAGAATGAATAACCCAACTAAAAAAGAATATACCTTCTTCTCCCCTGTGCATAAATCCTTCTCCCGAATTGACTTTTTTCTTTCAAATAATTCCATCGTACATAAGATGTCCTCTAAAATACATCCTATAATTATTAGCGATCATGCCCCAATATCCCTCACCCTGCAGTGTGACTCTAATCAGAAAGTATCCTCTCTATGGCGCTTTAACACTTCATTACTTAATGACAGTAAATTTGAAAAAATTATAAGAAAAGAATGGGAGGACTTTCTATTGACAAACGACTCCCCGGAAATATCACCGTCCTTACTCTGGGAAACTGGCAAGGCTGTCATTAGAGGGAAGATTATATCATACTCTTCTTTTAAGAAAAAACAGGAACAGATGGCAGAAAAAACACTTGAAGAAAAGATCAAAAAACTTACGGATGAATACGCAGCTAACCCTTCTGAACTTTTATGGGAAAAACTCCAAAATACAAAACTTAATCTGAATATCATCTTATCTAAAAAAACCGACTTCATTTTGCAACAATTACGATACAAAAACTTTGACTACAATAATAAATCAGGCAAATATTTAGCAAATCAGCTCAAACATAGTAAAGAAAATTCCTTTATAGCAGCAATTTCTGATAACGCAGGTCAAACTTTAAACTTACCTCAGGACATTAATAACATCTTTCATGATTATTATCAAAACTTATACTCATCAAATTTAAACCCTGACCCTGAAGATATTAAAACCTTTCTTAATAAACTAAACCTACCACAGCTCACTATAGATCAGAAAACCACCTTAGACTCACCATTAACCTTACAAGAATTACAAAATGCTTTAGATAGCATGTCAACAGGCAAAGCACCAGGTCCAGATGGGTTCCCTGCCGAATTCCTTAAACATTTCTGGTCAATGCTGGCTCCACTATTTTTCAGAGTAGTAACAGAGATCAAAAATAAAGGGCATGTAGGAGGTCACATGAATACAGCGAACATTAAATTGTTACTTAAACCAGACAAAAACCCCATATTACCCTCAAGCTATCGTCCCATCTCACTTATTAACACAGACTTAAAAATTATTTCCAAAGCACTCACATCCAGGTTAGAGAAAGTAGTACAGTCAATTATACACCAAGACCAGACAGGTTTTATTAAAAATAGACACTCCACAGACAATGTGAGAAGACTGTTTAATGTGATCAACATGGCACAGAACTCTAAAAAGAAAACAATAATCTTGTCACTCGATGCAGAAAAAGCATTTGATAGAGTAAACTGGTCATTCCTCCTAACTGTCCTTGGCAAATTTGGCTTCGGAGAATCATTCATACAATGGATCTCCACCCTGTACAATAAACCTAAGGCCTCAGTAACCACAAACAAAATAACATCCCAAAGCTTCACACTGCAGAGGGGAACCAGACAAGGCTGTCCACTCTCACCTTTGCTTTTTGCAATATTCGTTGAACCTCTCGCAGCAGCTGTACGTCAGAACTCTGTTATTAAAGGAATCCACTCATCCATCTCAGAACACAAAATTAATCTCTACGCGGATGACATTTTACTCTATTTGGAAGAACCGCAATCCTCTTTAGAGGAAGTATTTAATCTAATAAACAGCTTCTCTAAATTATCAGACTATTCCATTAACTGGACAAAATCATCAATCCTCCCTTTGACAAAAAACTCTTGGAATCCTGCACACCAAAATCCACAACACCCCTCCACCACAAATACAATTAAATATCTAGGCTTAAATATATCACCAAACTTAAATGAATTAATTAAACTAAATCATGATCCGATGTTGGACAAAGTCACAGAAGATCTCCCCATCTCACTACTTGGCAGGATAGCCTCAGTTAAAATGAAAATCTTACCAAAAATAAACTACTTGTTCTCAATGATACCACTAAAACCACCAAAACAATGGTTTCAAAGATTAGATTCTACAACTACAAAATTCTATACTAGAAATAAAAAACCTAAAATAAGCCTTTCTACCCTTCAAAAAAACAAAGACGAGGGTGGTTTAGAAGCCCCTAATTTCATGCATTATTACTTAGCAAACCAAATACTATATTTAACAGAATGGCTAAATCCAAAAGAATACTACAACACCTGGCTAGAATTAGAACAGTTAGACTGCAAACACATTAAACTCTCTGATCTCCCTTTTATCACTGCGACCCTCAAACATCACAACTGCTTTAAAAACCCACTAATTGCCTCCACACTGACTGCATGGTGGAAAGCCCTGGACATCACAAATGGCCAATTAAAAACTAGTATACTCTCTCCAATCTGGCACAACCCCGACTTTAAAAATAAAAAAACACCACTCTATCTGAAGACATGGGAAGAGAGTGGAATCACTCATCTCCAAGACCTTTTTGAAAATGACAAGATCAGGTCATATAACAATCTAACCCAAGCATTCGATATAAATAAAAGTAACTTTCTACAGTACTTACAAGTAACAGAGACAATAAAGAAAACCACTCCACTAGACTTAACTACGTTACAACCTCCAGAACTGGCTATATATATGAAAAAAATCTCAACAAAATCAAAAAAACTCTCAAAAATATACAGAGCGCTTTCGAACACTAACTGTAATTACTTACCAATCGCGAAGTGGGAGGCCGAACTCTCAATCACCCCGAGCACTGATTTCTGGGCAGAAATTTGTTGTAATACTTTTAAGATGACAAAAAACACAAACCTTCAGCTAATTCAATACAAGGTCCTCCACAGATCCCACATTACCCAACAGAAAATGCATAAAATGGGCTTCTTAGCAACAGACATCTGCTCTCAGTGCACCCAGAATACAGCGGATTCCTATTTACATGCCTTATGGCTTTGCTCCCCAGTTCAACACTTTTGGATTCTAATCACTGAAAAACTGTCCTCCATTTTGGACTACAGAATTCCTTTATCTCCAAATCTTTGTTTGATTGGAGACCTGACAATGCTTCAACCTCCAGCAAACCAATCACAATCAATCCTTGCGGCACTAGCCATAGCAAAAAAAACAATATTACTAAATTGGAAAGACAAAAAATCCTTAAACATAAACCAATGGCAAAATCTCCTCACAGAATTTATTTCCATGGAAAAGATGTCTGCTCTCAGAAAACAAAAAAAAATAACGTGCTTTGAGGAGCGTTGGACTCCTTTTTTAATTGCATTAAATCTAAATTTTTAAAAGCCTGATGATCTAGCCTGCAAGCGACTGCCAGCACCACTCTTTACTAACGCACTAGCCCAACTGTAGGCCGGGGCCGCCTTGGGCCTCTGGGGTGGTCTTGGTCAGGATGGCTGGGGTGGGTTGCCGGGGTGCCTTGTTGCCTCAGCACGGGTGTGCATTCCTTCTGGGTGTTCACGGGGTCCCGGGGCTGTTTGATTTGGCGCCGTTGCCCCTTGCATGCGCATCTGGTTGGTCTCTGGGGCTGGGGCCCTGCGTGCTCCCCTGCCGCTCCTTCCCCTTGCTCCCTGTCCCCCTGTCTCGTCCTCCCCCCCTCCTCCTCCTTTGCTCTTGCGCCCGCCATCCTGTGGGGTTGGGTTTGGGGGGCTCCCGTTGGCCGGGGGCGCTGGTGGGGGGGCTGTGGCTCCCGCCTGGGGGGCGGGCGGTGCCGTGCCGGGTGGGTTGGCTGGGGGGTGGTCTCGTTGGGGGGCCTGGGGTGGTGGGGTCCTTGGCTCCGGTCCGGGGGGATCCGGGGTGGGGGTAGCTTTGGGGGTGGCTGCTGCCCGGGGTCGGCGATTGCCTCCTGGGTTGCTGGGTGGCGGGGTGTGGCTGTGGGTTGCTCCGTCGGCCCTTGCGGGTCCTTGGCTTGGCTCCCTGGGGCGCACCTTTGCTACGGATGTCGCTTGCGCGACGAGCTAGGCGGGGCCCCCTCGGGGGCTTCTTGTACGACCGCAATGGCCGGGGTGTGGACGTTATGGCTAGGGGGTGGGGTGAGGGGTGCTATGGGGCCTCCCCGGGGGTCGTATTGGGCGGGTGTGCGGGGGCGCGGCGCGTGGTTCCTGGCCCGGTGGATCCGCGTTGGGATTGGCTGGTCTGCTGGCTGGGTGCACCGGGCGCCGTGGGCGCGATTCCGGGGCGGGGGTGCCCCGGGGGCGGATCCTTGGGCTACGTGTCCGGGGAGGTGCTCTCCGGCCATCTGCCCGGGGACCGGCCGCGGCTCGTGGCGGCGCTGCGCAGCCTTGGGCGGGGCGGGGCTGGTGGCCTTGGGCCCGCTGTTGTTTGGGGTGTGCTGGCGTCGGGGGGGTGTCTCGTGCCGGTGCGTGGGTCGTCGGGGATTGCCTCCGTGGGGGGGGGGGGGCTCTATTGGCGCCGTTGGTGTGGGGGGGCGGTTCCGGGCTGGGGGTGCTTCGGTACTCTGGCTTGCCGGTCTGTGGCTGGAGGGATGGCCCTGCTTGGCGGTGGATGGCGTCCTCTATCGTCGGGGGGGCCGGGGCCGCCTCCCGGTGGAGAGTGTTGTATCGTGGCGCCGGGTGGGCCTGTGCTGGCCCTGGTGCGGGCATGGGCCTCCCCCCTGCTCGGCCGCTCCCCTTGGTGGCGGGGTGGCGTTGCTCCGGGCCGGCGGGCGGCGGGGGTCGCCCCCTGGGGCGCCGGGGGATGTTGTTGGTGCCTGGCTGTGCCCGGGGGTGGGGGGTGTCGCCGTGCTCCGCGGGGCCGGCGCGGTCTGGGGGGTGCCGTGGGGGGGGGTCTCCGGCTGTGCTGTTCCGGGGCCCGCAGTGCCACTTGCCCGTCTGCGCCATCTACCCTCTCGCGTGGCCCGCCACGCGGACGGGCCCGGCTCACACTGGACAGGCCTCCTACATGTTCACTTCACCCCACTCCCAGCTGGTCTGGCTCACTCACAAAATGCACCACACACCAATACCCAACCCTTGGGGGGCTGGATGGTGGGGCTGGGGGTGGAGGGGGCCGCCACCTGTGTTACTATGTAGTGGCGTGGGGGCGGCCCTCCCACCTCTAGTTGCCCTACTAATCCCTCCAATTTTAATCGCATCTCAACATGTCACCCCCCGGAGGGTGTATCATCCTTTACACCCTCCGGCCTATTACACCACATACACATAAATCCACAGAGGCTGGAGGGGGAGCACCGCTCCCCTCCATCCCCCTTCTTTTAATTACACCCCATACATTCACCAAACACACACATTCACACAGGGGATCGGGAAGTGCCTCTCCATTGGGGAATGGAGAGGCACCATAACAGGGTGGTGGGTTGGTACACATATTTGGGCCTCTCCGGTGGGGGCCTGGCCCCTCTGTTGGTGGCTGGGCCACTGCATAGAGCAAAAGCACATCAAGATGGTGCGGTCGGGCGTGGCGGTGGGTCTCGGGGGGGCTTTGCCGGGGTCTCTCCTTGCGGGGTCTTTCCGGGCTGTGTCGGCCGGGTGGGGCGCGGGGGTGCCTCTCCCCCTTGGGTGTGGCTTGGCGCTTGCTTTGTCTCCTGGTGGCCTTGGGGGCGGGCCCCGCGGTGTGCGGGCCCGGGGCGGCCTGCCTCGCCGGTTTGGGGGGTGGGTGTGCTGGGGGGGTGCTGGTGTCCTCGCCGGGGTTGGGGCGGGGTTGCTTGGCGCCTCGGGGTGATGCTGTTTACTGGGGGGCGGCGCTAGCTGTTCCGGTGGTGGAGGTTGCTGTCGGCCGCCTGGTGGGTCTATCCTGCCGTTTGCGGACTGGTGGGTGGGTCCGGGGCATCTTTGGCTGGGGGCTGCTGTCCCGCACTTGATGTGTGCCATTGGGGTGCCTCCGTCCCCGCGGTGGGGATCGCCGGTTGCTCGCGGGCCGGCGGGGGGCGCTGCTCCGTGGCTGGCGCTGTCCGGGGGGCGGCGGGCCCTGGGCTGCTGGCCGTGGGCTGTCCGGGGCTGTGCGGTCCTGCTGGGCCGTGGCCGGGTCCCGGGCGGGGGTGGGGAGTGCGTCCCGGGGGGCTTGGCCCGGGGGCTTGCCCTTGGGGGGTCCTGGTCCCGGGGGGTGCTCCTGGGGCCCGGGGTGCTTGGCCTGCTGGCCGGGCCGGTCCTGGCGGGGGTCTTTCGGGGCGGGTGGCGCGTGCCGCGCCCTTGCGTACCTACTGGTACGGCCCCTGCTTGGGCAGTGCCCCGTGAGGTAGGGTGTCGGGGGCCGGAATAGGGGGCCACATCCCGGCGGGGCGGTCTGGCTTGGCCCTTGGAGGGGGCCCTGGCTTTAAAAAAAAAAAAAAAAAGAACTGAAGCTCGTGGCGCGGGCGGCATCAGTGAAGGGTGATCTGGGGCGCCGTGGGGGGCTAGGTTGGGGTGCCTGGGGGCCGGCGGGGAGACTCCCAGCGGCCCCCTGGTGCCTTATGCGGCTTGGGGTGTGGTCGTCCTCCCTGGGCGGGCTGCTCCTGGTGCTGCATCCGTTCCGGGTCCTTCTGGCCTGGGGTCGGGCCCCTGCTGGCTCTGGGCTCGCCGGCGGGTGCCCACTGGCTGCCTGTTCGGCGCGGTTCTGGTCGTCTGCTGGGTGTGGGCTTCGGCTCCTCCGCTGGGGCCTCGGGCAGGGAGTTCTCGGGGCCCTCCCTCGGGGGGTTGGGCGCGGGGGTGGGGTGGGGGGGTGGGGGGGTCGATGGGGTGGGGGGTCTGGGGGTTGGGGGTGGGATCGGTGGCGTGGTGCGCTGGGTCCTTGGCTCCTTGGGGCTTTCTCGGGTGTGTATGGGGGGGCGATGGCTGCCTCTCGGCTTGGGATCTTGGGGGCGTTCGGGGGACTGCTTGGCCGTGGGGTGGTCGCCGGGGGCCCTTAGGCTGCCTGCTCTTGCTGCTGGCCTGACTGCTTCTTCGGGCCCGGGGGCGGCTCTTGGGTTTTGCAGTGGCGGTACTTGGAAATACATTTGTCATGGATGCACTGGCCTTGGGCTGTGGGATAACACTCATACTGGGCTCAACCTTAGACACGTTGTTCCCAAATACCTGTTTTATGGAATTTCCACTCACCTCTTCCTCTGTTCACAGCCACCACCATTATTCCTAAACCACACACTGGTCACCAAACTGGCTTGACAACACAACAATAAACACAATATACACAACCACAATTTCACATTGCATCACTTAAAACTATTCCTCACCCATTCCATATCCTATCTTGTATCCCTCTTCCCTGCTAACTTCCCCACCCCCCTCCAACCCCTCACCTTGGTGTAACACTGCCCTCTCTTTTTTACATCCTCCCTTTAATAAAGTATTTCTTACCCTTCCCTAGGGAGGGCTGGTGACGGTCACAATTATGCAATGAAATAAATAAATTTATTTAATTGCAATAATAAAATATGTATTGCTGTCAAAAGATTGCACTTCTTGTAGTGTTAACCTTCGAAAGCATGTGCAGACAAGAAAAAAAAAAAAAAAAAAAAAGAAAAAAAAAAAAAAAAAAAAAAAAAAAACATTTGTCTATTAATACTGCACTAAATATTGATAGCCATCGATGTAGTAGGCACACTAGGTTTAGGATGGCCTCTCTTTAATTCTCCACACTTAGGCTGTGTTGTAAATGTCACACTAACGTACTATTCATACTAAGTTTGACGTCAAAATGAGTATGTAGTGCGTTCACATGAGATAGTATGAAAAGATTGAGTACATGAGAAATACACAGATGTATACTATATGGGGACATTTTTGCACGCCAGGCACACTCGTCATACTCAACTGCCCCATGATGCATTGCAAGCAGGAATGTAAAATTGTCCTGGAACAGGCTTTGGAATAAAATGTTATTTCTTGCCTATACAGTGTGAATATTTATTAGTGGAGGACCTATACCTAGCATGAGTAACTCTAACTACATTATTATAACCTTCACCAATTCAATAAATAACTTTTAGCTTTAAAGTAAGGCTGGAACAAAGATAAAAACAAAAAAAACTTTAGCTTTACTTCACTAAATTTGGCCCTCAGAGAGTTATACATTTAAAAATTTTCTGCACTGGTCACGCATGGTCGCTTGCCACGCAATTCCCCTATGCTGTGAAAAATTCCTGGTGAGAACCCTGCTATATTATATAATAGACAGTATATACTCATTGAGTTTGTAGTGTATAGCATGGAGTGTGACATTTCAAACACAGCCTTACTGTATATCATTCTCCTGCTACACTTACATGGTTCTTGCTGTCAGGCCTGGAGCCGCCCAGGAGCAGAACCTTGGAGCTCTGTGCGTGACCATTCTGACACGCAAGATGGAGAGCTGTGTTTCCTGCCTAGAGACAAAAGCAACACAAACGTCAGATAACAAGGACATCAACTCCAGTTATTGGTTTTAGTGGCCTTAGGAGGACTTTAGGCAACTTTTTCTAATGTTTGTTAAGTTCAAATTGTTGATCTTCTCTTCCAAGCACAGAAACATAATTTGCTCTTCATTACCCAAAAACCTTCCAAGTCTATAAACTAAAGGTTCAGGGTTACACTGTACACTACACTTTTTTACTATATCTGTGATGATAAATGTGATAGTAGCATCCAGCTTTGCTAACCCTGCTGATAGTCAGGACTAATAGCTCACCTTGTTCTTGGCATGCACGTTGGCTCCAGCCTTCACCAGCAGTTTGACAGACTGACTGAAGCCATGCCAGGACACCTCATGGAGAGCAGTGTTACCATCCTACCAAAACGAAAGCTGTGTATTAACAATGCAGACACAAATCCAACAGCTGCCAAATGTTTCCCTGCTCCAACACAGCAGATCGTCAGAGGGCATTAAAAGCCTTGCTCAGGTTCAGAGAGTCAGAGCAGACACTAATGTAAAGCCAGCTGGATTTTAAATTCCTCCAAGACTTCATCAAATACAAATTCAATTAAAGTCGTGAGTGAAGGAGGGGCCTGGGTCAGTAACTAATGTGTATCAAATATGAGACTGTTCGAACTTTGTACATGAGAGTTATTGCGGTTTTCTAGTAAGGCGTGCGTCATCTCAGAATGCAAAGCATGATGGGCAATTTTCACATGGATTCTCGTTTAGGGCTGAAGATGTGTATCAAATATGAGGCTCTTTGAGCATTGTATATGAGAGTTATAACGTTTTTTTCTATTATGACGTGAAAAATGGCGCCGGTCGAAAAACCCAGTACGAAAGGGTAAACCAGTTAAAAATCAATCTCAGTGAATTTGATGCGAATCCATTGAAAAAAAGGCAAGATACAGCATTTAGAATGTGATGGCGAAGAATTTTCCGGTGACATTATAGGCCCCTCCCACTGATCACAGAATATTTTTTCTCCATCACCCACCTGCTCCCATCTTATAAGATTCCTTCAATACTATTTTGAAGTCAACACAACGTCTTTCTGCTAGAGCTGTTAGCATCGGAAGCCACACAAAGCGGCGCCCTCTGAGAATGCAAGGCATGATGGGTAATTTTGACACTGAGTCTTGTTTAGGGATGGACAGTCAACATGTGTATGAAATATGAAGCAGTTTGAACTTTGCATTTGAGAGTTATATGCATTTTTCTATTATGGCATGCTAAATGACACCAGTCTCGCCACAACCAAACCGTTAGCGATACGCAAATTCTTTCGATGATTTTTAATCTTCAGTGGGTCCTAAGTGTTCTGGCCGAGTTTGAAGCGAATCGAGTGAAGCCCCTCAGACAAGTTTGCGCAATAGCAATACGCCATTAACCCAAGATGGCCGTTAAGTTTGCGTTAAGTTTGTAATGCGCGCCGTGCACGCATCTATTTACTGATTTTTTTTAATTTGCTAAATTATCAAATTATTTTCCAACCCTAAGGTGCGTGCAATTTTTGGTGAGACTTGGTATGTTCAGGGGGTCAAATTAGAGATCAAAGGGGATCTGTGGGTCAATAATACATGTGGCGAATTTCGTATGAATCGGACAAACCTGCTGGTCATGCAGTTCGATTACAGTTTCTGTGAGGTTTTGCGCGCCGTGCGCACATTTTTTTACCAATTTTTTTCACTACGCCAAATTATCTATTTGTTCAGAAGGCGGGTGCAAATTTTGGTGAGTGCGCTGAGCTCACCGGGCATAGTGACGGAGTGCATGTTGGGCTCCAAGCAGAAAGAGGAGAGCGTACACGCGCAGCACATACACTATTCCACACCAAAGAGGAAGACCTCATCAGAATCAGCATGGAGGGGCCAGAACTGATGGACTATGATGCCAGGACAGATGTTCAGCTGTGGTTCTCTCAGGGCAGGGGTCTGCAACCTACGGCTCTGGAGCCTAATGTGGCCCTTTGACTCTTATGCAATGGCTCTGTATAGCTTTATTAAAAAAAACTATTGAAATAAATACATTTTTTTTTTTTACAGAGGCTATTAATGATTAATGACAAATAAAATCAAGATATAACAAATTAATGTAAAAATAATCCACTTTGTGCAATGACTCAGCACCTTCCTACTTCACCTCCTGCAACATCTACAGACCATCAACTTTCCTGCATCTGTGACTAACCTTAAGTTTTAAATCCCTGGTAAGATAATTTAACTAACAAAAACACAATTCTGGAAGAATTGCCGGTTAAATATTAATGCTTTATGTGTGGCAAGAAATGAACAATTAGCATGTGTTAACCACATGATCATGTGTTATCAAATTGAAGTTACTTTTTGTTGCCTTTCAAATACATTTACTAAAGAAAAAATCTTCTTCATATAACATTGAGTTCATGTAAACTGAGATGCGTAAGAATTTGAAGATGCAAGATACTGTTTTATTTCATTATGCAAATTTATTTTACTTTAAACTGTTGCCATTTACATGATCAATAAAAATCAAATCAAAATAAACCAATATTCTATATAATTTTAACTGTATAGAATTAAATACACTGTATTGTCTTTATTAAGAAGGTATTTTTTCGACTCCAGGAGGACTTTAATCCAAGTGAGATGAGGTAAAATGGTTCCTTTGAGAGTAAAGGTTGCAGACCAAATTCTGTGCTGGTGTGACCAACTGAGAAATTTAGTCACACCAGTGCCACCACTGGAAAAGTGCTAGTGTAGAGCCCTGTAAGGGGCAAAACCAAAAAGGAATAATAATAATAATAATAATACAGACAAAAAGCAAGAACAATAGGTTCCTACGGCCTCCAGGCCTTTTGACCCTAATAGTAAATAAATGGAAATATAGCCGCAAGTGGCGATAAACGGCCCTCGCCTTTGCCGCGCCGCCTTTGCCCAATAAAGCATGCGTCTCATTGACTTTTTTGGTCAAGAGGCCAAAACAGAAGTTCATGAAAAATTCCAAACATTTTTGATTTTTTTTTTTTTTTAATCAAAAATTTATAGATAACTTTTGATGTCCCACTTGTCTAGATGATCTCCAGCAAACCCGTCAGTGAAACGCCCAAGGAAAAGTGTGCTAAAATAGGACATTTGTCTCATATTAAATTCTCTTCACTCTGTAGGGGGCGCTAACGCGTCAATGTCCGTTTTTCCACACTGAGCTGGTTTAGGGCCAGGGGTTTAACAACTGATTCACATTTGACACAAATCAGAGTTTGTATGTGCAAATGGGAGCATTTTCCAAAAATGTAATATTTTGTCATATTTGCACAAAATTCATGGCTCCGCCCTGCAAACACCGTAAAAGTTATCAAAAATCCATGGATCACTTTCGGTGTCCTACTTCTCTAGATGATCTCCAGCAATTTTGAATCCCGTCAGTGAAACATCCTAGAAGAAATACAACGTGAGCGAAAATAGCAATTTTGCAATTTTCATTTTTCAATTCAAGATTCTGGACTTCCTGTGTGTTTTTTGTTGTGGTCTTAGTAATATTTTTTACTTGTCTTGTCATGGTCTACTTCTGTGTCAATTTTCATAATTGTATGATGAAATAATAGAATTTTTGGCGTACTTGGGCCAAAGGTGTCCACAGGATGTCTTTTGTTGGAACACAAAGCGACTTTAAAAGAATAAAACACAAGTATATCATAAGGTCTCCTCTCTCCACCTTCAGATCAGATGCTTTTTCTTCACCTCTGCCACAATTTGCTCTGTAGCATTCACGCTGAATACAGCAGTGTCTAACTTGCTCTACATTTTTTAGTGATGATGCTGATGGTGTGCGATGGAACGATATGTATCCTAGTGCGATATAAAAATGTCTACCGTACAATATAACCCTCTATCGTTTATATCACTAATTTAATGTGTGTGGTCTTGGTCCCACTCTATTGCTAACATATCATGAAGCAGGCTAATATACTCACAGCAACACTGCTACTTTGCAGTAGCATGTTTACGTCACCCAGAGATATTAGTTTACAGCACCGTTAGAGGAGCAAGCTGGTCCCGGTCCACGTGACTAAAGTATGTCCGCCTTGTGTAGCCACCATTAGCTACTGAAGCCGGCGGCCACTGTCAACCACCGGGATGGGCTGGTCAGATCAGATCCCAGTCTAATTCTACATAATTTTACAGCGGTCGGGCCATGCTCAGAGTTTAGTTTAGCAAAGATGCAGAAAGGTGGAACGCTGCTTTTTTGGGCCAGATTGGGTCCCCCGGAACGACCGGAATCATCAATTAGTCTGGTTAGAAACTGTCCCACTACAGCCAATATGACTCTTCATAGCAAAATCATTTCAAACGTGTCTCACAAATGGAAAAGTTAATTTACCTTTAAAGAATATAACCTAACCAAACATTTATTATCATATATGATCTTTGATGGAGTTTACAAGTAAAATTCACTACAGTTACAGTTGGTGCCCCCTGGTGGCATTTTCACATACAAATTTACAATTCAGAATTCGTGACAACAGTATATGTAGCAAGAATCACAAATATTCATTCATTGAGAAGATTCTTAAAAAACAAGTACCATTTTTAATGGGAAATGTTTTTTTTCTAGTGTTAAAAACTTACACAATCACTGATACGCTGTGTAATATTCTCTGCACAAAACCTTTACACTGTGATTGAAATTATCCATATCTTGGTAAATTGTTCTGCTCTTTTCTGTATTAAAATTAAAGAATTGAAAAGCAATCAGGTTTTTTTTATTTTTAAATTGACCACTCTATTCAATGTTATTGAAAATAACAAAACTTTATTATAAAAAATAAGTAGCTTAAGTCACAACTTTTGAAACAATATTTGGAAAAAGCTGCGGCAAAATCAAGCTTTTTAGCAAATTGGAACATTTTTAACAATCGCAGATATTGGTCGCGAAATCCTAAGGGTACTGAGAACTAGGAAAAGGTCATGTTACCAGTTTATTTACAGAAACAATTTTATATACAGCAACATTTTTCATTCATTTCATGTAATTTCAAGGAAGAAATACTATATTGGGATATATTTCGTTATCAGGATATTAATCTACCTATATCGTGATATAAAATTTTCTCCATTGCTCACAGCACTAGATGACGCTACACGGGACCACAGACACACTTTTATAAATCAGAATATTTTTTGGCGCAACACATTTTTAGATTTTCTGCACACGTTCACCTTTACTATGAATTCTAGGCAATGTTTAATAAATGAGGGTCCTGCTCATTTTTCCTCCAACAGTAAAGTTGCAGTTATGAGGTAAAGCAGACTGCAGATGCAGGCTTTTCTGTGGATGTCACTATGAGGTGTGTGTGCCTGATGACCTGCACCTTGTCTTGTCTGTCCAGTGCACATCCCTCCTGGATGAGAGAGCTGATGACGTTAGTGTTTCCCACCATAGCAGCCCGTTGCAGCGCTGTCTGTTCCCCCTGCACAACAACACGCACAACAACACAAACTGTAGCGTCACAAAAACAACAGAAAAGCAGACAAAATGCAGTACAGTCTCAGAAAAAATACAGATGCACAGAAAAAAATCTTGGAGCCCCAAATTTGAACTTTAACAATTACAATGTTTTTGCTACATTTTTTATTTTATTTTTAAAATTTCCAAACCATGACCATGATTATTACAGATGAAGTTGCTGAAGATCAGATCTGGGGTTCAAGATATTCAGGGATGGCAGAGCGTTTGAGAGGAACAGTGTTTGTATACCTGCTAACTGTGATAGGAACAATGAATGACTGAATGACTTTTTCTGTTTGCAGATGGATTGATCTTTTCTACTTGATGAAAAAAACCATTACATAAAATTACAAGCTTATCTTAGGACATTAAAGTCAGGCTCTCCACCAACTTTCTTCTTTTGGTCCAAAACAGCTTAAAGATGAATATTTAGGAATAGTATACATTTTAAATGGCATTACTTTGACAACCTGTACCACAGTGAAAGACGTTCCCCTTTACCTCTCATATCAAGCTGACTGCTTTCTATCAGCCATGTAATAATGCTAATGCTGGGGTTAGACAGAGCCCAAACACATAACAAATGCCAGGAATTTATATTCGTGACTGTATCACACACTTCAACTTCGCGTACGACGCATGAAGAAAAATGGCACGGGTCAAAAATTCAAATCAAAGATTGGGATGTAATTATGCACTTAACTCCTTTTAATTTTAATACATAGAGATCATATTTTGGAGAAAAAAACAGATTAGTCAAAATACACATCCTTATTCTTTTATTTAAAATGTCAAGAATGTTTTCTTCTCATAACCTTCTTACAAAACGTTTGAACGGTTTGAACTCGTAAACCAGTGTGTGTGTGTGTGTGTGTTTGTGTCTCTATGGAGCCAAGTGACAGTAGAGAGGAGTGATCGCTTCTTTTCCATTTCACGCTGGCCGTTTACAGCACTTAAAAAGCACAGCTTTTACGGTTTAAATGATCAACTTACAGAATTTAGACTCATTCAAAGAGTTAAAGCTGCAATTGAATTGAATAAGCTTCTCTTGTTTTACACTGTTCTCACTCTCTCTCTCTGACACCTGTGTGTGTGTAGCAGACTCTACGCAGTCACGGGGAAGTGCATTGCTTATTTTTTTAATGACGGTATTGAAACTGATACCATTATATTACCATAATTACCATATTACCGCCCAAGCCTATTGGTAACGTGTCGGGACTGTGTGTAACCCCAGCATAATCAAACACCTGACTGTCAACACTTTAAGGTGCACGTAGCCAAAATAAGAGTTTAGCATTGGTGGGTAGATTTTCTTTGGTGCAACCCCCACACTCTACCCCCACACTCTCTCTTCTGTTTAAAGCTGAAAAAAGCTTTAGGTTTTGTACAATATTATGTCTCAAATACATTGTATGAATTAAAGTTGCCCTAAGCGGTGATGCTGTTAATATGACAGTTAATCTCAGGGTAAGCATGTAAGCACATTTAAGTTAAGCCATTAGTGGAATGCCTGCACCCAGAGCCGATTAGTGTGGGGGGGCATGCACAGGTTTGACTGAATCGCTGAGAGAAATGACCAGTGACGAATGGTTTCCATGAGAGGAACATGTAGGCAGAGGGAAGCACAGGGAAGGTGATGGCAGTAGTAGTGCTGATGGGGGAGAGAAGTGGGGCTGACCTCCATCACTCTCCCTGATCCCGTCTTCTCCCCTCCTCCTGACCTGGACCTCCCTGTCCTGGGGAATATGCTGGAGTCTGTTGCAGAGCTCACTGACCACAGAGCTGGATTATCAGAATCAGCAGGGAACCCATCATAAGTGGACAGTCCAGAGCATCCCATTCAAGGCCATGGAGCCCATTTAACTACAATATTGGATCTTTTAGGGTGTATTGTCTACATGGAAACACAGAGATGCTAATAGTATCTGACAGCTGTGATTGAAGGAGTAGCTAGAAGTAGATGAGAGGTGCCAAAATGTCCGCTGCAGCAGAATGTACTCACATCATCTTGGATATCCAGGTCACAGCCAGCTTTGAGCAGGATACGCACAACCTCGATGTGGCCTTTGTAAGCAGCCAAGTGTAGGGGGCTTCTGCCATACTGTGGATAGAAAACATCACACAATCCAGTGAGTGCAGGCAACACACAGAGCAGAGCAACCTCACGACCCACTGAGTCGCACATGGCTGAAGTGATGTGGAAGCACCACTGAAGACAACAAACCATCTCTGTAATGAAGCGACTGAAATCAAACAAATCCTTAATCCACGCTTGGATAAAAGTGTGCACGATCTGCACATATGTGCATGTGAACCAAGTAGAGGGCACATGATGTCTGTGCTGACTGAATAAGATGTACAGAATGTTCATTATCTTCCAGAGCAAACTCGTACTCATCTCAACCCAGACTGAAGCCCACAGATCTCAGAAATGTGTGCCTTCATCCCAAACAATCTAAAAAAAATTGTTTAGTTTTGTTTGGGCCAAAAAAGAGAAATGATTTCAGGGGTTAGGATCAGATTTTATATTCCGCAGTTCTGAGACACTTTGATTTGTTTTCATTAATGTCAAATGGTTAAGGCAGATAGTCGCCTTCTGCAGTTTTGGCAACCGCTTGCTTTTTATGTATATGTCTTTCCTTTCAAAAAATAACTTGTTAATTTTGATATAATATGATCCAAGCTTTAGCATGTCCACCTCACAGCAAGAAGGTCCTGGGTTCAAGCCCTGTGGAGTTTGCATGTTCTCTCTGTGCTGCGTGGGTTCCCTCCGGGTACTCTGGCTTCCTCCCACAATTCAAAAAGATGACTGTTAGGTTGATTGAAGTCTCTAAATTGCCCATAGGAGTGAATGTGAGTGGTTGTCTGTGTCTGTGTTGCCCTGCGATGGACTGGTGCTCTGTGCAGGGTGTACCCCCACCTTACACCCAGTGTCAGCTGGAGATAGGCACATGGCAGACCCCCGCAACCCTGAAAAACAGGAACAAGTGGTTCTGAAAATGGATGGATGGATGGATGATCAAAGCTAGGAAATCAACATTTTACAACTAAATAAATAAATAATAATATATTCCTATTGCCTGGGGCTGGGGCTTGAATGCGAGCGCTTGGTGGTCGGGCCTTTGCCCACGGGGCCCGGCCGGGTCTAGCCCAAAAGGACGACGTGGGCCCGCCCTCCTGTGGACCCACCACCCGCAGAGGGATCCGTAGGGGTCGGATGCAGAGAGGACTGGGTGGCGGTCGAGGGGGGTGCCTCTGCGGCCTGGTCCGCATCCACAGCTTCTGGCTGTTAGGACATGGAATGTCACCTCGCTGGGGGGGAAGGAGCCTGAGCTTGTGCGGGAGGTTGAGAGGTACCGGCTAGATATAGTCGGGCTCACCTCCACACACAGCTTGGGCTCTGGATCCCAACTCCTGGAGAGAGGCTGGACGATCCACTTCTCTGGCGTTGCCCACGAGGAGAGGCGGCAGGCTGGGGTGGGCTTGCTTATTGCCCCCCAGCTCAGCCACCATGTGTTGGAGTTTACCCCAGTGAACGAGAAGGTCACGTCCCTACGCCTTCGGATTGGGGACAGGTCTCTCACCATTGTCTCGGCCTACGGGTCCAACATCGGCGCAGAGTACCCGGCCTTTTTGGAATCCCTGGGAAGGGTACTCGATGGTGTCCCGACCGGGGACTCCATTGTTCTACTGGGGGACTTCAACGCCCACGTGGGCTGCGACAGTGAGACCTGGACGGGTGATTGGGAAGAACGGCCTCCCCGATCTGAACCCGAGTGGTGTTTTGTTATTGACTTCTGTGCCAGTTACAGTTTGTCCATAACGAACACCATGTTCGAGCACGAGGGTGTCCATAAGTGCATGTGGCACCAAAACACTCTAGGCCGGAGGTCGATGATCGACTTTGTAGTTGTATCATCTGATCTCCGGCCGCGTGTCTCGGACACTAGGGTGAAGAGAGGGGCTGAGCTGTCAACCGATTAGACCTAGCAGGCCCAAACGTCTGGTGAGGGTCTGTTGGGAACATCTTTTGGATCCCTCTGTCAGTGGGGTCTTCAACTCCCACCTCCGGATGAGCTTCTCCCAGATCCCGAGGGAGGTGGGAGACATGGAGTCCGAGTGGACCATGTTCTCCTCCTCCATTGTCAATGCGGCCGTTCACAGCTGTGGCCGTAAAGTCTCTGGTGCCTGACCCGGTGGTGGCGCCCGGAAGTAAGGGATGCCGTCAAGCTGAAGAAGGAGACCTACCTGGCCTTTTTGGCTGGTAGGACTCCGGAGGCAGCCGAGAGGTACCGGCAGGCCAAGCGTGCTGCAGCGCGCATGGTCGCAGAGGCAAAAACTCGGGTCTGGGAGGAGTTCGGAGAAGCCATGGAGAAGGACGATTGGTCGTCCTCGAAGAGATTCTGGAAAACCGTTCGGCGCCTCAGGAGGGGGAAGCAGTGCTTCACCAACACTGTTTACAGTGCAGGGGGGGAGCTGCTGACCTCAACTAGATGTTGTCGGGTGGTGGAAGAAGTACTTCGAGGGTCTCCTCAATCCCACTGCCACGTTTTCCGATGAGGAAGCAGAGGCTGGGGACTCAGAGGCGAACTCGCCCATCACCCAGGCTGAAGTCACCGAGGTGGTTGGAAAGCTCCTCGGGGGCAGGGATCCGGGGGTGGATGAGATTCGTCCTGAGTACCTTAAGTCTCTGGATGTTGTGGACTGTCTTGGTTGACATGTCTCTGCAACATCGCGTGGCAGTTGGGGACAGTGCCTCTGGATTGGCAGACCGGGGTGGTGGTCCCTCTCTTTAAGAAGGGGGATCGGAGGGTGTGCTCCAACTACAGAGGGATCACTCTCCTCAGCCTCCCCGGCAAGGTCTACTCCAGGGTGCTGGAGAGGAAGATCCAGCCGATAGACGAACCTCGGATTCGGGAGGAACAATGCCTGCCTGTCAGTCCGTGGCTGGCGGGGTGGCCCTGCCTGGATGGCCCTGCCTGGGTGGTTGGTGGCGTCCTCCCTCGTCGGGGGGGCCGGGGCCGCCCACCTGTGGAGGGTGCTATGCCGTGGTGTTGTGAAGGCCTGCGCTGGCCCTGGTGTGGGAGCTGGCCTCTCTCCTGCTCGGCCGCCGCCTGCTCTGGCGGGGCGGCCCGCTCTGGGCCGGCCGGCGGCGGGGGTCGCCTCCTGGGCTGCTGGGGGATGTGGCTGGTGCCTGGTTCCGCCTGGGGGGGGAGTCCCGCCGTGCTCCGTACGGCCGGCATGGTTCGGGGGGTGCCGCGGGGGATCTCCGGTTGTGCTGCTCGCCCGTCTGCGCCATCTACCCTCTCCGGTGGCCCGCCACGCGGATGGGCCGGACTCCTACCAGACAGGCCTCCTACATGGGCACTTCACATCACTCACTCCCAGCTGGTCTGGCTCACCCACTTGTTGCACCACACTCATATACCCAACCCTTGGGGGGCTGGATGGTGGGGCTGGGGGTGGAGGGGGCCGCCGCCTGTGCTACTAAGTAGTGGCATGGGGGTGGCACTCCCACCTCTGGCTGCCCTACTAAATCAATTTATTTTATTGCAATAACAAAAAATCAATTTATTTTATTGCAATAACAAGACATGCATTGCTGTCTCATAATGATTGCACTTCTTGTAGTGTTGACCTTTGACAGCATGTGCAAACAAGAGAGAAAAAAAAAAGAACAATGCGGTTTCCGTCCCGGTCGCGGCACACTGGACCAGCTCTATAGCCTTCATCGGGAGAAGGCGTTCGATCGTGTCCCTTGCGGTGCCCTGTGGGGGGTGCTCCGGGAGTATGGGGTCCGGGGCCCTTTGCTAAGGGCTATTCGTTCCCTGTATGACCGCAGCAGGAGCCTGGTTCGCATTGCCGGCAGTAAGTCAGACCTGTTCCCAGTGCATGTTGGTCTCCGCCAGGGCTGCCCTTTGTCACTGATTCTGGTCATTACTTTTATGGACAGAATCTCTAGGTGCAGTCAGGGACCGGAGGGGGTCCGATTTGGGAACCTCAGGATTTCATCTCTGCTGTTTGCAGATTATGTTGTTCTGTTGGCTTCATCAAATCAGGACCTTCAGCGTGCACTGGGGCGGTTTGCAGCCGAGTGTGAAGCGGCCGGGATGAGGATCAGCACCTTCAAATCTGAGGACATGGTTCTCCACCGGAAAAAGGTGGCTTCCCCTCTCTGGGTCGGTGGAGAGTCCTTGCCTCAAGTGGAGGAGTTCAAGTATCTCGGGGTCTTGTTCACGAGTAAGGGTCGGATGGAGCGTGAGATCGATAGACGGATCGGTGCAGCGTCAGCAGTGATGCGGTCGCTGTATTGGACTGTTGTGGTGAAGAGGGAGCTGAGTCAGGGGGCAAAGCTCTCAATTTACCGATCAATCTACATTCCTACCCTCACCTATGGTCATGAGATTTGGGTAATGACCGAAAGGACAAGATCGCGGCTACAGACGGCCGAAATGAGTTTCCTTTGCAGGGTGGCTGGGCGCACCCTTCGAGATATGGTGAGAAGCTCAGTCACTCGGGAGGAGCTCGGAGTAGAGTCGCTGCTCCTTCACGTCGAAAGGAGCCAGCTGAGGTGGCTCGGGCATCTGTTTTGGATGCCTCCTGGTCGCCTCCCTCAGGAGGTGTTTCAGGCATGTCCTATTGGGAAGAGGCTTCGTAAAAGGCCCAGGACACGCTGGAGGGACTATGTCTTATTCCTATTGAGTTGAAAAGGTCATGCCCAGAATAAGCATGTAGGTCCACAGTTAAAGTCAAATAAAAGCATTGTTATTTTAGCAACTGCAATTTTCTTTTTTCTTTCCAGGAACATGGCATCATATTGTTATTGCAAGCCCATTATCGTCTATCGCAGTGTTTCTCAAATGGGGGTATGCGTACCCCTAGGGGTACGCGATGGCACTACAGTTGGTACGTGAGAAACAGAGAGTGGAAAATTAACAGATAAAGTCAAAGGAAGTGATAAAAACTGATATTTCAGAAAAAATATTATAGATTTTTAAATTTTTTAAATTACCGTATTATTCTTTTTTTAAATCAAAACACAATGTCATCTTTCTATACTTTCACTTTGTGAAATATAGATCTAATTAAACTAAAACGCAGCACAAAAAAAATATCTGAGCTCAAACATGATAAAAAATGAATTCTAAAGGAAAGCCTTGAGAGTATAAATACCTGTTCAAATAATGCAAGACATTGTCTCATCCAATATAAAATCATACACAGGCTCCACTACTCGAAAGAAAAACTACACAAAATATACCCGGAGGTATCGCCTACATGCCATAGATGCCAGTCTTCTGTGGCTACTCTTTTCCATAGTTTTGTTCTGTGCCCAAAGATGAATTAATTCTGGATCAATATCTGCAAAATTACAGTATGTCTGAGGTCATGAATACTTCAATTAAACCAGAGCCTCTGCTCATCATTCTTGGAACATCTCTGACCTCTAGAGGACTAAGTGCAACGCAACGACACTTTCTATCCTATTGTCTCATCACAGCAAAAAAATGAGTTCTTACTTTGTGGAAAAGCGCAACTGTGCCTACGTCTAAGATGTGGCTGGAAATGCTAACTACCACTCTCCACTTGGAGAGGATAAGATATGTTCTGAAGGACAGACTTCAACAATTCAATAAAAACTGGGAACCCCTCGTATCGTATCTTGCATCTGATGGCCGAATACAACAGTACTTGTCCTAACACACACTGTACAACAACTGAGATGACTGAAGAGTGAAGGTCTCTAGGGGTCGTGGAGGGTAGGGGTTGGGTGGGTGGGTTTTAGTTCTTCCTTTGTTTGATCTTTTCTTATTTGTACTCTGTTTGGTTCTCTGTTCTTTACGTTGCATGTTATTGCACTTATTTCTTAATTATCATATTCAAATATTACTTCTGTGCCTGTCATTATATCTGAGCTTTTAATAACTCAAGGACTACATGCACATTGTAATAACTACCTGTATAAAAATGAGCCTGATATATATTGTTGAATGTATGTGTGAATTGTTGCTCAATAAAAGATATTTGGAAAAAAAATAAATAATAATAATTCTAGAAAAAAAATGTCTTTTGGGTGCCCAGAAATTCTTGATATCAAAATAGAGTTACGACCCAAAAAAATACTCTTTCTTTCCACTTATTTACATTCCATTCTTATGCTCTATAGTTGTTTTTAAATAGTTTTCTAAGCAAAATGTTGTAGTCGGGCAAAGGGAATACGTTCTATCGTATTGTGAGTTCAATCTATCATCCCACCCTTAGTTTTTCGTCTTGTTATTAATTATGTAAACAGTAGTCTTCATTCAAAGTTTCATGTTTTTACTGAGTCTTATCTAGTTTTCATTCACAGTGATGTCTAAAGGGCATTTCAGAGGTTTGACTACTCCGTGGTTCATCATTCAAGGCTTTGTAGCAGTGTTAATTTTGTCTAGACTATAACTAATTCAAAAAAATACATGTTAACAATAACTATATCAAATATTTAATTATATTTTCAGCGACCAATAAAAACGAAGATATAATTTCGTCACATGGGACGAAATCCAATTAGTCTTATGCATTGATCACATCAAATCTGTGTGTATTTACAAACATTGATACCATCCCATATCAGGTTGATCAATGCTAATTGAATCTATATCTCTAACAGATTTAGTTGACTAAAATCCTAATGTTATTTAGTTGACTAAAAATAGATTATAACCCAAATTTACATTTTGACTAAAGCTACATTGTATTTATGACTTAATTAAAACTTGCTGTCAAAATGAACACATTAACATGCTGGAGTTGGAAAAGTGTGTGCAGGTCAGCACAGGAAGAAGTTCTTGATGTGCTAGTCTGTGTGTGTTGAGCTTTGTAAAGATTTGTGGTTAAAACCTGATTCCATTTCCAATCTGTCACTGAAAAATAAAGCTCCTTCATTTTCATATATTTGTCTTTTTAACCAAAATTACACATCACAGTAGTGGGCTGCGTTGTCTGAGTAGACCACATTTACACAACCAGGGCCAAGCCTCTGAAGTGCTTTGAAGCTAAGCTAGGGCTGAACTTAGTTTCCAACACGCAAGCATGAGGAGAATCATGTTTTTTTGGAAAAAAAATTACCCTTTACCATGAAGAAGATTATTCTATCTATCCTTTCTTTGTGGCATTGAACCTCTCCTGCCTCGTATATTGAGCAGTTGTAAATTTTCACCCAAGAAAAGGAGCCATTCAGCACTCGTCAAATAACATTAGCTTTTAAATTGAATTTTCAATATTAGGACGGCGGAAGTAGCAAAACTCACAGCGGAACTAGCAAAGATTAATTTTCAAGTAGTGCGCATGCTCATAATCGATTACAGTACGAGGTAAACTCACACTGTGACACTGGTGTCACGATGCAAAATGCAGCATAATGTGACATAGGTATGTAACGATTCGCTCAACTCCCGATGTGATTCGATTCACGATACTGGGTTCACTATATGATTCTCTCATGATTTATTTTACAAAATCAGACTGTAGACAAATGATGACTGAAAAATATGAAAAAAACTTTCTTCAAAAATAAAAATACTGTACTATTTTATCTTTCATTGTTAAAAGAATCCCTCGATAAACTATGCAAAACAATGCAATTCAATTAAAAATAAATCCAGAATGAAATAAATAATGAAATAGTACAAATAAAGAAGAGGCCTATTCATTTAAATTCTGGCTCTACAGTAAAATATGCAAAACTGCATAATAGATTCTTTTCTTTTTAAAAGTGCAACTGAAAATGTATTTTTGTGCCTTAACAATTGGACTTTAAAACAAATCCCAGATCAAAGAAATGATATAAATAAACAAACTGTGGTTCATTCTCTCTCCCTTGTTTCTCTCTTTCCTCTCTGTGCTCCTCTTACCTTGGATTTTACATTCTGATTTAAAACATGGTGGTGCATCCTGAATTTGAAATTCTAAATAGATAGCGCCCTTTGCTGTAAAAAAAATGAAAATAAAAAAATATATATATATATATATATATATATATATATATATATATATTTTTTTTTTTTTTTTTCAAAGTACTGCGATACAATTTCAGAGTATCGAAGTGAAATTGAATTGATTTTTAACTGCCTCACGATTAATCTTTACATCCTTAACGTGACATCATGTTATAAGTGTGTGAAAATATGGAGCCTTGTCTCCTTGCCTGTATAGTTTCCAAAATAAAATCTGCCATGAGTGTATTTTTGCATATTACAAGCTGCAGAAGCATTTGGTTTCTTGTTTTTTGATAAAGACAAACAGGCAGGGGAAAATGTCATCTTACACTAGCAGAGCATTTTCCACTCCACTGCACAATAGCAAAAGCTTTTTGAACTGCCCATAAACAGCCCTGCCTCTCTCTCCCTAACCTTGTTTCTAGCCTTACTCAGGTTTATCACTGCACCCTCTGATCACGTATTATCTCCTAATAATGTTTATCATACCCTCCCTCCCTCAGTGGCTGCTGGTAATGCTGATTAATAAACAAAATAACGTTTCCTCAAAAACCATACATGCAGGTTCCATTCCACAGTATGTAATGTATATAGAGAGAGAGCAACACACAATGGTAGGACTTAAGCTCACAGCACAACCTCCTGACCATCACAACCTACAAAATGAGCTCAGAATAATAGAGCAGGATGTCTGCATGCAGGGAAGCATCCAGACGTTACACCAGGGATTCATTATTCTGTCGTTATACAGAGTGAAGATAATTTAATTACAGATGAGTGTGTGTTTACACACTTGAGCACGGGCAGCAATACATAGCAGCTATTATCGGGCGCGTTTTGGCACATAATTCATGTGTTCTGTGGGCTGGCTTCCATGAACTGAAGGCTGAGGTAAACAGAGGCCTTTGCAGCCCTCGTGCTGCTGACTGGGATTCACTTTATAGAATGGTGCCACTTGTTTTTCAGACACTCTTGTGGTGCTTAAAGCCCAAGGCCAAAATGTGCGTATTGAAACACAATGTTAAAGCGTCAATTACTTTAAAAAGCTGCAGCTCACATTACTGTAAATCAGTGGTTCTCAACTGACTTGTTTTTGGAACCCACCATTAACCTTTATATATATAAAAAGCTGCAACACAAACCATTTTTTTTTTAATATCAAGAAATACTTAAATAAAAATATGGTGAAGTTAGTATACGATATGTATCATAATATCACTGCATTAGGCCTACTTGGCTATGTGTTGAATAAAACTGTGGGTTTTGCTGATAAAACATATGCTTTAATTTTTTTTCACTTTAAAATAATATTTATTAATAGATTTTTTTAATGTGTATACAAAAATAACCCAGAAATATTAATTCACGGAGAATTAATTTTTCTAAGCACTGTAAATTACGCATCTGATCAGTTGATTCTGGCCTGATGCTCCTTCCATCAATGCGGCGCGAGAGTTTTTCGGTGAAAACATGCAAGGAGCTTTGCACACAGCATCCTCTCTCCACCGCAGCCACACCAGACTCCACACGCAGCTTTTCCTCTCCCTAAAACACACTTTACTCTGCATTCTCTTATTTAGTAGCTGTTCAATATTGATTGTTTTATTTAAATAATTTTCTTATACTAGAAAGTTTAACTGGTGAATTTTTTTTCATCTTTGCTCTGTTTTGTGTCAACATTCAGTGCAGCCATGATCTCGATGTGTGAGTTTGCACCTGAATGTGAGTCGTACTATTTTCGGCGCATAAAACAGTAGGCGTAAACATTTCCTGGTTTGATGAATCGTGATGCGTCCCCTGCAATAATTTATTTGCATTTCCCACTCCCATTTTTTTGCATCCCTTATGAGATCCGCCTACTTTACATACACATCAGAAGGAAACGCACTAAATGGATTGTGAGCACATTTTGACTCGCAGAACACGCACATTGATTCCCTGGGGTTTGTACTCTTTATTAGCATGTGGAGTAATGTTTGCTCATGTTTTAATAACTCTAAACCTTTAGTGAATCCACCCCATAGTGTTGACCGCATCTGCAGACAAGATTAAAAAAATAAACAATAATAATGAATCAGTGCTTTGAACAGAGGTTGAATGCTTTTCTTTGTTATAGTCTGTTGCAGTCCTGTTTCAGCTCCCAAGTTGCTCCTACATTGTTTTTGTCATGTAGCGGATGCTAGAGTCACATGGTATGTTGCAATCTACCTAAATATGGAAGCCAGGTGACTGGACCTCATTGATGGAATAAAGGGCGAGAAGCGCCTGAGCCCCACTGTCCATTCAGCGTTCAATCTTGGTAGTCGGAGCCTCCATTTGGAAAGCATGACTCACTATGTCCCCTCTAATGCCAGCAGCACATTACAAAGCTTTGGACATCACACATAATAACTTTCACTTCCACAATCCAATAGACACTTTGTCAACAGTGTCAGCTTTTTAATCGAGTGACACATTTTTTTTTACCTGTAAATTGTTCTGAAAAAAGCCATAATCATGTTTTCCTAAGCAGATGGTTTAATATGAAACTCCTTTATTTCTATATTAAATGTAGATTTTATAAGTGTCTCCCTCAATAATTCACATACTCTTTGAAAACATGAGCTTGTGTGTTAATGCTCCCATGGAATATTGGTTGACTGCTGCACAAAAAAAAACACAAAGCAAACAGGAAATGACCGACACGTATGTGAACACGAGATAATCTCTGACAAGTTACATCCACAGCAATATGGTGGTGCATCGAGCCTGTTTACTGACCTTGATTTCTTCTAATTCCTCAAGCAAAGTGGGCTTGAGACAATTATCCATAACACACGTGCGGAATGTCTGTGATTATCCTATAAAAACTAGCTTGCTGTTTACACATCATCCTCAGTTTAGGCAGTTCCATTAAAAGTACACGTTCCACAGGGAAATACAGCCGTGACTGCTGTGTCTGCCTCTATTCTCTGTGCTGCCTTATCATCCTGCGTACTGATCGAAGAAGACACGATTTGAATATTTCTACTTTCTTGGCCGACAGCTCAATTGCTCTTCTTTGGAGAAATCAACACATCCAAAGACAGTAAATATCTACACTTTTGTCAGCTTTCTGAGTGTTGATCATTTTAATAAATGTATTAAAGTACTGTAATGCAAATTAATCAATCAAACAACAAAGCAATTCCATTGTGGGCTTTTAACCAGCAAAGCATCCATCTGCTCAAATATAACACTACATATATACAGGTATTGTTAAAAAGATTTCACAGAAATAGTTGCTCTCATTTATCTACCTATAAAAGCAAGGAATGTCTGTGTGCATGTGTCTGTGTGTGTAGCAAATATCTCCCCGGCGCAGTGTGAGTTCGACCTGAAACTTAGTCGACGGCTTCCAAATACCCCGAGTGTGTGTATCTGTTATTTTGGAGTAATTTGGTAATTTCCAAATGTTTATTTTAATTTTATTTCATTTCTGAAGGGCCCCGAAATGAAACCTTTTTAACTTTTCACCTCAGGATGTGAGGGGCGCTAGCGCAAAGCAGACGCGGACTGTAAACACACGAGTGAGAGAGAGGAAAATAGTTTCGGCCGGAGAGGGGAGAGGAGCGTCTGAGCAGCCGTACTTGCACTTCCTCCTGTGCCATGCTATCATTAGCGTCTCAAACACGGGAGCTCTCTGAATAGATCATTTGAAACCGTCAGTCTTTTGCAGACACGTTTCCCATTGTTTAAACCATATAACTGTGCGTGTAATTGTTCACTAAGGCTTCACTATAGTCAGTATTGAACTCAACCCGTTCAATACTCCATCTGGAAAACTGCAGTTTCTCTGTGGTGCCGTGCATGGAAGCTAAACTCTGACCACTCGGTTTGAAGGTAAACAATGATTTTTGTTTTTTTTTAAAAAAAAAAAAGACAGCCGAATTGTAGATAATACTTTAATTTACTTACTCACTCATGTAGTTTGGAGCTTTATGTTTTGTTTTGCGCAGTTTGGTTGTTTTTCTGATTGGCGCTACAATGTCTATGGAGTTTGGTTATCAGCGTCTCAAACATTTCACGGAACGCACACAAGGTATTTATTTATTATAAAAATATACTAAATGAGTAAAATAAAACAGAAAAAATGCACAAAAAGACAACTGCAAGATAAAAAATACACATGAATCCAAAAAACATACATTACAGAAAAATACAACAAAAATATGAAAATGACTCAAATACACAAAACTAAATATTTATACAAAAAAATACACAAAAGACAACAATAATGCAAAAAACTACACTAAAAAAGATACAAAATGATTCCCGAATCACACTACTTAAGGCAACAAAAAACAATAATTATACAAAAAAGGCACAAACGACGTAAAACAAAACAATAATTATACAGGAAGTACACAAAACGACAACAGAAATGCACAAAAATATACAGAAAGGCTCCAAAAACACACAAAATGATTCCAAAAAACATATATTACAGAAAAATACACCAAATGACAACAAAAATATGTAAATTACTCAAAATACACTAAACTAAATACTTTGATGTTGCAAAACCTTTTTCTTTTTTTTAATCTCTCAACAACCTGTGACGGATTATGTGTGCATGACGCCCGCGTGTGTGAGACAGAACCAACGGAGGAGATGAGGGTAGTCACGCAAGCACGCACCCACACACACACACACACACAGTGTTTATAATACAAATATTAATAAAACAAAAAACTAAACAATATTTATACAAAAAGTACACAAAATGACAACAGAAATGCACAAAAATATACAAAAAGGCCCCAAAAACACACAAAATGACTCCAAAAAACATACATTACAGAAATATACACCAAACAACAGCAACATGAAAATGACTCAAAATACACAAAATAAATATTTATACAAATAATACACTAAAATGACCACAGAAATGCATTAAAATACAACAAAAAACCCAAACTAAAATACAGAAAATGACTCCAAAATCACACTACAATGGCAACAAAAAAACAATAACTATGCAAAAAATGCACAAAATGACAACTGAAAGATACGAAAATACACATGACTCCAAAAACATGCATTACAGAAAAATACATCAAACAAAAAAAATATAAAAATGAGTATAAAAAACAACAAATACATTAATCATGCGCCTGTCCCATAAAATTAAACCAGACAAATCACACACACTATTTTACTTTGCACCCACAAATAAACCCCTTTATAACACTACAGAGTACAGAGTATGTACACCTCTTTGTACATCCAACCTTCAAATGTATTGTCATTTGGCCATAATTGACAACTGTACTTATGCTCTCACATGAATGCATACTTCCGACGGGCAGTGTACTATCTATCTATGAAGCAAGGTGTGTGTGTGTGTGTGTGCGTGTGTGTGTGTGTGTGTGTGTGTGTGTGTGTGTGTGTGTGTGTGTGTGTGTGTGTTCCTCAAATATCTCTGTGAATCAGGCTCAGACAAAGCTGAGACTTTCAACATGGCTGCTCTTGGTTCAAAGGTGCGCAACGTTGGATTTGTTTGGACTGCAATGATACCGTTAAAAAACTATGTCATAAAATTGTCCACCGGAGCCGACAATTTTATGACATTTAGAACTGATTACATCATCACTGGAGCAGCCCGGGGTGCCATCCGCATGTGTGTGTGTAAGTGTGCATGTGTTTTATTCACAAGTAAATGTGCATTAGGAATGAAGTGTTTATAAGGTCAGTTTAAAGAGGATTTAACTTTTATTCTGAATTAAAGAAGAAATAAAGCTCCCATGTAAACCATCCATACTTAACATCCCACCTTTCGATAGCAAGACATAGTTCCTACGGGCACTGCACTAGTCTATCAATAAATACAAGATGGTCTGTGTGTGTGTGTGTGTGGCAAATATCTCTCCTATGCGGCCAATAATCACCGGCCAATATAAAGTGTGTGTGTGTGTGTGTGTGTGTGTTGAGCAAATATCTCCTCGACGTGGTGCCTGTTCCACCTCAAATTTTGTCAACGGCTACCAAATGCTCCAAATAGAGTGTGAGGGGGCGCTAGCGCACCATCTATAGCTATTTTACTGCACAGCTCACCTACGGTGTGTGCAAGAGCGGCTGTGTTCTTCGCAGCACGTGTGTGGGAGAGAACCAACGGAGGAGATTAGAGTCCCAGGTAGAGAGTCTCACACACACACACACGCTGATCAGGTGTGCTTCACTATCAATCACCGTCTACGTGACATGCGTGCACCATTTAGTCCGGTTACAATCTGTGTCACGACACCAGTTCATAGCGTGGTAGTGACTGTATTGTTACACTCTGAGTCAGATCTAAGTGTTTACATGTTACATAGACGGTGCTACATAGTGAAGGTCACCTGATTACTGCAGCTTCACTCACGACACACCTGCTACTACTGAAAATAGATACGTTTAGTCAAAGTTAGGCAAGTACACGTGGATGGACTGGTGTGCATGAATTTAGAATGGATTCACCTGAAACTTAGTCAACGACTTCCAAATTCCCCCGAGTTTGTGTATCTGTTATTTTGGAGTAATTTTGTGTTGCAAAACATTCAATTTAAGATTATGACACGCTCGGTAATGAGTGCACTACTTCCGGTTCCGGGTTCATGACGTCACTGTGTCGCAGTTTGTTTGGGTTTAAAAAAGAAAATGATTCCCGTGATTCCAAAATTCCTTTAAATCGCAGGTCACGGACTTCACTTCCTCCTCCGTCTCCATGACTGTGGGCGGTGGCTGTGCTGACGGCCAATAACCGAACATATCACAAACTATCTGCTTCTTCAGACAGAGGAATGTAACTTTTTTGTGAGCGGATGGGTCCACAACACGGCTCCACTATGATTAATGTTTTGTTCTGCGCGAGGGTGAGTGTTTCTTCTTATATTATTCTGTGTGTTAACATGCTAGCAGCTATAATGTAAACACACACACGTACGCACACACACACCCATACACACGGCTGATGTGCGTGCGTGCGAAAGTGCCGGGATGTACATGCTGAACGCACACAGAGCCGTTTAGAGAGAGAGTTGCGACTTTGATGTTACAAAACCTTTTTCTTTTTTTTAATCTCTCAACAACCTGTGACGGATTATGTGTGCAGATGAAGGTAGCCACGCACAGTGTTTATAATAAAAATATAAATAAAACAAAAAACTAAACAATATTTATACAAAAAATACACAAAATGACAACAGAAATGCACAAAAATATACAAAAAGGCTCCAAAAACACACAAAATGGCTCCAAAAAACATACATTACAGAAATATACACCAAACAACAACAATATGAAAATGACTCAAAATACACAAAATAAATATTTATACAAAAAATACACAAAATGACAACAGAAATGCACTAAACTATACCAAAAAAAAAAATACAAAAATACACTAAATGACTACAGAATCACACTATAATGGCAACAAAAAACAATAACTATACAAAAAATGCACAAAAAGACAACTGATACAAAAATACACATAATTACTCCAAAAAAACATACATTATGTTGTGTATGCTGTGGGCGCCGCAAAAGGCTGCCCCGGTGTGTTGATGTGTCTTCTTTCACTGCAACTACCAAGTCAAATTCCTCGTATTGTTCTAAACTGTACCTGGTCAATAAAGCTGATTCTGATTCTGATTCTGATTACAGAAAAATACACCGAACAAAAAAAAATCTAAAAATGAGTAAAAAAACCCCAAACATTTATCATGCACATGTCCCATAGAATTAAACGAGGGAAACTGCACACGCTATTTTATTTTGCACCCGCAAATATACCCCTTTATAACACTACAGAGTACAGAGTATGTACACCTCTTTGTACATACAATTTTTTCATTTTTTGTTATATTGTTTGTTTTTGGAGTCATTGTGCTTTTCTGTATTTTGGCAGTCCCGAGCTTATGTTTCATCAATACAGTAGTCCAACTTCCACATTAAACAGGAAGTTTTTATAAGATAATGATTCCCCAAGTGATTTAGATGACAATAACACTGTTATCAGCATTTACTTTGCCTGGAAGTGGCCAGACTCAGTTGCATCCCTCTGAGCTGGGCTTTTTTTTTTTTTTTTTTTTTTTCTTTCTTTTTTTTTTTTTTTTCTTTTCTTTTTTTTTTTTTTTTTTCTGAGCTGGGCTTTAAGCCAATTTGAGCTCAGGTGCAGACCTGGCACTGGGCCTGCATTAAGGTTTCCCCTTTAAGTGGTTTAGGCATCTATGTTTTCTTACACAATGTGGTCACACACATACGCTCCAGGCGTCTTCAACACACTTTTTGTTCTGTTTTAAAACAGTAATCTGTTCAAAAATGTCACCTTTTCTGTCATTTGTAAGAAATTCACTTTTCTTTTTAAAGATTATTACTGGATCATATTATTGGGATTTAAAATTATGGACTCGATTACATTTGTTATTATTAAGAATTAATAAAAGGTGAGTTATTAAATGTAGTGATGAGAAACTAGCAGATAGTACAGCCACTTTGAAGAAGATATCAGCGAGCAGGAGCTCTTGGTTACTGACCTTAGTGACAGCTACTTGTGCTCCTTTGTTAATAAGCTGGACCACATTGTCCGCTTGTCCCTTGTGTGAAGCTATGAGGAGGCGCTCGGAACGTGCGAGGACCTCAGCCGCATCCTGCTGGCTCATGAAGTGAAGCTTGTGAAGTAGTCCTCCTCACGGATTGAATTTCAGGGAGCTTTAGTAGTGTTTTTCATGCTGCTCTGTGCTTGTGATGCTACTAAGTCCACAAAGAGGCAGAAGTCCTCCCCCTCATCCTCTCAGCTGCAAGGCAAAGCACAGGAAACACATGGAGTGAACGGAGGCCAACATAAGCCTAGCAAACAGAAAAACAGGACGGGGACATTCAGAACAAACTGACATTACTACTGTCGGAGCTGATAATAGATTCCCTTTGGAATTAAAGAGAAACTAAACCCCAGGCATTGGCTGGAAATTCAAAAAGTGCCTTGATTATGGGCGAAGCTACTGGAGCAGTTAAAACTGCAGTATGTATGTTTTTTGGCATGAATTGGTCAAAAATTCATAGTCACCTTGGAGCATATTGTAATTCAAAGTGTTCTGAATGGACACTGAACCTTTAGAAATCTCGGAGCATGACGCTGGATTTCAGCTTATCAGAATCTTTCTACAAATAGAGTGCTCCATGAGCTGTTCTATTGGCTACCCGACTAAAGTCAATGCGCGTTCATGAACCATCGATAGTAATACTACAGTGGCGGACGTTCAAGCAGAAGTCTTCATTGCAGCGTAAACCACAACGGTTACACTGCAAAGCAAATGGAAAAAGGAACACCGATGTGAAGAAGCAACAATCTAAAGGATCAAACGTATTCGGATGGAACAAACTCACGGAGGTCCCTCTGACTCGGTATGTGGGGTGGACTGAGCGGGGTCCACTGTGAGTCTGCGTGCAGTCTGCCCTACATACTGAGTCTGAAGGAGAGTGATAACAGATGGGATAAATCACTTGTCAACCTACGAGAAGAATATCCAAGGTAGAGAGAACATTTGCTATTAATTTGCAGTGTGGACGTGGAGTGTTAGTCTGCTCTGCTGGGATCACTGTGGCTGCTTGTGTGTGAGCTTTGTGGCAGAGGAGGGACTGAGAGCCTCTTACTGTCCGCACAGCAGTGAGTGATACATGCTTTCATGTCTCTAAAACATCAGAAAACTCTCTGATAACACAAGATTGATCTCATCCACGTTCACACTCCATCTCGTTCCCTCAGAGCCTCTCCCTCCATTCATTTGTCCACTCCACCAGCCCGCCTTACCACCATGGGGAGCAGGGCTTTCAGCCGCTCAGCTCCCCGGCTCTGGAACTCACTACCTCTGGATCTCAGGAACATGGACTCATTCTCACAATTCAAAGCCGGACTCAAAACCCACTTATTCACAACAGCATTTCCCACCTGACACCCCCCTGCTCTGTCCCTGTGTTTTAGCTTCACTTTTGCTGTTATTTTATACTGTTTTAGCTTAAATTTTATTGTGGTTATATACTCTGCTGTTGTGGTTTTATCATGTTCTGTTAAGTGACCTTGGGTGACCTGATGTTCAAATAAAATGTATTATTATTATTATTATTATTATTATTATTATTATTATTATTAATAAGTTAGAGACCCTACATTTGTTACTAGTTTCTATTGAGTTCTATCGGGGTTGGGGTCGGTGGCGAGATGCACTGGGTGCTCAGCTGCTTGGGGCTTCCTCGGATGTGTGTGTGGGGGGTGGTGGCTGCTTCTTGGCCTGGGATCTCGGAGGCGTCTGGGGTGCTGCTCGGCCGTGGGGGGGTGGCCTGGGGCTCCCTGGCCCCCACTCTTTCTGCTGGCCTGGCTGCATCTGCGGGCCCGGGGCAGTTCCTGGGTTTGCGGTAGCGTTTTTTGCACATATACTGGTCTACGATGCACGGGCATGCCTTGGGATGTGGGATAAAACTCATACTGGGCTTAACTTTAGACACGTTAATCCCAAATACCTGCTTTAGGTACTACCACTCACTCATTCCCCCTGTCCACAGCTTCACACTTGTCACCATACTGGCTTGATACTGGCATAATAAGCACAATATGTTCTACAACTTCACATCTCACTCTCACTGTAAAATACTCTATTCTTCCCCACCCTTTCTATTTCCTACCTTGAGTCTCTCCACCCTGCTCCCTTTCCCCTCCCCCCCTCCACCTAAGTGTAACACTGCTCTCCCTTTTTATATCCTCCCTATAATAAAAAAATTCTTACCCTTCCTTAGGGAGGGCTGGTGATGGTCACAATTAAGCAATAAAATAAATTGATGTAACAAAACATGCATTGCTGTCTCATAATGATTGCACTTCTTGTAGTGTTGACCTTTGACAGCATGTGCAGACAAGTGAAAAGAAGAAAGAAAAAAAAGGAGGGGGTGGGGCTAAAAGTGACAGGAGAAACCACGAAACCAACTTTCTCAGCCAAAAGCAAATTTTGATTGTAATAGCCAGGTTTAGAACCATTGAGGGCAGTCACTGTTACAGTTTTACAAAAAAAAATTTTCTTTGACTAAAATGTCATACCTAATTAGTTACTTATTACTTAGTTACTCTGTAATAAAGTATATATATATATATATATATATATATATATATATATATATATATATATATATATATATATATATATATATATTCTGCCCACTATACATTATGAGGTATAACCAATAACCACTGTTTACTTTAAGTGAAGCCATAATTAGTGTATCATTGGTGAGGGAAACAATGTGTGACAGAATGATGAAGGTACACTAAGATCTGTCAAACAGGAAGCATTCAGTGTCCTTGATGACACATCCTTGACAGGATGATGTAAAGTGGATGTAAAGCAGCCCGTTTACACAATCCAGACAGGGAAATATGTTGTCTCGTTAGCTCTCTCTGACAAGCATTTGTGGTTTGACTGTAACCTCAGGTTAGGCCCAGCGCCAAGGGGCCGCATCATTTCTATAATTCGATCAGCAGACTGCTTGTCAAACACTATCCCTGTCTCCACAAGTTTATTGGAATGCAGTCCTCCCAAACTGAGCATGAGCTGTAGAAAAATCTGTGACCTTGATGTTTTCGTGCACTGTGGCTGTAAAAATGCAGGCAGCAAGATCAAAGAAAATGTGTCTGTGGCAAAACCATAGTTAATATCAGGGCCTGTAATGTGCTGCTTATAACCCAGTACATTTAATAAACCCAATGAAAAAATATTTGTTTTGAAACTTAAGGGGTAAATACATGTAATTAGGGGAAAACCTGTTCTTATCCTGCATGTTCTTCTTCTTCTGAGGTAATCATACTTCCCATGTGCAAACAATCACCAAATTTTGCACAGTCTCCTGATTCAGTCCCATACCAGTTGCAAAAACAGGTCAATGGTGCAACAGGAAGCCTCTAAGTTCAAAAGTAGTTTGCAGAAACTATTGTACTTTTAAACCTACTACAAATTATGAAGTCCATCACTTAAACACGTATCAAACCTTACTTACTTGACATCAAACTTGCCGCAGACTCCGCAGTACATCTTTAGACTGTCCTACATAAACGATCCACACAGATTTTTGATTTATCAAAAAATTGAGCCTACAGTGCAGTGCTATAAAGTTAAATGGTGATGTAAAACCACTGTAAAGTCCTATGTTTGTATAGATTGTATAGGAAACCGCGGATCAGGTGGTAGTGGGGTCATCTTCTGATCGCGAGGTTGGGAGTTTGATCCCGGTACTATACGTGTCTATGTGTCGAAGTGTCCTTGGGCAAGACACACTGAACCCTAAGATGCTCTCAATGGTTGATTATTGTGACGTGCTTTGGGACTGGGTTGGTAGTTATAAAGCGCAATATAAATCAAGTCTATTTACCATCATTTGGCATTTTGCTCTCCTGTTAACAATTGGAGTCAATGCAAAAATGTCATGTTTAAACATCAGTTTTTCACTCATGGAGCCAATAAATCATTGATTAACAACACATTACCAGCATCCCCATTCTATCGAGATGCATTGTGTGTATTTTCGGATTCAAATTTTTGACAGTTGTTGGAAATCTACCTGACCTCGAGCATGACCAGCAGCAGCTATAATTAAAATTATGACAGTGACAAGACATTTGACAAAATTTGTTTGTTGCAGTCAATGCCATTCCAGATTTTCCCACACAGATATTACAAAAAAATATATGACAAGACAGTATTGATCCAACAATTAGACCAAATTATTTTAAGCTCACTCTTTAGGTATTGGAATCTTTCCCATCATGGAAGCTGACAGAAGGCCAGGTCAGCGCTCCAATATAGGGCTAACAAACAGCAACAATTGGGGGCACACGCATGCATCACATGATTGTGACAGAGTCATTGCACAAAGCCACAATCTTCCAACTGTGAGGCTGAATAACAAACCTTAACTTGAACATTGAATATATTCCAGCAAAGTCTTACTGGGACTTCAGTTGGTGTTTTCAGTCGGTGATAACCTGAGAGAAAACAGATGCAGTGAGCATGTCCCAACATGAGGGCTTTGATTTCAAAGACTCCGTCCCACAGTATATGCTATCAGTGCTCCAAATTAAATTCATGTAGGATACAAACATTAGTTCCTTTGTGAAACCTGCTACAACGATACCTATGGCTCCTATTTTATTCTATATGTATCTAGTAGCAGATAAATATAGAATAAAAACAGAGCTGTGTTACTCTTTAACTCAGGTTCAAACGTTCACACTGTCATCAAAGATCTGGTTAATGCTCGTCTGTTAACAAGTGGGATGATGAGCTCTAAACTCATTACATCAAAGGCCTTCCATTAGGCTTTTCCATGATGTGTGATTTCCTTTAAGATATTTAAAAGTTATTGACATTCCAATCACAGGAAAAAATTAAAATACTAATAAGACATAAAGGCTTATTGCATTTGTACATGCATTATGATATAATCATACATTTTTGTGGTTAATTTGGTCTAAAAAAATGTTGACATTAATATTGTAAATCTGCAATATTTGTGGGAAAATATGTTTTCCAGCAAAATTTGTTATTGTTATAAACATTGCACAAAAGACATTTTTAGGTGACAATGTAATACGGCTTTCCTTCAGAGAGAATCAGTCTCTTTAAATCATGTGCTCCTTCATCACTGTGCACAGCACGTTCATTCGCTTACCATGTTTTAATCACTATCTCATTCAATGAGATCAATTAAGTGATGAGATGTTCATTTTCAGTCTTTGATTGATAATAAGATCCCTGCATGTGCCACTGTCTACCCACTGGGAACCACACTGGGAGTTCAAATGGGAAATGCCACTTTGCTTGCAATAAATATACAATCAGAGGAGATTTTTTAATGGAAAACAAGACAAAGAAAAATGTAGCTATTAAGAAAATGGTTCACCAAACTTTCATGGTAGTTCAGCTACATTCAGACGAATGTTTGAATCACCATTGATGAAAGAATTAAGCCGTCATTACTTCCCATAGAAAAGAATTTGGTAACGTGAGTGGGCGACAGGATGCCAGAGAGCCTGAAAACAGCATGTCAGCTCATCTGTAACGGAAGAGGCAGGTCCCATTCAATCCCTGGAGTCTAATCTGTGATGACAGTCTGTGTTTTTCATTAGTGGAAACACAGCAGAGAAGAAGATCACATATTTTCACAGATATCCACAGGACAGGGCATATATGGCTAAATCCTGACACAGAAAACAATTATTCACAAGACGCTGTCCTATTATCTTAGCTCTACAGTACAAAATGTGCATTTTCTCAATGACCAAACGATCTAACTCTCTTGGAAAAAGAGTGAAATATTTCCACCTTTTCTTCTCATTGACAAATTTACATAACATTCTTTCTGCTTCGACTTTGAGGAAATAATGAGCAACATGTTCACTAAATGAAGCAGCACTTTTACAGATGCAGGTTTGTTTCTCATTAAAGTGACAATTAGTAAAGCTGCCTTTAAAATTAAAATATCCCCTTCTTGGCCTTGGAATAACCAACAAAAAACACAAGCCTGCCTAAAGGGGGATTTGCTAGTTTTCTGGCAAACCATATGGAGAGGTGAAACGCTGACCCACAGTCACGTTTGGTCAGGATAAACAAATGTTTTCAGAACAGATACCAACACCCAGTGCACAATCACAAAATACTGTTAGAGAATCAGAATCAGTTTTATTACCAGAGGAATAGTTTACACAATACAAGGAATTTGTTTTGGTGGTTTGGTGCCACATTAAATATAGGATAAAAAAGACAAGGAGGCAAGAACAATGGTCAGTAATAAGTAAAAGCTTACTGTCGTAAACTGAACATACAAAGTGTTTTGAGAGGCCATAGTAGACACGTTTAGGAACTCCAAATGTGTGAACTCTTTTCAGAGTTCACCCATTTTTGTTTTATATTTCCTTCATCGTCTTTCCCGGTTTAGATGACTTTACTCGTTATTAAACTTCCCGAAATTGTAACAAACATGCTACATAGGGCGTATAGAGTCAACTACAGATACAAATGTAATATTACTTTAGATAATTTATGTTAACTGAGTTAGTTACACTGAAATCACGCAACATTACGTTGTAAGAAATTTGACATGTCCCTTTGCCTCAGCCACTCGTTTAATAGGAAAAATACTACGAAGGAAAAGTGTGATATGGTCCCAAAACATGTATGGTAAATGAGAGTTTAGGCTGCATTCACTCCGATGGATCCTAGATCGTCTAGGATTCGTTTGCTCAGATAGTCCACCTTGTTTGGTCAGCGTGACGACACAAAGTCTAGAACATATCAAACAGGTGAATTATAGAGCGGTTGTTTCTGTCGGTTTTGAAGCGTTTCTAATTGAAACCTAGAACGATTAGGAGCACCGTAAACACAACCGCTCACGGAGTGGATGAAACGGAAGTATCGCGATTACAAAGAGCGCATGGCATTGTAAGTGGTCAAAGGAAGGACTAAATATTTCATAGAATATGAAATATTTAGTGCCGTTCACTTTGACATTTGTTAAGGAATTGAGCACTTTGCACTTCAGGATACTGTGGACCATGAGACTCGGGGTCCTCAATAATTGTTTTAAAATGTTAAAGCCTTGAGATAGATTTAATATTTATAAGTATATTAATTGCTTGCAAAGTTGTGGCCTTGCAGCCTGTGTCAGTATTTTGTTAGAGGTAGGAAAAAGTTAGAAGAGTAAAAAGATATTTTCTTTGAATTAAACTGCATGGCAGACCAAAGGTTTTTACAGCCCTGAGTATGAGATGGATAGAAAGTATAATAATACATAAATAAAAATGAAGCTGATACATGAGAGGCCACATTTCCTCATTGTTGTTGTAATAGCTAAGCTAAGTGAACCAACTGTTGGCACCTCTGTAATGTCAACCATTTATAAAAATAAGAGTTGTAAACAGTTGACAGATGCAGATTGCAATTTGAAGAAGTACTTATTTTCAAAAGTTAAAAGTCAAGTGTTGGTGGAGAAGTGAGGGCTGTGGTTAGTTATAGGCATATGCTGTTGTTACAACATTGTATCCATAGGATCACAACCCATCCCAATGACAATGATTGGTTCACGATGTATCATTTATTCAACTTACAATTGCATATGTGGTCATAAGTTAACACTACATGTAGTGATTTGTGATGTGGATTATTTTTTGGAACTATGACTATTTTTTTTCTAGAAGTGATTGAAGTGAGGAAAGCAATTTAATAAAAATCGCAATAATCGTCACTATCTAATCTTAATACATTTATAATCAAGTATCAAGCCTTGGAGAACAAGTTTGTTAGCTTATAAAAAAGCTCTTCGCAAAGGGAGAACTTCTTATTACACAACTTTAATAGAGGAAAACAAGGATAATGCTCGGTTTCTATTCAGCACTGCAGCCAGGCTCGCCAAAAATCACAGCTCTGCAGTGCTCTCAGCCTTCCACAGGTGTGCGGTGGAGAGCAAACTGACCTCCTCCATCATCTCATGGTACGGGAACTGCTCGGCTGTGGAGAGGAAGGCTCTGTAGAGGGTGGTGAGAAGAGCAGAGAAGATCACCTGCTGCAGCCTGCCGTCCATGGAGGAGATCTACACTAGCCGATGCAGAAGCAGAGCGACCCGTATAATGGGTGACCCACCCACCCAGCACATGGACTGTTCACCCTCCCCCCTCTGGAAAAACGAGGCTCCAGCACAACTTCTTTCTAGAAGCTGTAAGACTGATGAACAATAAACTTAAGCTCTGATGCTGCAAAACATCCTCCTCGGTTCCTGCACTCTTATTTTTACTGTACTTGTGTGTACTTTCTGTTATATTAATTATTTCTGTTGTATTGTGTTTATATGGCACTTTTTTCCATTAACATTTCTTGTATGCTGCTGGTCCCGAGAAACAAAGTTTGTTTTTATGGAAATTAAGTTTTAATGAAAATCTTAAAGACATCACATCCTGGATGAGCTGAAACTTTCTCCTTATTAACCAGGATAAAACCAAAGTGATTTTATTTGGTCCAAATCTATCAGAGCAAATAGTGTCTCTGGATAGCATTACTCTGTCACCCAATACCACAGTAAAAAAACATAGGCGTTATCTTCGATACCGACTTATCCTTTAATTCTAATATTACGCAAATCTCAACCTCCGTAATATCTCTAAAATCAGGAATATCTTGGCCCAGAGTGATGCTGAAAAACGAATCCATGCATTTGTTACATCTAAACTAAACTGTCTTTCTGTCAGGATCTCCTAGTAACTCACTAAAAAGTCTCCAGTTAATCCAGAATGCTGCAGCGAGAGTAATAACAGGTAGAAGCAGGACACAGCATATTTCTACAGTATTGGCTTCCTGTAAAATCTAGAATAGAGTTAAAATCCTCCTGTTTGCATACAAAGTTCAACATGATTAAGCTCCTGTATTTACTTAAAGACCTGTTAGGGCTTTATCGTCCAGGCAGCATACTAAAAGTAGAACAGAAGGCAGAATGTTCAACTACCAGGCTCCTCGTCATTAGAACCAGCTTCCAGTCGCAGTACGTTAGGCTGCTACTCTCTCCACCTTTAAGGCTAAACTCAAAACCTACTTATTCGCAAAAACGTATACTGTATAATAGTATTGACCTAACCACTAGGAAAAAAGTCTTAAACCTAAAAATAGGAACAGAAAACTAAGATTATATAGTCAAACACCAACATTACATTCAAACACAATCCACCATCTACACATAGTCCTCCAAATGGGATGCAATGGGTGCTGTCCGGGAAGACATAGTCGTGCTGGGTCGTAGCTAATTCCCCACTTCTGATCCTTGTTGTATTGCCATCACACTCCTTACACACCATTTCCACTGATGTCCACCCCATACTCATTCTCATTCCACTCACACATAGTTTAGCACCAGGTGTTTCCATGCAGGCGGACCTTCTCCTCGCATTTCTCTCTCATTTCTTTTTCAGGTGTCTTGAAGCTGGAGTTGACAGTTCCTGATCCGTGGTTAATGGCTCAACTAATCTGGGACACTGCCCACTAACCCCAACCAGTTGAGGCAGATGGCTGCCACCTCTGAGCTTGGTTCTACTGGAGGTTTATTCCTGTTAAAATGGAGTTTTTTCTCCCCACTGTAGCTAATTCATGTTCATGTGGATTTGTTGGGTTTTTCATTTTTTCTTAAGAATTTTATATTTTGCCTCAAGATGACTATTGCTGTAATTTGCTCGAAACAATCATTAGCTTGAGTATCATAACCATAAAAACCACATCAGAAGTGTAGGTAAATCTGACTGCTCTATTGCTACTGCAGCTTAGTTCTTATTTACATAGACCAATGCAGGTGAAGTGTCTTCTTACATAAAGATACAAGAACCAACTATAAAAGCTCAAACAAATGGACATGAGAGTGTGAAAGCTTAAAGGTTGAACTTTGCCCAACATTCAAAATCCACAGTCTGCTCATGTTTCGGTGAAGTTACCACTGCCCGCAGGCATTTCTTCTCACTAAGTGGCAGTGCTGTTTGTAATCCTTTTCTTTTAAAAGTCTTTTCAGTCAGCAACAACTGAAGACATAACTCAAATTGAAATTTCTTAAAAAAGGCACATCATTTACATTACATTTAAAAAAAAAAATTTTTTTAATCAATATCTTAATTCAGGAGGTTTGGATTAAGTTAGTTATAATAAAATAAACCTGATTTAAACCTGATTAGGGAACTTTCTTTGATGTCTTGTAGCATCACTCCAACAGCTTTCTAACAGGCCATTACAAGTGAAAGTGAGACTTTGGCTGCTTTAATCATGGAGCTGTGGTTTGTGTCTTAGAATGCAATTACCTTAAATAATGACGGAAAAGGTGTCTTTATTTTTTTGTTTTCTTTTTACAGACTTAGGCCATGATGCATGTTATCATGACCATCTAAAAGCCGAAGTCCCAGTGCTAATATAAGATAGCATAAGAATTCTGTTCATTCAAACACCCAAAATATTTAGAGATTAGAGTGTTGGTGTAAATTATAGCATAGCATCATTATAGTGTTTAATTAGCTTGAACCAATTATGTTAACACTTTTTAAGTATTGAATTTATTGAAACAATGAGAAAAGAAAGATAAATATCACCGATTACGAGTTTTAGAAAATGACTTCAATACAAAATAAAGGTTATTTGAAAAAATAATGTATTTGCATTCAACAGTCTAAACTTTGTTCATGCTACAGGCCAACATCCATCCATCATTTTCTCAGGGCTAGATTCCCTTAAGCTGAAAGGCTTCTAATGCACTGTGGGAACGTGTGAAATACTTCCTATTGCTGGCAGAAAAATGAATAAGACTAAAGAAAGGGAAGGGATTCTCTTCCTGACTGCATTCCTGTACATTCGGCAGAAGATTCTATCCAGTCACACACACACACACACACACACACACAATAAAAGGTCTGGCACACACAATAAAAGGTCTGGCACACACTCTGAGACCTGTCAGTTGTAGCTAGGCAACAGGTCCTTTGTGCAAGCTTTTAGGAACTCAGAACTGGGCTCAAAAAGAATTGCCAGGCCTGGCTATTCACACGGCTCAGAGAGGAGGCCTGGCCTCAGAGAATACTTATTAACCTGCTCACTGCAGAAAAACAAGTGATTATGTTAGCTGCAAATCTGAACTACTTCTCTGAATAACAGAGAAATCAATAGATGATAGACAGAGCTGCTTCTGCTTTTAACAGGAAAAAGTGTCTAAAATAGTACCATAGGGTTTTGTGGTGAAAGAAAGCTTTGATTTCCTGGAAGAGCATAAAATAGCTCTCTTAATGTGTTTCAATGAGCACAATACAGCAGTCACAAAACACTAAAGAGATGTCTACACCAATGAACACACAAACATAACAATCAATTTATCCCAGAATGGATAAAGGAACTCCTAATCTGAACAAGTTCAGCTTGCACAAACAACAATGTCCTAAAAACATTGAAGGGTGAATTCTTGTCAAGCATATTTTGGTTTTAGAACAGTATATGTTAATAGAAGCCAGGTTACATTACATTACAACAGCTAAATGACTAACACCCTTAATCAGTCAGAGGTACATTCCTTATTCATAGATGCGTGTATATCGCTATGAATCTATTATTGTTTATTATTATTGATTTCAGTAAATAAATATCTGCTTATTGACATATATTAAATAAAACTATTCAAACAGGGTTATTGAGTGTGTATAAGAGATTAACTGGACAGTGCAGCAGAAAAGTTTCAAGTAATTAATTAGTTAAGTAATATATGATATTTTCTAAATCATTTTATGGAACTCTGAATAAATGACAGTTCCTAAGAATTCATAGCTTACAGCAGGTATAAAATCATCTATTTATGCATTACAATGGCAGACAAGATACATACATACATACATACGAATCTGAATTCACTAAGCATCGATAATGCATACGCCTTACACATTGTGCTAACTTTGTTTGATCTTTTGACAATGAGACCTCTGCTTTGAAAATGGACTCCTAAAAACAATATTGTCAGGAAACCTGCATGAATATTTTACCGTGAAAACTGCAATTATTTACTAGATACAATGGCATACACAGGGACACAGATTAGTAGTAGGATCAAACAAACAGCAGCAGTAAATCGCTGTGGACTAACATGCATGCCCTGTGTCTGTGCTTGTGATGGGATTTTCCTATTCAATTTCCCCTTATCTAATACATTCACTCACCTTTGAAATTATTAAAGAACGTGAATCAATATCACTTTGCTCTCTTTTAATCCTATTAAAATTTTGCCAGTAAATTTTTTTTGCTTTGAATATAGTTGTAAAAAGGAGAATCATGTTGCTATTTTAGACTGAATCACTTTAAAAATGTGCAAGAGGGCAGAAATGCAGTCTACCATGCAATTCAATCCAAATCCCAAATTATCTGAATCAAACGGTTCAAACAAACTCTTAGAGGAAAAAACAATAACAATTGCTGTCTACAGTTCCTATTGATCATACTTTAAATGCAGGCCTCGCACCCGTTCATGTTTATAGAATGAAAAAATTGCTCTGGAGGAGGTGATTAGATGCGCTTGCATTCCAAGCAACACAACAAGGTCAGGATGAACCTCAGAGAATTTAACTTCAAACGCTGTGAGCAACTCATCTGAGAATGAGAAACTTCTATTAGCTTTGTGCAGTGAGGCAGGCCATGAAGGCACTAAAATTAACCTGAATGCTGCAAGCTACGACGCTGCCTGCTGTACGCGCCTGTAATGTAGGTCATCTCCTGCCTCTGTTTGTTGATTTTTACTGCTCTGTAAAGTATGTAGACATCACTCCCATTAGGCTCTGCATGAGCTGCCAACAGACAACAGTATTTACTAGTATTTACTTATCAGGCCTTACATAATGTATATGGGAATATCAGATATAAAAGGAGAGGCTATGTAAGGTAAGGGTTGTTCAAGGTGGGCTTGTCACGTAATTAAGAAACTGAGATGATCTACTGGGATTTTAACACACAACCATCTCCAGTACTTACAGATAATTGTCTGACAAAGATAAAATAGCAAGTGACTAGCAGCAGCTCATGGGATAAGTGTGTTTTAGATGCCAGAGGTTAGAGGAGAGTTGACAGGAAAGTTTAGGAAAATAGAAAAGTTAAAATAACTTAAAGATAATAATCAGGGAGGAACCCTGCGCCTCAACCAAGATGGCAGTGTAGCCTGAAAGCTCCACACAACTGGATGAATATTTGATTAAAAAAAGCCCATGAATGTGCCATAAGATTTGAGAAATAGAGCAGCTTTGAACATGTCAAGAACCCCTGCAGCAAAACAATGTGAGATTTTTGCCAGGACACAAAAGACAAGTACGAAAACAACTACTGCTAACACCTCTCCAGTGATGACGACAGCCACAGCAGCTAGCAGCATGGTGGATATAGCTGACGTGCTAAAAGAGTTGAAGTCCCTTCGCTCGGACTTCGGTTCGAAGTTGGATAACATTGATAACCATCTGTCTGCAGTGGCTAATTCAATTGTGGCGATTGAGAAGAAACTTTCAAAAACGTAACGAGATGTTTCTGTGAATACAAAACGTATCGGAGAGGCCGAGTCACGCATAGCATTAGCAGAAGGTGAGCTCCTGCATACACGAGCTGCATTAGTCTCGGCCGCAAAACGCATAGCCTATCTTGAATGAAAAACAGAAGACCTGGAAAACCGAAGCAGAAGAAAGAATTTGAGGCTGGTCGGTCTACGCGAAGGAGCCGAGGGGAATAAAACACTACTTATCTTTGTGAGCGACGGGCTGCCGCATTGGCTCGGCTGCCCGAAAAAAAATTTCACTTTGGAGCAAGTTCATTACACGCTTGCACCGGCCAAGCCGAGCAAGAACCGAGCAGTTGTTGTCTGCTTTTTGACGTACCAAGAGAAGGAATTCATTTATCGTGAAACAAGACGGCGAGATATCGCATGCGATGGAGCCAAGCTCTTATTTTTCCAGGACCTGTCTGCAGAAACTGTTCGCATTTGGTGAGGATTTAGTTGTGAAGCAGTTTGTGGAAATGGGAACCTTCCGAGGATTTCAACATAATCCCTGTAAGATGAGAGTGCTGCACAAGGGGAGAATGCATCTATTTTCTACACCAGAAGAAGCTGAAAAGTTTCATCAGGACGTCACACATATGGGTGTAACATGCATCCCTTAAAGGTATGATGATCACATTGGACATATCAGGATAAACACAACAGTCAATGTCATATATTGTAAAAGATATACATAGATTAATGATCACAGACTTCTATATGATTGTACTATGTTTGGGAATGGGACATCTTGAGAGAACAGACATTATACACATATATATATTTTCTCTGTTATTTTTTAAGGAAATGGGTTATACATTATAACAGAAGATGATATGGTTGTTTGGACTCATGGTTGTTCTGTCCAAGGGCGAGGTCACGCAGGCTAGCTTCTCTTCACTACTAGGGGATCAGCATCCCCCAAAGCTGGTTTGCTAAAGGTGGGGTGGGAATGCTTTCCAGTCTGGAAATGCAAGGGGGTGGAGATGGGACTCTTTTTCTTTGTTTTTGGTGTTATTGTTCGAACAGTTCTTGCTGTTTTTATTTTCCCCTCTAGTGTGTGCCATATTTACATGTATATATTTGGTTTTGATGGGGCCAACAACATTTACAACCTACCACTGATCTAAAAGATGTCACCGACGGGAAACACAAAGTTAGTGAATGACTCTGAATTTAAGATTACTAGCTGGAATGTCAGAGGACTTAGAAAACTAGTTAAATTGAAACAAGTCATGAATAGATTAAAACAGCTGAGATCAAAAATTGTTTTTCTTAAAGAGACCCATCTAATGGCCTCTGATATATCTAAATTGGAAAAAAGATGGCCAGGCCAAGTGATTTATGCTTCTTATAATACTTGTGCCCGGGGGGGTTGCTATCCTGGTACACAAATCAGTTCCATTTCAAATAACTAATATTATCAAAGATTCAAATGGCAGGTATGTCATTGTACAAGGAAACATTCTGTCATGGAAAATCAACTTGGTTAATATTTATGGTCCCAATTAGGGCTGGGCGATATATATCGAATATACTCGATATATCGCAGCTTGTAGTCTGTGCGGTGTTGAAAATGACCATACCGTTAAACTCGCGGACTTTTTTCTTTTTTTTTTTTTTTTTTTAAATATCTTAGTGGCATTATGCACAAAAGGTGCACTTAAATTTAGTGTTGTTTTGAAATGTCATCTTAATGACAACATGCACAAAAGGGCACTATTTGTTTTAAAATATTGTAGTGGCATTATGTACAAAAAGTGCACTTTAATTTTGTGTTTTGAAATGCCATGTGAGTTGCATCCTGCACTAATGTCTTGTTTTGAAATGTCTCTGTGACAATTTTGCACAGAACGTGTACTTTCTGTTGACAATTTTATGTTTGAGCCACTCACTGTTTAATAAATACAGTTATGTCAACTTTGACTTAGTTGTGATATCCCCTTTTTTGCATGAAAGTTTAAAATTGGCATATATTAATGCAGTATGATCAAGAATGTTTTAATGTAGACATATAGAATCATCATACTGGTGGGATTTTGTGCATCAAAGTGTTAATTCAAGGGTAATGCAAAATATCGAGATATATATCGTGTATCGTGACATGGCCTAAAAATATCGCGGTATTTATAAAAGGCCATATCGCCCAGCCCTAGTCCCAATGTTGACACACCATCCTTCTTTGAGAAGTTGCTGTTGGCTGTTGTTATATTTTAGGCGGGGATTTAAATTGTACCCTAAATACCACAATGGATCAACTTGCCGGGGTTGATATCTCACATGCAAAAACTAGGAAAATACAGCATTAGTTGAATTTATAAGAGATTTAAGATTTGTGGATGTGTGGAGAAAACAGAACCCAAACAAAAAATAATTTTCCTGTCACTCTTCCACTCATAAAACATACTCACGCATTTATTGTTTTTTAAATATCTTTTGAATTGCTGATCAATGTCAAAATTGCTGGTACGACAGTATAGTGATTAGTGATCATGCAGCTGTGTCTATGGAAATATGTTTAGGTAAATTCACTCAACATTCTCCGAGGTGGAGATTTCAGACACACTGGTTACAAGACCCAACTTTTCTTAAATTAATAGAAGCTTGCATAGATAACTATTTTCCACTAAACACAGCTGAAACATCTGCCAGTGTGAGACGGGAGGCCTTTAAGGCATACATAAGAGGAGAAATGATTACGCACACAAGTTCCAAGACTAAACAAAATAATGAGAAAATTCAAATACTGGAAAAACAAATCAAAACATTAGAATTAGCACTTCATGAGAGCAATAATATGGATAAGCAGCAAGAATTAGCAGTAATGAGAGCTGAGTACAATAAACTGACAATTGACAAAGTTGCAAAAAATCTTTTTTGGACCAAACAAGCATATTATGACCAGGGAGAAAAACCAGCCAAACTACTGGCCTGGCGGGTAAAAAAAATGCAAGCTAAAAGAACAATTAACAGTATAATGACAACGTCAAACATTTTAACAGAAGACCCAACTGAAATTAATGCTACCTTCAGATTTTTTTATGAATTATTGCAAAAGTAAGAATATATAGGAGACAAACAACAACAAGAGACATTTCTTGACCATCTGCAATTTCAGACCCTATCTGAAGATGAAAAGGAAGTACTAGACAGTGAATTAACAGTAGAAGATCTTTGCGAGGCTATTGGCATCATGAGCATTGGGAAAGCACCTGGTCCTGACGGGATACCAATCGAGTATAATAAAACTTTCAAACTGAAACTCGTACAACCACTATTAGACGTGTTTAATGAATCATTTAATACAAGAACTCTACCACCAACAATACGATTAGCTATGATAACTGTAATATTAAAACCTGACAAACCACCAACCAGCTGTTTATCCTTTAGGCCCATCAGTTTAATGGGATGTGATACTAAAATGTTATGCAAAGCTTTTTTTAAAAGGTTAGAAAACTATCTTCCCCAGTTGATCAGCAATGATCAAAATAGTTTTGTATTGAAACGACAAGGATTTCATAACATTAGAAGAGTTTTAAATATATTGAAAAGAATGCAAAAGATACTGCAATGTTGTCAATCGATGCCAGCCAAGCATTTGATAGGATAGAATGGGGATATCTTTTTGATTTGCTTCCCAGATATGGACTGGGTGAAACTTTTCTCAAATGGGTTAAATTATTGTATACCAATCCAATAGCAGAAGTATTGACAAATAATATAATCTCCAAACCCTTTAATTTGCAACGTTCAACCTGACAAGGCTGCCCACTGTCTCCAATGCTGTTTACTTTACACATAGAACACATAGAGATATATCTGGCAGTAGAATTTGGGACACTGAACATCCCATATCATTATTAACAGATGATATAATTTTTTTCAAAAATTTGAAACAATAGCATCCCAAATCTGATCACATTAATTGAAAAGTTTGGTGAATACTCCGGGTACAAAGTGAATAAATCTAAATCAGTATTACCCCTAAACCAAGAGGAAAAGCTCAACCCCAATATAAATACACTATTCCCTGTCACACAGGATGGATTTAAGTATTTGGGTGTTTGGATAGCCTACAAATTTGGGGACATTGTTTCTATAAATTACGACCCTCTAGTGGAGACGGTACTAAAGACGTTGGATCGATGGTCTAATTTGCTAATTTCAATGATTGGACGAATAAATTTAATTCAAATGTCTATTCTGCCTAAATTTATATATCTTTTCCAGGCACTTCCTTTTCCATTACCAAGTAATTTTTTGAAGAAAATGAACAATATGTTTAGCCAATTTATTTGGAACAACAGGAAAGCTAGACTTCGGCTTAGGGTTATTATATCTACCTTATGAAAGAGGAGGAACTCAGGTCCCGAACCTTCAATGGTACTATTGGGCTACGCAATCAAGCTCCGCAATGTCTTATTTTTTATCTTCCACACCACCTGCATGGGTGAATATTGAACGAAGATCGGCTTCAAATTTACCACTAAACCAATATTTATATTCCTCAGATATTAAAGCATTAAAAAAGCAAACAAAGAATCCTTTTGTCAAAAACACAATATCAGTGTGGTATACAGTACATAAATACACTGGTGAACCAATAGTTTTGTCATAATTTACTCCTATTTGGGCAAATGGACAATTCAAACCTGGTAAATCAGGTGGGGGATTTAAATCATGGGCAGAAAAGGGCATTAAGACAGTTTCCGATCTTTATTTTGAGGGCAGCTTTCTCACGTTTGAACAGCTTTGCCAGAGGTACCAGATTCCCAGAAAACATTTTTTTAAATATCTACAATTAAAAAGTTTCATAGCATCAAAACACAAGACAATGGCGACGATACCTCCGCTATCAGTGATTGAGGAAATTGTGTTTAAAAATTTGGATGGTAAAAGACACATAACTAGATTCTATAACCTACTGGCAGGCTGTTCAACAGAATCAACAGCAGATCGATTAAATGTTTAGAGAACAGATATACAAGAAGACATTAGTAATGAAGATTGGAGGATAACGTGCCTAAAAGCTCAGAAATACTCAATCTACACAAGATTAAAACTACTTCAGTATAAATGAATAACAAGAATCTACAAAACCCCACTTATACTCCACCGTATATCTCCTAATGTTCCTGATGTCTGTGTTAAATGTCTTAATGAAAAAGGAACTTTAATTAATTGTTTATGGGAGTGTCCTAGGATTAAAATTTTCTGGGGCAAAGTACTTGAATGTTTATCATGCATGATTGGAAGTAATATTCCACTGAAACCAAGCATTTGTATACTTGGAATATACTCCAAAGGTGTGAAGAAGAAGAAGTGTGAATGCAAATAAGAATGATTGACTTTGGTCTTCTCCGTGCAAGGAGAATGACTGCACTAAGCTGGAAAAATACAGAACCACTATTGTTTGGAATGTGGAAGAAAGAGTTAATGAGCAGCCTTGGGCTGGAGAAATTATCATATATGATTTGGGGTAAACAAAGAGAATTTGTTGACATTTGGGATTCATTTATGTCTTTCTTGTCTAATAAGTCGTGTGTCACTGACTGAAGAGAAAATTGTTCGTTCACTTAAATTGATTTATTTCAATCTCGTGTTATTTATTTATTTTTTGTTGTTGTCTGAAGTGATTATGACACCATGTGAGGGGATGTTTGTGTTGTATGTTTTGTAAAAAAAATGCAAAAATTAAATAAAAAATATTGTTAAAAAAAGAAAGAAAAAAAAATACTAATCAGGGCTTGGCAAGGTGGACACAATAGTGCATTAAATGAACACTGTCCTGTAAAAATTGGATGGAGTCCAAACATATAAGATCTTTTGATAAATTAATTTTCTGATAAATCAAACATTTCAAAAAAATCTGGTATGTTAGTGTGGAAAGAAAAGTCATCGTCATTTCTTATTTTGAAGGTTTCACCTGCCTGACATCATACAGTGCTGTCAAGTCTGTGCTACAAAGAATTTAACTAACTTTAAAAATGCTCATCTCTTTTAACGCTTCAGTCAGCACAACCTTCACTTACGAATACATTCAATTATTAACCAATGGAAAATTAGGCCATCAACGCTCAGACACCAGAAACATCAGAATGTGCACACACTCCACTGAGCAGATCGCACACTGACTTATGTGTAAATAAACATAAACATACATAAATTAATATTCAAACACCAGAGGGGTATTCCATAAAGCGGGTTATGTTCAAACTCTGAGTATGTTCAGGCTCAAATGAGGGAAACTGAGTATCCCATTCCAAAAAGCGATGTATGTTCTTCTCTGAGTATGTTACCCGGGCAACATTGTCCGTGAACTAAACCTGGTCGCTGGCAGGTTTTATCAAAGAAACCCTGGGTTTCTACCTGGCTCCGCCCACCTGAACACCGTTTCTGAACCCTTTAATAAACCTTAACACTGTTCTTTGAAACACATTAGTAACATCACACACCACAGACGTGTTTACATCATTACTAATGTTGTGTTGCTTTACGGTTTTTTTTTTGGTTTTTTTTGTGCAAACGGTAGTTTTCTATCTAACATTATGGATACAGATCATTAAGTGAAAGTCACTGAGAGGTTGATCTGCATTAAAACATCGACTGACGTCTGTAGTAAAGTTCACTGAATACAAACCTGTGGATAATATAAAGGAGGAGATGATCATTTAAATTAATACACTTTTAAGGCTCAATTGTTGTTTTATATTGTTATACAGTTAAATCTGTAGATCATGTGTCTTTGAAGTTATGATGGCGCAGTGAAGCGTGACACTGCGCTTGTAAGTTGCGGGTTCGCGTCCCGCTTCAGTGTTTTTTATGACATTTTTTAGGACGTTGAGATGACTCTGGCGACAATATTACATAAAAAATCAATATACTGTAAATGATGCGATATCAAGCGGCATTTACTGTCTTTATATCCAGTGTAACAGGATTCATATTCATATCATTTTTATTCATATTATTCACCGCTCGTCACGTCACTGAAGCAATAAAGTGATGAAGTGACCAAAAAGTGTGACTAATTACGGGTGATTTAAGCCACTATAGTCACTGAAGACTGAACATACCTTTAGAACAGGCTCATATTCGTCAAACACCGACTTATTTCACCCATTAAGGTGAATAAATCACTATTTTCCATTTGGTTGCCATGGCAGCTCGATTAAATCTTTGATCCATTGATGATGGCTTTTTATTGCGCGCGTGCACGTAAGTAACCCAAGGTTTACATACTCAGGGTTGATGAACCCACTTCATGCCAGCTGTAATGGAATCCGATACCCAGAGTTTCCCATCGCGGGGTATGTTGACCCAGAGTTTATGGATAGACTCAGAGTTTGTTAACCCTCCTTTATGGAATACCCCTCTGAGGGTATTCCATAAAGTGGGCTATGTTCAAACTCTGAGTATGTATGGGCTCAAATCTGAGCCCAAACTCTAATCTGAGTATCTCATTCCTAAACACAGACATTTTTTAGGATGTCAAGATGACTCTGGCGACAATATTACATTAAAAATCAATATAATTGATTCGATATCAAGCAGCAGTCACTGTCTTTATATCCAGTGTAACAGGAGGGCTCTCTATGCAGCCATCCTATGCTGCTGCCACGTCTCCTCAGACACCTTTTATTCATATTATTCACCGCTCGTCACGTCACTGAAGCAATAAAGTGATGACGCGACCAAAAATTGTGACTAATTACAGGTGATTTAAGCCACTATAGTCACTGAAGACTGAACGCACCTTTAGAACAGGCTCATATTCCTCAAACACCGGCATATTTTACCCATCACGGTGAATAAATCACTTTCTTCTGTTTGGTTGTCATGGCAGCTTGAGTAATCTCTGATCCATTGATGATGGCTTTTTATTGCGTGCGTGCACGTAAGTAACCCAAGGTTTACATACTCAGGGTTGATTGATCCACTTCATACTGGAATCCCATACCCAGAGTTTCCCATCGCTGGGTATGTTGAGAGTGGTGGCCTAGTGGTTAAGGACGCTGGACTTGTAATCGGAGGGTTGCCGGTTCAAGCCTCACCTGGGCCGTCACTGTGGGATGTTGTCCCTTAACCCCGAACTGCTCCCCAGGCGCCGCAAAAATGGCTGCCCACTGCTCCTCAGGGATGGGTTAAATGCAGAGGACGAATTCCATTAATGTACTAACATTACATGGTCAATTAAAGGCGAAAGCCCCGATTTAATCTTTAATCTTAATGTTGACCCAGAGTTTATGGATAGACTCAGAGTTTGTTAACCCTCCTTTATGGAATACCCCTGAGAACTCCTCAGCCACTTCGGACTAAACAAAATCCAAAGTGAGACGTGGGAACATGAGGGCTACAGAACCAACACAAAATGGACCATGGAAAACAGGTAATAATAGTAATAATGTTGTGTTAAAGATCTCTGACTCTCAGTGATTGTGTGGATGAAACAAAGGCTCAGCACGGGGGACGCCATCTGTCTGTTCTACATTAGCAAAAGAACAAGAGGCAGAACCTGATTAATGTGTTTGCTCACTAATCCCAGGATCTGTTTCAATACCCTATAGCCCCACGACATAGAGAAGTTCACACACACGCACGCAGACACACGCACGCACGCACGCACACACACACACACACATACACACACATACACACACACACGGTCAAATAACTTACTGCAGTCTAATCCTTAGCTAATGCAAAAGAAACCTTCTGTCATCCATGTGACATCTGAAACAGATTTCACAGGAGTTCATAGGTTGATGTACACGTCACTAGGATGGTGTGGAGGGTCCCATCTTTGACTTCACATTTACTTTGTGGGTAATTCGTCAAAAACAAATCCGTTTTATTGGTGCTTCAACATTCTCCATATTTTTTCATTTAAACACACCTACAGTAATTTTAGAGTCAACAGATGACAGGCGTTAGACTGTATGAAATACTCAATCATGCTTTAGTCCTCCTTTAGCGCAGTAACTAAAGCTAAGCAACAGAAAACAGGCTGTGCAATCTTTACTCTTAAGGTCAAATATTCCAGGAAAAGCAGCCAAAACAAGGAGAGTATCTGCTCAGAACAAACAGACAGTCATTGTGTGCATCGTCCCTAATTTTGCCGTTTGATTTTAGATTCATCTCATCAAGATACATAATTGATTGTTAATTATGTAGAGCCTCTAATGGTGATTGCGGGAAACGAATGGAAAATACAGAATTCACTTCCCGAAACCTAAAACTTCTGTTCACTAACCCCAACCAGTCGAAGCGGATGGCTGCCACCTCTGAACCTCTCACATTTTTTTGCTATAAAACAGGTGTTATATTGTCTAGATTTAGCAAGTGTAGCAAATGTACATCAAATCTCTCAAAAAATCTTGCGTGATCTCAATGCATGCTTGTTTCAGCACATTTCTTATGTGTATAAATATGAAAATACTGACAGCTGTTAACCCCATTAAATGTATTACGCAAGTTTGCCAGTTTATCACCCTGACATCTTATTAAGGAAAGACATTGAAACGGAAACAAAACAGAAATGTCTAAGTAGTAGGGGTATATATTTATATATATATTTTTTAAACCTTTATTTTACCAGGAACGTTTTTTCCACTGCAGAAGACAATGTAACTGCACAAAGAAGTGAGCTAAAACCTGGGCATATTAATCCGTGTATCATTTGTTCATTCGTTTTTCTATTATGTAACAAAAACATGAAAAACACTCATTATTTGATATTTGTTTCCAAAACCAAAATGAAAAAACTAAAAACGCCTTGTTTTTCAAATTCAAGCTCTTTTGCTTCCGTACAGAAAATGAAAAACGGAAAACGAACACTTTTATCCGTTTTCTCCATTACCGATTGGCCAAAGTCCGTGACCCGGAAGTGAAGTGTTACCCGTGTCAGTTACTTGTCCGAAAACACAAGCTGTGTCATGGCCGGACTGGAGGAATATACAGTTAGTGGCAAAGCTTTTCGTAGATGGCAAAACAAATTCCGAGATATTTTTAGCTCTGCAACACTTAGGAATTTCTAAATCCTCCGAAATGTCCGTGAAGAGGTTCTGTGCCCAAAACCAGCTGAAGCGAAAAGGACACGTTTCGGATGCACAGTTGGAAGCAGCGATCTTGTCATCAATAATTATGGCTCTTCCACTCTGTTCATATTTCCAACCTAACAGCGTTTGTAATTTTATTCCAGAGATCGTTAGTGTTTTAATAGTGTTTATATTATTAATATTACACATATTCCGACTCAAGGAGGTGTCCAGGGTTTTCAGCTGATGCCGATTTCGGCCGAGGATCTGAGCACTTTTAAAAACCGATGGGAGCACCTCAGCAGCCGTATTGAAGCAAGGCAGTCTCCTCACTTCCACCCCTGGTGAATGAAAATACAGACTACCTGGGTCTCTAGCGGGCGGATTAGGACTCTACCCATGATAGACGCACGTATCTGAGCACCTTTGTAAAACCGATGGGAGAAGCAGTATTAAAGCACAGACCTCCTCTGTTTCCACACTCCTCTCCCATTGATGGGACTCTGAACGACAACCCCGACTTCCATGGTCTCCAGCGGACTCTACTCGGGAAAGAAGCACATATTCGGACTGAGGGAGACCATTGCTTTCCGCTGATCTGAGCACTTAAGTAAAACAAGCACCAACAAGTGTATTCTCCCTCCAGTATCATTGTTAATGAACTCCTGGTGAATGCTCACACACGTCCTTCACTAAATTATGAAATTAGTTGAATTCAATAACAAATCTCAGACAATAATTCATTATCATATTAATATATATATATGTATATAGACGGACAGAATGGTAATGGCGAACCAACCAGACATTGTGGTGGTGGACAAAGAGCAGAGGAAAGCTGTTGTGGTCGACATAGCAATACCAAGCGACTTCAACATCAGGAAAAAGGAACATGAGAAACTAGAGAAATACCAGGGGCTCAGAGAAGAGTTGGAGAACACCTGGAGGGTGAAGGCATCAGTGGTGCCCGTGGTCATTGGGGCACTCGGGGCAGTGACCGCCAAACTGGAGGAATGGCTGATCCCAGGAAATACATCAGACATCTCGGTCCAGAAAAGTGCAGTTCTAGGAACAGCAAAGATACTGCACAGAACTCTCAAGCTCCCAGGCCTCTGGTAGAGGACCCGAGCTTGGAGGAAAAAAGAGACCGCCCACGGAGGGTGAGGAAAAGTTTTTATATATATATAGACTGTATGTGAAAGCAGACATACAGTGTGCGATTTTTGGCCCATTTTGAGCTGATTTTCGACTCGTGCGACTATTTTGTGGGATCGTGCGAGTCTCTGCTAGATCATGTGTCGTGCATCGTGTAGTATACATGGGGTCACGAGAGACGATTAACACCTCACGACCAGCTCCCGATCAGCAATTGTAGGTCGTAAGGATTTCAAACATGTTTGAAATCCAGTCGCTCCTCGTGAGGGTATCTCACAGTTGAAGCAGTGCCATGGACCGGCTTAATGTAAACTCTCACACTGCGCATGCACAAACACCACAGGACCGCTGTAAAATTGACGGACTATACTGCCCATGTCTGTCCATCCAGTTCCTGGTCCATCACGTCGCCGTCTTTTCTTGTTTAAAGCTCTTTTTGCTGAGATTTGCGAGCGTTACTCCACTTCTGGGCTTTTCTTCTTTGTCTGTTTTAATGGTGACGCTTCAGTGTTCTTCTTCTAATTTTTACGTTGCATATCCGGAAACAAGACCCCGACGTGTTGTGTATGAATGTACAGTGTGAGCAGTCAGATCGTGTCAAAGAGTGTCGGTCCGTACAGTGTGAGAATATGAATCGTGAGCTGCGCACATTCAGGCTCTGTGTCTGAGTCGCACAGTTTGAGCTGGAACTGAATGCAATGATTGAAAAAATCGCACAGTGTATCCCAGCTTTAATGCAGCACAGTTTAAAGAAGCAGCTCCTTTGTCTGTTAGCCATTATCTTCTCTTGGTCTTGTTTCATTGTCCAGAAGCAGCGATCAGAAAAGGCTGTGCTAACAATGAGATCACTACCCATGGAGCCGCTTACACAGTATAAGACTACCCCAATTCCTCTTCCTCATCCTCAAACACGTCATAGAAACAGAAGAGACATTGTGACTTCAGATGGCATATTTTACTTCGCTGATCAAACAGAAATAATAACAGAATCCTTCAAACCCCCTGCGGGTTGAAAGCCACCATCTCTCCAGCTGGTAATGCGGAGTGTCAGCTGTGGGACAGGCCAATGCCCCCCACCACACACAAACTCTTTCAACTTATTCAAATTAGCTCTGAAAGAAGTGTCCATAAAGCATCACTTTAATCCAGTCGGCTGGGAGAATTTAGCAACCACTGTCAGGGTGCTGGCTCCTGCATGCCTGTCACGCTTATAGTTTCAATCACAGATACAAGGTTAATTTAGATTTAGTACAGCAATAATTCCTAATTCCTCAAACCTCCTACGTCTGGAGCACTGACTCAAAGTGAGCTATTCCCATCATTTCTTCCGTTAAAACTAAGCTGCCATCTTTTATTTTAAAACAAATTCTCACATTTGAGCAACTATACACTTGTGTTTCTTCAAAAATTGCACAAAAAATGGCAACAATATGGCATTCCAAAGGATTATTAATACCTCCAGATGTAAATAAAAGGTAAACATGGCATAACTAATTTATGTCCCTACTTTGCCTTTCTGAGCAAAAGAAATGTGTTACTCCCATACTACAATGGGTAATGGTGTGGCTTTAAATTTCACCATCTGACACATTCATCTAATAATGGCCCTCAGTGTTTTGTTTCCAGAGACTCCCCCTTCCCCCATCGTCCATTAGAAGTCATTATGTGGCCGTTGTACGCCTGGTGACCTCTGACCTTATCAGCACTGTGCTGTGCTAATTAGCTCCCCGAGGAACTGGACAGGCAAACCAAATGGTTAAACTGCTGTTCTTATCTTTTTTGTGTGTCACAAAAAAACAACAAAAACAAAAATCTTTTTCATCCAGTTTTAAAATAATCTGTCAATTATTTAAAAGAACATAGAGCAGGATTTGAGAAAAAAATAAACAGTCATTTTACGTTTTTTTAATGCTAATGGGTGATGAAGCGCTCCAACCAAAGAGAATGAGCCCATACACATTTGTCCCTATTGCCTTGAAAATATTTTGTGATACATTTTGTACTGCTTGTTATGGTCTGAACCAGTGGGCGTGCAATGTAGCTGTTCCCACTTAACGTTCTTGAAGCCAAAATACAGTGCTCAAGGGGCACTTCCATCTTGCAATTTTGGAGCCAGAGTCAAGAGGAGCCCTGGTAACACACCCCGCCCACTCAGCGTACTGCCCTGATGACTTGGCGTAGCCGCCCAGCTATGCCAAGACCATAAGTATCTTTCCCGGTTTGTTCAGGTCATAGAGGTTAGCAAAAAACCACGATATATTCATACCTGTCAAGTATCCCGTTATAGCTGGGAAGCTCCCGTATTTTACCCCTCTTTCCCTCCATCTTCCTGTGTTAGTATTTTCCTGTAAATATCCCGTATTTTAATGTAATAATAATTAAAAGATGCCTTACTAAACTGAACGTCGTACCTAGCCTCGCAAGAACTGCCATCTGAAATGGCCCATTCAACATAATATCTACAGTATTCTAAAATTGAATAAAATAAATAAAAAATGAATTGGGGAAAAAAAAATAGGAGATTCCGGAAATTTGAATCCGATATTCTATATTCGTTTTCAGGCTAATATCGGACCGATATCCAATATCGATATCGGATTGGGACACCTCTAACAAATAAAATTACCCAATATGACTCCAAAAACACACTAAACAACAGCAAAAACACAAATGTACTCAAAAAACACACAAAAGACAACTAAAAAAATACAAAATAAGTACATATGCCTGTAAATCACACCAAAAACACATAAACACAACAAAACCACTCAAAATTAGATAGAGTAACAGTTTAAACTCAATGACTCCAAAAGCCCACAAAATGACCAAATAAATAAATAAAGTGACTGAAAAAAGACACTAAACAACAACAAAAACACTATTTACTTAATATTATTTTATTATAGAACACATTAGGAATACAGTAAGTAAATATGGATAGTGACAGAGGTTGTCATCTCGATCGTAGCAAGTCCCTCTAGCAAACACGTCTTGAATTGACATTTGGCTCGACTTTTCTTTTGCTTTCCCTGTGCTACCTGCTGATGTGGAGGGCCACAACTTTAACTCCATACATTCTTGATATTCCACAATATGCTTGCGGCTAAGATGGTGGAGCAAATTACTCGTGTTGCCGCCTCCAGCGACAACTTTAGCCCGACAACACTTGCATAAAATGGTTGTTTGGTCGATGTCAAATTTTACAAATTTGAAAAAATAAGTAATGCATTCAGAGTCGTGCGTGTGTGAGTGCGTGCGTACGTGTGAGTGACCGGAGCATCGATTATAAGCTGTATGCCGTTTTGAATGATTGGCAAAATAAACATTATAGTCCATATTGACAGGTGGACAATGGAGGTAGAGTGCACACACACATGTGCACTGTTAGTGTGTCCTGAAACGGACAGAAGTGTCCACTGCGAAAGTAAACGGGAGTGCATCACTCTACTGTAGGACTCTCTCTTTTAACACGCTCGTACTCGTGTGTGTGTGTGTGTGTGTGTGTGTGTTGTCCTTTAGGAAGTTTAAGGTCAGACTGCAAAGAAAAAACTCCAATAGATGCCTATGTGTACAGCAAAATAACATTGTGTTTAGTTTACAAATCAGGACGGACTACGAGGGTATCACAGTGGTATGTAAATGTGTTCTCTCATCGCGTGTGCAGCTGCTGTTGTTGCTGATGTCACGGCAGGTGTTTCCTCCTTGTCCCGTCGACTCGCTGCCGTCCGGTCACACCCAGGATAAAAGACGAGGGTTACGGGGAACAGCTACCTTCGACAAATGAGTGCGTGTCTTCACTGCCTTGCACTTTTGAAACTCGGAGGAGCCACTCGCGTTAGTGATTCTATGGCGCCACCATCTTTGTTTTGGTCTGACAACGCATCGACGCGCACATTTTGCATTGACGTATTTTTTGCGTCAACGTCACTGATTATGTCGACGCGTTGTGTAATCAAATACACCGGTATTCGGTATGAATCAGTATACCGCCCAGCACTAACATCAGGGTTTGGTTGGGTGTCCATCGTCTATCCACAATATCAGCTCCATTGACAACATTAGATGTGCATTCCCACTGTGGCTTGGCTGATGACTGCAGTTACACTAACCACCGAGGTGTCATTATGGAGTCTGATTTCTAAATCCTATCCAATGCTCCTATAACTCTTCATTGGTGATTCATATTGTCCTTATAGATATACATAAAATGATTTACTTCAAAAGCTCTGATTAGAGATACCGACCATAGTCCTAAATCTAAACAATAGGACATAAATACAAAACATCTCAAACACAAAGTCATTATATCAGCAAATACGTGCAGGAAACAATACAGGGTCACCTGAAATGTCAAATGTCACAGACAATCTTTAACACTGTATTCTATACTTTCACTGTATAAATGCAAATTCAAATATAAATCTGGTTCAAATAATATGCAGTATAAAAATATCTGAGCAGGTACAATTTGTCACTCTGTAACAAAGGTGATCAAAAACTAATTCTCGAAAAAAAAATGTCTTTGAAGTCGTCAGAAAATCATCATATCAAAATGGGGTCACGATCCAAAAAAGATTGGGAACCACTGGTTTAAACTACGTAATGAAGCATGAAAGAGAACGTATATTGGATTTACTAAACATACAAGCTCACATTTCCAGCTACTTTTGTTAAACTTTATCCAACCAAGGTAAGTCTTTTAAATCCTGTGCTTTTCTAACAAAGACTCTGCTCACAGGCCATGAATCATTGGACTGCACTTTATTTGGAAATTGCTACTCACAGCAGTGGCTGAAATCAATGAACAGGCTCAAATTACAGCAAACTGAATTACAGCATTTTTTTTTGTTTTTTTTTCACATGTAATCCTATACTTTCAGTATAGCCAGGGGTTTGATTTGGAGAAGGTTATTCTATTTCTGCCACTTAGAATTCTAACCTTTAATAATTTACCAATTGCCTGCTGGCGCCTCTGGGATTGCCTATCTTTGTGAAGGGCTGAGGGAAGAGTTGAGCTTCTGAAGCCACACAAACAAATCCATACCAAGCTCCATATTCAAGCTGCCTCTTCTTTTCCTCCCTGCCTGCCTTTCTACATTGCTACTATAACCCCATCACACATTTCTGACACGCCTTTCCTAATGAGCTCGTAAATTGTGTTAATACCCTTAAATTAAAGTGTCCTGGGTTAAGCTGCAGGCAAAGGTTTGCTGCAGCAGGAGGATTTCCCCAAAGCCTGCTTTATTTCATGGTTTAATTTTCTCTTTGGCTGCAGGCTGTAGAACATCTATCAAATATGAAGAAATCTTGTAAAGATTTCCTCGTTCATTTTCCTTTTCGGGGCATCTTTGAAAGCACACCAATAATTAAAATTTGAATAAGGACTAATGAGATTTTAACTACAGTTTTTTGTTTATTTTTTAGAGATGTCCCGATCCAATATTGATATCGGATATCGGTCCGATATCGGCCAGAAAACGAATATCAGATTTTATCGGACTGCATCTAAAATCCCCGATATAAACTCTCAGATAAAATTTTCCACTCCAGCACTTCTATCCATAGATGACTGTGGTTCACACTACAACAAAGTAATCTACTGTTGCTGACTGTTGTTCTCTGTTTGAGTAACATCACTTGATCAAGCAACTACACACTACAAAATAAGTAATAAAAGTATGTATGATTCGTCGGGAGCACCGAATATTCAGTGTCTGAATATATTCGGCCAAATATTGCAAAAAGAGCCACATTCCTCCATCGGTTTAGTGAGTTAAGAACAAGGCCGAATAGTAGCATGTGACGCAATGACGCAATCAAACAATGTGCAGTGATTTTAAGTCGTAAAAGTGTGTGCGCATTGCTGCAGGAGCAGAGCAGCAGCAGCAATAACATCTTTTCCGCACACAAACACAGCCAGACTCTCTCCTTTCCGCTCTCCGTCACCGCGTAAAAGTTGGAAGCCGTCCAATTCCACAACCAAGTCCATTGTTAGCGCTGTGAGCCACAAATCCGTAAACATCCCCATCGTTTCCTCCTCAGTTCACAAGCGATGTCAGGTCTGGCTGCATAGGCTGGTGTAGCATTAGCACAGTGCTAACAGCTGATGTGTGCAAACAATGGGTTCATGGCTCCAAGCAGTGACTCCCAATTTGATCAGCAGCATAAAAAGTGGTGCAGTATGGGAGTCCAGTAGTGTAGTTTGCATTTACATATATGACAATAAAGTACAATATATATTCTATATTAAACAACAGTGTTGTTTTAGCTGTTCGACAGTTGGAAAGGGAGGAGCTCACATTCTAGGAGGCGTGTTAGGTGACGTCACCTGCCAATGTGGGCAAAATCCATCTCGCCCGTTTAGAGCTGACTTTTTACAAAATGTGGAATAACAAGAGAGGGCGGAAACAGAACTTTTTACACTTTGGCCCTCTGAATAAGGCTATTATTCCACACTGTAGCAAAACCATTAGAAAGCGATTTTTTCCATCATACCTCCCCTTTAATGCACTTCAGGTTTTTTTTGGAAGGCATGTTTTGTTTTATTTGAAGGGGCTAATATAAATGAAAAACTTTTCTTTTTTGGAAAGAAAAGGCTACTGGAATATCTAAAAAATGTCAGATTATTTAATAAACATTTAATTTATTTTAAAAAAACATGTCTAAAATGTATTCTAGGCTATTTAGGCACTGTCAAAAAAATAGTGAAAAACTTCGATATTTGGTACTCGGCCAAGCGCTTATATTCTATTCGGCTTCGGCCACAGATTTTCATTTCGGTGCATCCCTAATGATTTGTGCTGATATCGTATCAGATCAATATCGGTATTGGCCGATACGCAAGGCTGCAATATCGGTATCAGATCGGAAGTTGAAAAGTTGTATCAGGACATCCCTATTATTTTTATTTGTATCGTTATTATCCCCACAGACACAGAGTCTGCATGTCCCACTTGTGACAGAAAGGATTTATGAATAGAAAAATCAACTTGCCCCTCATCTAAAATGAATTTGATTAAATGAGCTCCAAATACTTATTTTTCTCATTCAGTGAATCCTGATTTAATTGCCCCAGATTTTAAAATAATTTGGCTAAACTTCCATTTTCAATGCAGGACTAATATCTTGTTGTGAACTGTGCACTTCAGTTAAATAATTTTACTTATTTTCTTAAAAGTTTATTTTTCATGATAATGAGATACTTGAATGTATTTAGTGATAGTTTTAATCTTCCTGTCTTTGTCTGCATTAGTGTGTGTTAAACAGTGATAAAATGAAATGCTTCTGTGTAGAAGGAATCACTGACAATCATTAGTTTTACAATACACATTTTCTCTTAGATTCCATGTTCTCATGTTTATAGTGTCTCTAATGTTGCTGTGAGGCTCATGAACAGACTTTGTAATGAGCTGCTTGATAACAGGGATCTGAAACGTGCAGAATTGGTGCCCTCAAGGCCTGGTTTCACCCGTGGTTTTATTACAGAATCTCTGGATTTCTTTACACATTTACAACACATGTACATGAATGTTAGGTTAGATGGAGCATGGTATTTGTCTTGTGTGGAGACTGAATGTTACAGAGCACTGTCTGTTGCTCACAGCCTGTTTTTTCCTCCATGTTTAATTATCATTCAAAATAATATTTTCAAAAAATGAGGAATTACATTTTAAAAATATGTGAGGTATTATGCATTATGCATTGTAGTTGCTTATATAGGGCAACTTTATTTGGTTTTAGTTTTGAAGATTTTTTTTTTGGTTGCAGATAAAGATGGAGGATGTCCATGATAAGTTCCCTGTGCTATGAAGTGGTAGATTAATGCAGACATGAGCAACTGGTGGCCTGAGGGCCATATGCAACCCAGTAAACACAACAAAATGACCCCCAAAACACACAAAATTACAGAAAATTACACAACAGCCAAAATACTCAAAAGGACCACAAAAATACAATAAAATAACTCCAAAAAAACACAATCTGACTGCAACCTAAAAAAAACGACAAAAATATACCAAAGGAAAACAAAAATTAGGCATGTAACAATTAATCGTAAGGCAGTTAAAAATCGATTCATAGGTATTACGATTGACATCGATACTTTGAAAATTGAATCGCAGTACTTTTTTAAACAGCAGAGGATGCTACAGTATATATGTATCCCTTCTCTGGTCCAGCAGTGTACCGGCGGGCGGAATCTGCTACTATTTTCTTTCTGGCCGCCTTCTACTCTTAAACATGTTAATGTTACATGTTAATAAATGATTCCTTACCCCTTTAGCACCGAAAGAATATTTTTAATATTACGTGAATATCTGTAAAAGTCATGTTTTTATATTAGCTCTGTCTGCTAGCATAGCATCTCTTCTTCACTGCTAAATTAGCTGCATGCGAACCGACCACTGGGTTACCAGCTCCCTCTGCTGGTCCAAACAAATATCTGACGTAAATCAGTGCAATGACGTGTTTTGTTAAGGCACAAAATACATTTTCAGTTGCACTTTTAAAAAGAAAAAGAACTATTATGCAGTTTTGCATTGTTTACTATAGAACCAGAATTTAAATTATTAAGCTTCTTCTTTGTATTATTCCTTTATTTATTTCATTTAAGATTTATTTTTAGTTAAATTGCATTGTCTTGAATAGTTTATCAAGGGATTCTTTTGACAATGAAAAATAAAAGGAAAATAGTACAGTATTTTCTAGTTTTTTCCCCCAAAAAAATAGAGGAATATTTTTCAGTCATCATTTGACTACAGTCCCATTTTGTAAAATAAATCGTCAGAGAATCATATCGTGAACCCAGTATCGTGAATTGAATCGTATCGGGAGTTGAGTGAATCGTTACATCCCTAACAAAAATCAACAAATAGAAAAAATATATATTATGGGTTGTCCCGAATACAACTTTATCACTTCCAATATGACACCAATATTCCACCCTTATGGATTTGCTGATACCGATATTCATCCAATGCTTTATTGGTGCTCATCATACATACTTGTATTACTCGTTTTGTAAAGTGGAATAATAGAAAAGGCTTAATCAGGAGACATTATACAAAGTGGGAATGAGAAAAACTGACCCATTTATTAGAAGTGCTGGAGCGGAGTTTGGAATTAACTCGTTCTATTTGAGATTTTAGATTCAAACCGATACAATTTGATAAAATTTTATTTCTTGTCAATAGTGTCTGAATATGTATTTGTTGAGGACCTATACCAAGCATGAGTCAGTCACTGTGATAATTGTCCCTTATCTCTGTGTTAAGTGTGTGTGTGTGTGTGTGTGTGTGTGTGTGTGTGTGTGCGTGTGTGTGAGTGTGTGTGTGTGTGTGTGTGTGTGTGTGTGTGTGTGTGTGTGTGTGTGTGTGTCGGATGCTTCTGCCCTTCATTCTGCCTATAGCAGACTTTAAAGGAATAATCAAAAAGGTTTCTTATGCATTGCTTACATTGAACCTGGGGTCACAGCAGCACTTTGTGGACCATTGCATTCATTAGGAATCTCTCCATGTAATCAGGAAAACTTGGGTCTCACACAGCATCTTGCATTGGGCCCCCCACAAAGCTCTGAATTCTTTTCTTCTAATTTGACACAACAAGAAGTATCTACAAATCAATAAAAAAGTTTTAATCCTTCCCGTGATTTCAGATTCATGATCACACACATTGTGTTGTTCACTCTTTCCAACCAGGAAAAAACAGATACCATTACCGTGTTGTGTAATAAGCATCAGAACTATGCTTTAGAGTAGCAAGTGTGACTGTGATTAGTGCGTGTTTGAAATTTAACAGAAGTTTGTGCGCAGAGCTGACCTACTACAACGTTTTTAATGTATCCGTTTCAACAAATATAAGTGACTAAACGAAGCACTTACCTCATTCAAATATGGTTAAAGTGTTTACAAGGTCCACAGTAGATCCCTACGTCCGTCCGTGAGCATGTGCGTGATGTTTCCTCTACGGACGCGGTAGTGGAACACGGACGGGAGGCTGCTGTTGGAGCTCCGCCCCCTCCCTCTGCTCATTTGCATATCAACACAGGCGCGCGACTGATAAACAGGCTATAAAAACACAGTCCAAAGACCCCAAACTCTGTAATAACATTCACGTTTCATCTCTTTATCGTCACCCCAATTAAACAAGTACTTACTTTAGAATGCAATGACTTGTACGTGTGTGTTTGATACTTAATAATAATAATACAAATAAAAAACACAGCTCAGTCCAAACCTGACCGCAGCAGAGCAACAATTTTTGCTCTTTCATCCATCCATCCATCCATCCATCCATCCATCCTTCCATCCATCCATCCATCCACCAAAGCTACATTGGAATATTCAGTTACTCAACATTGTAGATGCATGTAGATACATTTATTTTGGTGCAAACTTTTCTCAACATTAGACCACGAAAGAATTATCAAATATTTTGGGCCCATCCTAAGTTCAGTGGATGGCAAATATTCCAATTCTCCTAAAGTTAAATATTTAGGCCATATAAATTTTTTTTTTAAAAAAAAACAAAACAAAAAAAAACAACATGAACATGAATCTTTTTTTTTTGGTTTTTTTTAATCCCAATTTTTAGTTCTTCCAAAATGCATTAAAAAGAAAATAATTTATCTTAGCCCTCATGCACACAAAATATCAATCTAACATAAACTTGTCACTTAATTTAGTCTGGAACACTCGGATGGACTGATCAATGGTTCACCGCTCAACTAATAAGTAAGTAATTTATTTATGAAGCGCTTTTCGCAGATAAAATCACAAAGTGCTGTACAGAGCTGTGGGGGAAATTAATACAAGTGTAACATAATAAAATAATAATAAAAACATGGGTGAATATACATCATAGGAGCATCATCATCAAAACATAAAAAATGCATTTAAAACTAGTCTGGGACACTCAGATGGACTATCCTTCTATCCTATTCTGTTTGCCCTTCTGTTCACTAACCCCAACCAGTCAAAGCGGATAGCTGCCACCTCTGAACCTGGTTCTGCTGGAGATTTCATCCTATAAAAATTAGCGGGTTTTTTTCTTCCCACTGTCGCTAAATGCTTGTTCATGTGGATCTTGTTGGGTTCTTTCTTTCTGACTATGAACTTCATAATTTGTTCAGCGCTTTGAGATTACTTTGTTGTATTTTACTCTATATAAATAAAGTTGAATTGCATTTAATTGAAATATTCAGGTTATCAGAGCCACAAAGCAGCAAACTTCAATGAAGTTCAAACTTCTTAATGCTCTTTTATTTCCTTTTCCTCTTATAATGTATTCTTTATACCTTTCACACATCAGCAGGAGAACGCTGGTTCACACATCTACATTTTCTGCTCTTAAAACCTTTCTAGGTCTCACTCACTCTCTCATCTTTTGACCCGCTTGCTCCTTTTCAGGAGCGGGAATGTTAAAGTTTATGACACATACCTCCAATTTGTCCTCTTGACCCGACACCCACATGACCTGATGACATCCTTCAGATTTCAGAGATGTTCAAAAGCTCCTCTTTTGAGCTGAAAGCATTCCTCAGTGAGGTACTACACTCTTTCAAAGTAAAACTACTGGCTTATTGTAATGGTAGGGTTTGGTTGCTTCTGGCAAAGCTTTTTTCTTCATAATACCAACTTTTTTAAAAGTTTGAATTGGACCTTGGACACCAAACAAGCCCATTGTTTGAGAGAAAAAGGCTTAGCTTGAAGTATTATTCACTGTAAACATGTCAAACTTTAATCAAACTATTGATCAAATGAAAATAATAAAACGTTAAGGAAAGCAAATTGATGTTTTAGAGTTCTAAAGCAGGGCACACGGTGGCTTAGTGGTTAGCACGTCCGCCTCACAGCAAGAAAGTCCTGGGTTCAGGCCCTGGGGTGGACACTTGGGTCCTTTCTGTGTGGAGTTTGCATGTTCTCACCGTGCTGCGTGGGTTTCCTCCGGGTACTCCGGCTTCCTCCCACAATTCAAAAACATGACTGTAAGGTTGATTGGAGTCTCTAAATTGTCCATAGGAGTGAATGAGTGAGTGAGTGGTTGTCTGTGTCTGTGTTGCCCTGTGATGGACTGGCGCCCTGTCCAGGGTGTACCCCCGCCCAGCGTCCTATGAGAGCCGGAGATTGGCACCGGCAGACCCCCGCGACCCTGATAAACGGGAATAAGCGGGTATGAAGATGGATGGAGTTCTAAAGCATTCTCACAATAATTGGAATATTGTAGCAAGTGAAATCTAAAAAAACCAACAGTGCCCCATTTTGTGTTGGCAAGCTTGATTTTTGCACACAGACGACGACAGCCTGAGGGTGTAACAATAACCTACTTCTTGTATTCTTTCATGATGGCTAAGGTTTATCCCAACAGTTTTTCCCTTACACTCAAATTATGAATTCCAGTCTGTTTCTTTAGAAATTCATTGTAAACTCAGAGAATTGTGATGCTGAGCCCATGAGATAACTCTCTAACTAACTCTGTCTTCACAGTACAGTATATGCCCCTAGGCTACCACAGCTAGTGTGAGAGTTCTTATCATAGAGAAGAAGGGTGTGTCTACAATTTGTGCTGGAGTCGGTCTAAGACAATAGATTCCAAAGACTGGGACTAGAAACTGGAGAAGCACAGAGTGAGTACTGAGACTTTAGCTGAATCTTAATATATTAGAGAAAAGGAAAAAACTGCACCAATGACCTAAAATGTTAATGTTCAAAGGTTCATATTGGTAAAGTTCTAAAGTTCTGAAGTTCTGAAGTTAAAGTTCTACAGTTCTAAAGTTAGGTGCACAGGAGAATAGTGGTTAGCATGTCCACCTCACAGCAAGAAGGTCCTGGGTTCAAACCCTAGGGGTTGAGAATTGGAACCTTTCCGTGTGGAGTTTGCATGTTCTCCCTGCCCTTGAGTGGGTTTTCTCCTCTGGCTTCCTCCTACAATCCAAAAACATAATTTTTTAGAGTCTCTCAATTGCCCGTAGGAGTGAATAGGATGTGAGTGGTTTTCTGTCTGTGTGTTGCTGCGGTGGGATGGTGCCCTGAGGGTGTATCCCTGTCTAAAGCCTAAAGAAAGCTGGAGATTTTGACTCGTGACGTGACCTTGACCTTGACATTTCGGCACCATCTGCCCATCCTTGACATTGTTCCTATGAGATGACATGCGTCATTAAGTTATAGGGAAAAAATTTATATATATTTTTTGGTTTTTTTTCACCTTGAACAAAGGTCAAGGTCACACATTGAAAGGAAATGTTGTTCAAAGGTACCAGTCTGAGCACAATATTATTAATAACATAATAACATCTCACAAATAAAAAACAGAAATCTCAGTTAACTAACAGCTCCATTCACCAACCGACATACAGTATACTTGCTGTTTCATTTGAGCGTCACCAATATAATAATAATGATAATGCAATGTTCAGAGCTGCAGTTTATCTAAGCAGACATATACAGGTAAATCACTCTTTTAATTATATCAATCTCTTTTGGTTTCAAAAACTTTGAATATGGGTCTGATATACGGCCAAAGCTCCAGCAATTGTTCAAAAAACTAAACTTTTTTGTATTTGAACTGAAGCAAAGAAAAAAAATGAGCTGACATTAGAGAAAAATATAGTAAAGTTAAAGTAATAAGAATCCCCCCAAAAAACAAAACTCAAGTAAAGAACAGATACTAAAACATTGTACTTCAAGTAAATTTGACTTTGTCTCTTGTTACTGTCCACCACTGCATTTCTCTTCAGCTCAATTTCTAAAGTATTTTATTAGAATGTAATGAATAAAAAATATGATCAAAACAACAAATGTGATGCCTTTACTTGTAGCTGGAACAAGTCTGCGATGAGAACGAGAAGGAAAGTGGCCAATGACTCATTAATAGTTAGAAAAGTGCAAATACAAGATATCTGGAGGCAGATCAATTATTTCCATGCAAAACAACAGAAGTAGAATGTGGCAAGGAACAAAAAAGTTGCTTGAATGAATGTTATGGGAGGAGAAAGAGGAGGAATAGGGATGGTTGATTCGCTGCATGTTTACGAGCTTCACTAAAACCAAAGCAGTGTGATGATGATGATGATGATGATGATGTTACAAAGATGATGTGAAGTCACAGAGGTTAATGTGGCCTTTTCCACACTCTTCACCAGCTCTGACCTTTGATGTTCAACCCGACACTCCTCAACAAAAGAAGGAAGAAGACCTCCATGCTGTTCTCCTCTCAGATTTCTAAAATGAAATCTGACTCAGTTTTACCACATAACTGTGCTTTGGCTTCTGCCACAGGGAATAAATCACAATGAACTTGGTCAATACCAAGTGCGCATGCTACTGAAACATGCAGTAGAGTTAATTTTAGTTCACAATAAAGGTTGACTGAAAAATATTCACTCATTGCATTTCTCATTTTGTTGATCAGAAAAAGATAAAATATCTAAGTACTTACAAAGGTAGTTTATTGGTAATCGCTGTATCCAAGATGGAAAGTGAAGTTACTTTTTCAAAAGCTCCCACTGGGTCAGATCATTGCTGCAAGGCATGACAGGTGCGAGCAGGAGATGGTGTCCAATACAAAATAAAGAATGAGTGATTAATTGAGTCATTAAAATGAAGCAGAGCGTTTCCTCTTTGAAAATACCTCCTTAAGGTTTGTTTCAATGAAAACTATCAAAAGAAGGAGAGTTTTTGGATAGTCACCAGTGGAGGGAGAATAAATCTGATGTGTTTTGTTTCAGCACGTGCCTTACAGCTTACTAACAACTGAGTGTGGTCGCTGCTCTGTGAGATGAGATATATGCAGCACTTTTTGGTCTTTTTTCTTTCTTTCTCAAATACACCTAATGGGCATGTTTTCCCACGGTGCACATACTATATGGTCAGTAAATTCCTCCCACTTCCTAAAAATGCATTCAGCTGTGAATAAGCCTGTATTGCTTCTGCTGCACTCTCATATATACAGTATATGTTGTTGTTTTTCGTCTCAGTCTGGCTTCTCTTTTTTTATCTGCCAACTGCACCACTTTTTGTTCTTTTTTGCGAATGAAAATATAGGATTTGCTTTCATTATAAGCAGGTGTTAGTGTCGATAGCCTAACGCACATATACAAATGGTTTGAAATGGCTTTTAGTTGCTTTGTTGTAATGTTTGGTGACTGTAAGCCGACCATAAACTCTTCAGTGTGAAACAGCCCCCGGGGCCAGCCAATACCTTTCTAACATGGGCCAATAAATCTTTCCCTGTGGAGCAGAAAGTTCATCATGAGCTGAGGGGGAATTCACAGAAACCCGACCTGTCTGCTTTCACATAGACCAAGAGTTCTACACTGATGTACAAAGCGGTGCAAACAAGGTCAATGAAGTTCTAATCCAACCAAAACACAATGCACCAAATGAAAATATAAAAAAAGCAACACTTACGTTTATGTTCTGAGCTAAAATTAAATATTTAAAAGTTTTTCTATGTACACAAAAACCTATTTCTCTTAAATCTTATTCACAAGCATCTAAATCTGTGTAAGTGAGCACGTCTCCACCTCACAGGTGTAGCATGCCTCAGGCTGGCCACAATAAAAGACGAATATTTCATACCCTCGCCAACAAGTAAGTGAGTTAAAGTGTAAATATAAGAAATAATCGTGGTTTATGGTGTTGCCTCAGAGATTGTAGGCTAAGGAAAGGGTGGCCTTGCTCTTCTTCTTGCTTTTGGGGCTTTTTTCCAGCTACTCGAGTTACCAAACACCAGGCAGTGATGAAGTGTGTAAGTTTCAGCCATGTGAAAACTCTGTAAACTCTCTACAGATCAAGCAAATATAAAAAGTTCCATATTGTCATAATTAACATTTATATTATTTTGTATTTAATTGTAAGTCAGGTAGTAGTGAATACACGTTGAGAGGCTAGAGAGACCAATCATGAGCCATCAGTGACAGGCTGCGTTCACAGCACCTCTCTGTGGCAGAATTTATGAACAACATTGTCCTTAGACTATTGAATAGCATTGACTGCTATTAGAATTTCCTAGAAAGCAGAGTCTTTTGAGAGATTTCACAGTCTAATAATAAGAAAGCAGGTTTACCAAATATTTTACACTAAATGAAAAATCAGATATTATTATAACAGCAAGGAAAGTGCTGCACTGTTCACTTGTGAATCTAGATAATATGATATAAATGTATTATTTGGTAATTATTTAAAAAAGAAAAGAAAAGAAAATGAGCAAGAGCACTCAGAGAGTGAAAAATACCAAATCTCTTATTTGCCAGATTTGGGCAGGTATCTGGATCAGTGATCCTGATCATGGTATGATCATTCACACTTTAAAGGTTTGGAAGAAATGTATATTATCATTATTAACAATAAAGTTGGAAGAACTGTATGGACACCTGTATTTTTTCAAAAAATTGCAATGAGATGCACAATCTAGATCCTATATCAATGCAACACAAAACCAATCCAACATAACTGAGTTAAATTTAATAATGATTGGTCCATTACGAACCAAAATATTAACTTTGAAAATTTTGCCAATGTTGACTGATGGGGATTTTTCAAATTGATCCAGAATCAGTATATTTATCTGGATCCCTTCCAATTGGCGTAAGTTCTATCTCCTGCTAGCATACAAACAAACAAATAAATAAATAAACGCTGGTGAAAATATTACATCCTTCATTGGCAGAGGTAAAAGACCACATGTTTACTGGATAATTACAAACTGTTTCTACTTCAAATCCAGTTTTAAACAGTTTTCGTTCACTTTTTAACCTCTAGATGCCCAAAATCACTGCTTTGACTGATACATTTCCAAGTGTTTGGATGCATGCCTTCCAATGGTGTTTTCTTCTATTGATGCTCATCATGTCCAACAGTTTTAAAAATACTTGGTACATTTCTCCTATCCTGATCTGATCTGAGCCAGGTTTCAGTTCACTCAAAATTGAAATCAGCTTACAGTCTGCAGGACAACACTTCTTCAGGGTTATCGGTGCATCACTGAGCTAATACATAAAACAAAAACAGGTTTTATAGTTGATAGACCTGTTTTGGAACCTCTGCAGGATTGCTGTGCATGCCCAGAGGTTTTGGAGAGGTCACTGGGAGCTGGAGTGATCCTCAGGGCCTGGAGGGTGACACAGTTTGGTTGCTGTCCATTAGAGCATTGTTGCCTCCTGTGTGTTTGTGGGAACTTTAAGTCAATCCCACCTGTGACAGGAAATCAGCACAGAGCTGCTGAAACTGAACAGATTTGCACCCATACTGTAAAATTTGACTTACCACGGGCAGGATAATGTATTTGTAGACAGATACAAATGAATGTAAAAGTCATTCCGTGAAAAGTTTTGGTATTTGATATACAGTAAAGTAAGGTCAATTACACAAATTAATTTCCAAATGCATTTTTTAAAAAAATACAAAACAGTGTTGTCTTTTTTGCCAGGGCAAAATGTTTGCTCACATCACACCCTTAGGTCCAGTCCATGTCATGCCAAGTGATGCCTCTCTCTTATGTCTGTGTCTGTCACAGACAGCAGCTGCTTATGAGCAGAGGCTCACACACTGAGGTGGATGGACAGACCAGTTTTTTAAAGGCACAGCTTTATACCGGAGACACATTTATCCTCCTTTATAAAAAGAAATCCCTGTATTCTATTTTATCTAATTGTAAATAATAAAAGGGGGCTTAACAAGAATAAACAAGTGAACAATAAACAAACATGTCTACATTTCCTTTAGGGGGAAAAGACAAGACTTAAAGTGATACAAGTATTAAAACAGAGCAGTAGAAAGTTTGGCAGAGACAGGACAGTGAACCACTGCAGAAGATGTGTTGCCAGGTTGGTGTGTTAGAGTGTCTGAAGGAGGCGGTGTAGGCTATATTTTGGTGTACTTGGCCACAGTTCATGGGTAGAATTTCCAGTTGGCAACGCAGATCAGACTGCATCATCTGTGAGGCACTTCAAACAAACACTCAAATCCATGGCAAGGAAGACTCTCCAAAGAAAGCACTGTGATAATATTTTATGTCACTGACTGATATTTGGAGCATGACCCTCTACTAGAGAGAACACAAGTTGGACATTGTTTACACTAATTATGCAACTGAAAAATTTCTAAAACTAAAAAAGTATTAAAATGTGATGTCAACCACATTTGGAAAAAAACTAGAGCAAATGTTTATGCCGCTGGTTGAGGGTGATTCCTGTGTTTACTCTTATGAATTGTGGGACAGTCTTTGGATGGTGTCTCCTGTTTTTCGATCACAGTGAGGCTTCACTTTACTTCAAGATGATGTTGAGTGTAGGAGGCATGAAGTAGCTCACTCCGCTTTGTCTCTATGCCTTATTGAAGCATCAAATTTTCCTGAGAGAATGCAACTTTACTGTCAGATTACTCTATGATATGGAAAGAGGCTTAAATATGCTAATTGTGCGGACTTCAAATAAGTATCAGTATAAGTGTTCAGAATATTTGTGCTCTTTTTGTTTTAAATGAGAATGAAGCACAAATTCTTGCTAATGGCTGTCTCCTTTGTTTTCATAACATCACTCCAGCTCATTGCTCCTTGTCCGTGATTCTTAGCACATGCAGCTTTAAGTGATTGGATGCCTGATGCAGAGTGAAAGCTTTTTCCCCCATCACCCTTTGTGTGTCATGCTTTAGGCACGATATGTCTTAGAAAATGTTGGGCAACTACACACTCCCTTTATTCTCTTCCCATGATCACAGAATTTCTTCTGATAAAAACTCTATGTAATGAAATACACCAAAAGGTGGCCAGCTTTTAAAAATAAGAGTTTCATCATTGACAAGAAAATATATCTGACATATTTTAGAGCTGACATTTTTGGAAACAAACAACATCAAAACACATGAATTATTAAGATTTATGATTGAGCACCAGCCGGGGATTCAGTCATATGCTGCAATGTGAAGTTTGAGGCTTGATTAGTTAAGTCGCTGTTCCCTGAGTCCATGTTCTCCTGATTGACCCTGCATGCAAACTATAATCCAGTAAAATGTCTCTGTACAATTAAAAATAGGTAACAATACTTAATTTATGTAAAGCACAACTTTTTTATATTTAGTATAAACCTTTTGATAAAATGATCATTTTATAATAATCTAATAACATTTTCTACACTTTTAGTTGCTTGTGTTTTTTTATTGTTGTTAAATAATTATCCCAACATGGATGAAAATTAAATTCTCATATTTCTAAAATGATAGCTGGGAATTCCATATTTCAGTTTTTGTATAAAGTTCTTAGAGAATAAACAGAAATATTTCCCTCTCTGGCATCATTACCTTCTAGTCTTTTTAGTCTAGTAGACAAAGAATCTAACTTGCATATTGAAGTCTATTCAGACACAAACTTTTGGTCATGTACATTCAGCTGCTGAGGCACATTAGTCTGTCCACATTACTATAAGGAGGACCAACTCTCATTTTATAAACTACTATTAATGTTATAAATAATAACAATTACAATATTGTACCAATATTCCTGTTATGAAGAAGAACACAAGCTTCTGCATATGTAAATTCACTCAGTCAAAGTATGTGGCTACAGACTCAGTCATCAGAGTTAAAAGTGAGCAATGACACACAGACAGCTGTCAGTGCTTACAAAGGTGCAGTGGTCACATGTTAGCACCACCCATGGAGCGCCTCAGTCTTCCTCATGGATAAATGATAAGTCCCCCATTCAACTCTTTGTCCCAGATCCTTCACCACATTAATAGGACAGCAGTGGAAAACATAATTACTGTAACATACATGAAAATAAAATAAAATTAATTTTTCAAAACTCTTTTTCTTTGCAGCTCGGTGTCACGTACTGAGTTTACCTCCGTACTGAGATTATCTTACAGTCTCAGTACGTGACTGCTATCCATGCTGGAATTGCCATGCGCAATGCCATACAGAGATTACTGTGTGCTGATTTAAAAAAATGCTTAAAACATCACATCGGTCGATCATCGATAAACAATCGACCAATGATAGAAAAAATATGATTAGATGATCAGATTGCTAATTTATATGATGTTATATGTTTTTTTGGAAAATAAATTATTCCTATTTGTATTGAGAATGCTGCATGAGACTGAAATTGTCACTCATTCAACACGGCAGAAGTAGCAAAAATCACAGCGGAACTAGCAAAAATTCATTTTCCGGGAGTGCGCATGCTCTTAATCAGGCTCAATACGAGGTAATCTCAGTCCGTGACACCGGTACCAAATGGGAACCGCTGCTTTTGAAGATGGTAACACATGGAGCGCTGTGTGTCCTCCAACTAGCGCTGTGGTGCAAAATCTCAGCTAATATGGACACACCTACAACTGGCAGAAAGCATCAGTCAGACCATTTAGCATTTTAAACACTAAATGGTCTGACTGATGCTTTCTGCCATAACCTGTTCCTCCTTTTCTGCCAAAGTAAAGAGAATAATGTTATAAATCACTTCATGTTGACTCAAGAAATGTGTTTGTTTTAGGAGAGAATTATTTTCTCAGGCTTTCTCCCTCTTTGATGCCCAGGTGTAAGGTTAGTTACTTTTGTTGTGGATTTCCCAATACACCACACTTTGAGGTAAAATCTCTTTATCACCACACACGGAGATAAAAATCAGTAATGTTTATTTAAAAATAGATCTCATTCAACGCTAACAGAATTGGGCTTAGGCCCTTGCTGGGGAGGAAAACACTTAGTGCTTTAGGTTCCCTGCTGGTTAAATTAGAAGAAGCCATAAGCACAGTGAGAAAAGACATGCTTCACAGCTGGAAGTAGAAAGTCTCTGCAGAACATTATGTGGGTGTTTCCTTTAAAAGAAGGGGAACACACGTAGGCTCAGGCTATGGCCCAAAAACACATTTGGTACAAACTTAGATATGCTGAACACCAGGCAAAAGGGAAGGAAAGCATGAAACAACTATCAAAGGCTTTTCAAAGAAAATAGTACTGCATGTAAGCCTCAGAAAGGCCAGAGTAGAGATAGTTACCATTAGAAGTGTATAAAGTAGATGTGTGTGTGTGTGTGTGTGTGTGTGTGTGTGTGTGTGTGTGTGTGTGTGTGTGTGTGCGTGCGTGCGTGCGTGCGTGCGTGCGTGCGTGTGTGTGTGTGTGTGCCCTATAAGTTGAGCTGCTTGTTTAATCTTGTTGATACTCGCTGTGTGTGTTCTACTGATTTTAATATGCAGGAAGCTTTATTGATAAACAGCTGCTGGACTAAAGTTTGTATTTTTTATATACTAGTGTACAGGAACGTCCTCCAGAGAAGTTGTCTTTTTCCAACACAACACATCTCAGTGAGTTGTTAGTGGGGCCCTTAAGGACCAACATATCCAATCCCAGCTGCAGACCACAACTATTAGACAATGTACTGGTCATTTCCAGGTCACTGAGCTGCCTCTTATTCTGCTTGTTCCTGAACATTGAAAGGGCTTGTTACTTCGTAAAAACTGATAATGGCTTTTATTTGTCCAGAGTGGCAGAGGATGATTAAAGTGGAATCAAGAGCTTACACATCAGGAAAGGGACAGGGGAAATGTGGAAATTTCCTGGTCTGTGATTTGATTTATTACTTTGAGCAACACATTTTCACTAAAAGCATGAGGACACTAAGTAATAATGTACCACAACATGATGCTTAATGACTACTGTGCTTTTTAGAAGCAGAGAGGAATTAAAAAAAAACAACAACAAAAGTTTGATGTATTTTTTTAATCCTTTCAGGAGGAAATGTTGAACAAGTCTCCAGCCTGTGTCTGTTTTTATCAAGACTAAATCTTCACCCATCCAGAAGAGTGGATGAGCTTTACTCTGAAGGTCATTTCTGTGGAGCACTGCCTGTGAAGGTGGGATTTTTTTCTAAGAAGTTTTATGCAAACCAGAGAAGCTCCTGTTTCTGACCATATCTTCAATTCAGCTATTCATACTTTTATGCATTTTTATTGCAGCTGTAATTTGGTATCTATTCAACCAAACCAGTTGCCTTTATGCTCAATTTTCAATAGGAAATTCTTTGTTCTAGTCAGAAAATCTACATTCAACTATGAAATTACATTTAATGAAAAGAACTCAAAGTAAGAAGCATCATATTACAGAGAAGACCAATTAGTGTTTTTCATCCTTTTATCTAATTTTATTTATTTGTATATTAATTCATACAAACAGAAAACGAATTAGATTATTTTTGTCAATTACCAAAATACCTTCTTATAAGGTTCCACAGCCCACAAAAACAGTAAAGGTGATAATTGCACTAAAGTGAGAGTAACATTTCATGCTTTTGTTGTCATGGAGTCTCAGCTGGTACAGAGATGAAGTAAGAAAGATGAAGTAACGAGAAACCTAATAGATACAAATAAAGAGGGACTGACTGAAAATATGAACTAAAGGAGGAACACACACACACCCACACACACACGCACACACAAACACACACACACACACACACACGCACACACACACACATACACACACACATGGTTTATAAAGCCAAATCAATGAGAGTCAAAATATTATTTTATGCACACTTATCCTTGACACAGGGTACAATTAAGTTTACAGTATTGAGAAATCCTTTTTGTAGGCTTTTACTTATTGTTTTACACAATGTGCTAAGCTCCCGTATGGAAATACTAAAATAAAATATTTGTACATGCTTATCTTGTATAAAGGAGCCAAAATTTCTGTCTGTGAGCCACTGATGATACTGGTCTCTTATTAGAGGCGCAATAAGCAAAAATCAAAAATAAATTAATACTAAAAGAGGTCCAAAAGCTGAGCAAATTGATTCATTATTGAATTCTTTCAAACTAAAGCAAAAAACAACAAAGAACTACCAAAAATATTATTGTTATAGCAAGTTTCACAAATTATTTTTGATGAACTAAAAAACATAATTATATTGTTTGCCAAAAAACCACGGCTAATCCATTTGATATCCTGCAAAATCAGTGAGTCATTTGCCTTCGCTCCAGTGTCCTTCAAATACAAGTAATAAACCATGATTTTTTATTTTTTTTAAAATTGCTAATAATATGAAAATGTAAGGACTGAAGGGCTGGAAAAATTTGAACAGCGTTCTGGAAGCAGCCTGCATGCTTCAGTTTGAGAGCGCTGCCGTACAGGTTTGCTGCAGCTTATCCCACCTGATCTTAGTCACAGGGCAGAATGAAGCCCACTGAATAGAGGCTAATCCTTAGAGACCGATATTATCACTGATAGTCAGTGATGTTGATAAGTGCTCGACTGAGTGGCTTCATCCTGGAAGGTGAAGTGAAAAAAGACTTAATCACAAAAATGAACTTTTCCATAAAAAGTAAAGCAGACGTTCCTTTAGAGCACAACTACGAGCAAGCTTAAAGTAAACCAAGCTGTGATCAGTCTGCATGTGAGAGCTCAGAGTGGATCATGGATCAGCATGCACAGAGCAAGTCTTCAGTGCACGTGGGAATAAAATGATGAAAATAATCAAAGAAATGAGGGAGCATGAGGAACACTCACAGGACATGAGCAGCACCAGGGCTTGATCTGCTTTGTGCCTTCAAAGCTGTTCTTGTTCTTTTGAGGTGTGATAAGCGAGACCTACCTTGTAAAAGGTGAGGATGGACACATGTTTATAAATGTTATAGTTAATGAGAAGTTGAACAACACCACTTTGGGATATTTTGCCCAGGGATATATATTTAAATTTAGGTTGGAAACAATAATAAGGCACTGAGGTTGGTTTACAAATAGAGCTTGAGACAATGTTTCTGGTACAAAAATATATTTTATTCTTTTCTGAAAAAATAAAAAAACATTCACTATTAACACAAAGTTAGACTGTGAAGGAAGGGGACCCCCAACGGGGCTAGAGCTTACCAATGGAAGGGAATAGGACCCCAAAATTTGTGACACTCACACCCAGGTACAGAGTGATGAAAATACAAAGATTTGTTTTTTTAAGAATGGGATTCACTATAGCATGTTTAAAAAAGCTAGGGAATGAGCCAGATAATTTTACCACCCAAGGACCGATAACATTAAAAACATTTAAGAGCAGGGAATTAGGAACAATGTCCACAGAGCTCGATGATGGTTTCATCTTTCCCACTAAAAACTGAACATCCTGTAGGCTGACAGGAGTGAAGGGGGACCATAAGCTCACAGGGGCTGAGGCAGAGCACAAGTTAACCAAGGGAGGAGTGATACTGGCCCTGATGTCTTGCACATTGTTCACAAAATAGTTTAAGAATTTGTTACAGTCATCCTGTGTGTGTACAGGCACATGGGACGGTGAGGGTGCAACAAGATTTTCAATAGTATTGAACAAGACCCTGGGTTTTCTCTTATTTTGCAAAACAAAATTTTTGAAATAAGTAGAGCGGTCACTCTTTATTATTTCATTTAGCTCCATTATTTTTTCTTTAAGATGGAGTCTATGCACCTCTAGTTTAGAGGTTATCCACAACCGTTCCACTTTCCAGCAGCTTCTCCTAAAGCTAAAAATAGCTTCATTCATAGTATTTTTTAGCTGGTGCTACTGTGTCCTAAAGAGTCAAACAGTGGCTATTAAAGTTTGTCATAAATGTGTCAACATTATTGCTACTAGCAAAGGTAATTGGGTCAAAAGAGGCAGAAAACCCACTGATTGCGGCTTCATCAACACAACAGTGGTAGCTTATTTGTAAGTTTTCAATACTTAAGGTCAATTTTTAAACCAATAGAAAAGACCAAATCTTAAGTATGACCTTTAGTGTGTGTTGGACCTGACACATGTTGCACAAAGTGAAAAGAATCCATAAGAGATATCAGCTCAGCTGCCATAGGACAGTACGTGACACCGACACCTGGAAAGAGGAGTTATCAAGATGCAGTTTAAAATCATCAAGGATTATAACGCTCTCCAGTTTAACAATAGATGACATAAACTCAGAGAATTCATCTAGAAATAAACGAACAGGACCAGGAGGTTGATAGATTAAAACACAGTAAAAAGAGTGTTCATTTCCAACCTTACACGTCTGGAGCTCAAAGGAGTTGAACATGTTCATGTCCAACAGTCTGCAGCTAAAAGCATCTTGGTTGGCTAATCCTCCTCCATGTTGTGTGAGCCATGGAGTTCCAAACACAGAGCAGTCTGGGGGCACAGCTCATTAAGATGAATGTACTCATCCTCCCGTTGCCATGTTTCCGTAATGTACATCAGATCCAACCCGTGGCACATGAAAAGGTCCTTCAGGAGGTGAGATTTGTTGGCTAGCGATCTAGCATTCTGCAAGCCGAGACATAGAGTCACTTCCTCGTCAGCCTGTGGAGAGCTGCGGTGCAACGGACAAAGCCACCCGTGATCCACACCACGATGCCGGGGAAGGCGTCTGTGGAGCAGCACATCGAGCGGCAGGTGACGCAAGCCGGTGACCAGACGCACGGGAGCCACAGGTTGAATCCACCGTAATCCATGTGATAAATTCCATCCAGGAGCAGTCCCAGGATTTAACCTCCAGAACGCCTTTATCCTCAACAGGAGTTCACCACGTTTACCCCGTTTTTTGGCACGCTTCCTCCGGGGGACAGGTGAGTGCAGCAGCTAGGCAGGTACTGAGGCCAAGTGAGGAGTAAGTCTGAATGTTTGATCATCAGAGTTGAAGCTCAGACGTACCTCATGTGAACAATTTAAATCAATGAGTGCCTGACGATCGTACGCTATCAACGCATTGATGTTTTGGCACAGAATACCGATCAGTGCGGCTACAAACAAAAGTTCCAGCAGAGTGGGCAGACGGCAGCCGGTACATGCTGGCACCATCTTGGAAAAGTGACAATCTTAGTACCCGTGCTGGAATTGCCAATGCGCAAATTGTCATACTGAGATTATAATAATATCTTAGTTGTAATTCACATTAATATTGGAACGTCTGTGTATCCAATGAATCACCAGATGGGTCAGGTTGAACCAAACGAGCTTTATTTGGCTTGCAGGGTTAAACACAACTACATACAGGGTAATTGTTATGGCCGTTATCCACGCCAACTTGTTGTCCGATCGGTAGCCATGACAAGACTGGCCTTTTAACACAGGCAACACACTTAGCCTACCCGCAGCCACACTCACAACCCTGGGCTGCCTCCTTTGGCTAGGCTGTCACTGCAAAGTGAACACAAACACATAATGAACTCAATGGTCATTACACTGCCCCCCCAATAAAAAGTCCCTTGGCCCCGAGGGAACAACAAAGTCTCTGAGGTATGGTGGCAACCGCCGGAGTCTCCTCGGGCAACCAGGGACGTTGTGGAGCTGAGAAGCAGGTGAAGGGGGTGACAGACCCAGCTGTGAGGGGGATATGGGGGGCTCGATCCTAGAGACAGCATCCGGGGTGATCTGGGAATCTGATGGGGCCCGCACTGGTCCATGAGGAACACAGGGGAGTGAGTGTCCTCTATAAGGGGCCAGCCTGTCCCTGATGTAGGGCCACCTGCCTTCCCCTGGGTGGGACCTGAACCCTGTAAACCACCTCTCCCACCCTCTCTAAGACCCAGCAAGGTCCATCCCAGTGGCCGTCCACCTTGGGGCAGCGCCCCCTCTTCCTCTTCGGGTTGTACACCCAGACCAATTTTCTTGCCTGGAAGTGTCTCCCTTTTGTTGTCACATCATAATTCCTTTTCTGTCTCATGCCTGCTTTTTTCAGCTGTCCTCAATCAAAGGCATAAGCTGATTTCATGCGAACCTGCAGCCACAACACTTTTGACCCGAAATTCCGATTCTGGTCACTGTGTATAGAGACTGTTGCGCCAAACCTGCTGAACATGTCTTCCAGCAGGGCATCCACCACAGTCTCCGCCTCCTGGTCTGGTATAACGTATGCTTCCAGGCACTTGGTGAAGTAGTTCATGGCTGCAAGGACATAACGGTTGCCTCTCTAGGTGCGGGGAAAGGGCCCCATTATGTCCATAGCCACCCTCTCCATGGGTCCTTTTTTGGTTGTTGTTGGAGCTGAGCCCAGGACTGGTCTAAATGACCCTCTTCATGGGTGCTCCTGTTATTTGTTGTTCTCCGCTCCCTCTCTAGCCACTGCATCACTGTTTCCAGGTCACTCTCCTGCTCCAGCTGAGACCTCTGCTCTGCTGCATCCCCCACCCTCAGGGCCCTACAGGTAAGTTTGGTTGCACTGTCCTACCGTGTGAGCTCTTTTTCTCTCACCTCCCTCTTTTCACAGTAAGGACAGCCCTCAGCAGCACATGGTCGGCGGGACAATGCGTCGGCGTTAGAGTCCCAGCTCTGCGGGCAATGGTGAAGTCGATGGACTGGAGCGCTTCCATCCAGGGAGCCACTTGATCTTCAGGCTCTTTGAATGACATCAGCCACTGCAGGGCAGCATCATCAGTCCTGATGGTGAAGGGTGTGCCACAGAGGTAGTACTTGAAATGTCTTACAGCTGCCACAACGGCGAGAAGTTTCTGTCTTGTGACACAATAACAACGTTCACTCTTATTCAACACTCGGCTAAAGTACGCCACAACTTTCTCTCCTTCAGGCTCCACCTGTGACAGCACCGCCACCAGTCCAACATAACTGGCATCTGTATCCAGGAAAAAGGGCAGGGCGATGTCAGCAGTGGCCAGGACAGGTAATTCAATCAGTGCTGCTCTCAGTGTGTTAAATGCACCTTGACAGTCTTGTGTCCACTTGAAGGCCACAAGACGGGAGCAGGAGGCAGGCGGCTGCTTCATCAGTGAGGCGCAGAGCTAGCTGAAGTGCCTTATGCTTCTCTGTCCAGCCAGAAGCTACAGCTAACAGTTCAAATTGGGCCTTGAACACCTCTAAAGCTGTCTTACCGGAGAATTTTGGTGTTTTAATTATCCCTGATACTTCCAATTCATGGGCGCTGCCATCTTTGTTTATATCACATGACCTGGCATTGCATGACGGTCCTTTCCTGTCCGAACTGGGCAGAGTGGGTTCAGTTTTTCCGCCGCTTCTAGCTTTCCCGGTGGAAATCCGGCCTCAGCAGCCATCAGCATAGCATCTTCTCTGACGGTGGAAGCAGGGGACCACCCTCCGGCTGCTCAGTTTTAATCCTGGTAGACATACCAGGCTGCTGTGTGTCCTAGTCAGCGGTGGACTGCTCTCTCTGTTGCGGGTAGCCGGAGCTAGTGTTTAGCATCTTGCATCAATCCGGTTTTGATTCCACTTCTGACACCATTGTAACGTCTTTGTATCCTACAAATCACCAGACAGGTCAGGTCAAACCAAACAGCCTTTATTTGGCTTGCGGGGTTTAATACAACTACATACGGTGCCACTGTTATTGCCGTAACCCACGTCAACTTGTTGTCCTATCGGTAGACTAGACTGGCCTCTTAACACAGGCAACACACAGCCTACCCGCAGCCACACTCACAACCCTGTGCTGCCTCCATGTGGCTAGGCTGTCACTGCACAGTGAACACAAACACATAATGAACTCAATGGTAATTACAATATTGTGTAATAAGAAATGTAATAATGCATTTTAAATATTTCACTTATTTGTCAGTGAAGTGCCTTTTATGCCAAAAATTAACTTTGAACATTTACTTTGTATTTGAATGAACAATTTTAGCACGGCGGAAGTAGCAAAAGTTAATTTTCTGGCAGTGCGCATCCTCAGATACAATCTCAGTACGTGACACCGACACCTGGAAAGAGGAGGAGAGGCGAGCTCCCTGCTCACCTGGCTGTGTTTGGTTATGGCCAGCAAAACAGGTAAGCAAACTTCAGCTGGCGTACGCTAAAAACCAGGAAGTGTATACGCAATTTTTTTTTACGGTATAAACGAGGGCGCACGTACGTCCCACACCTGTTTCCGTTTTTAAATCATAATCAACTTGAAAGTTGTCGCACGTGAGGAAACACTTTACTCCACCCTTACAGTGCCCATAAATGGTCAGGCGATCCCTAAATAACATTTACTAATACGAATTTCATGGTGGACCGAGTGGGAAAACAAGCAAATAAAACAAAATTCACTCAACGTGAGGTGGAGGTAATAATTGTTGGGGTGGACACACGCAGAAAAATTTAATTTGGTGACAGTGTGCATTACAAATGCCAGAAAGACAGATTGCATTGCGTTGCCTCAGAGCATCAAACTGTGATTGAGGTGAAAAAGAAATGGTCAGACATAGAAGTGGAGGAGAAAATGTGTATCACTCTCCATAGGAAGACTCTCTGTTCAACAGGGTGCACCGGAGCTCAGCCTCATAGACAAAAAGCTGGAGGATCACTGGGGAACCCCTCTGTGTTGTAACGGCGGTTGAGTGGACACAGATACACTATATGCGCCAGAAGCATAGGATTCAATTGTATTTCCTTGTACGAAATAATAAAGATGAACAGGTTTTAAAATTACATGTTATTCACAAGATTTATTATCAAATAAAATCATATTTCCCTTAACCACCTCCTTTTTCCACAGATATTATATTTACGTAAGGTATATAGATAATCCAGTATATAGATCAACCAAAGCGCATTGTGATCATTCATAATCAGTTCCACTTTTAGTAAATTGCCTCGTATTGCCATTTCTTTTCTTTCACTTTGACTGCGCATGCTGTCAAAGGTCAACAGTACAAGAAGTGCAATCTCTTAGATATCAAAGCATGTTTTGTTATTGCAATTAAATAAATTAATTTATTTTATTGCATATTTGTGACCATCACCAGCCCTCCCTAAAGATGGGTAAGAAAAACTTTATAAAAGGGAGAATATAAAAAAAGAGGGCAGTATAATGCCTCGGTGAGGGGAAGGGAACAAGGAAGATGGAGTCATGGTATGACAATGGAAGGGGTGGGGAAGGGCTGACTGTTTTAAGGTTAAAATGTTATGTTATAGTTGTGCATATTGTGCTTATTGTATTGTGTAATCAGTTAAGCCAGTCTGGTGACAAGTGAGGAGCCTTGTCGCGCCTTTGACATGATCTGACATGTTTGTGATCCAATGCGACGCAGCGGTAGGACAAAACAAATGATTATTACCTTAAATTGACTGTTCCTGTAGTTAGAAGAGGAGAGGATGACAAGAAAGTGACTTCGCAGCTAAACACTCCGCTGAGTGTTAAGCTCCGCTGCTGATGTAATAAACACACGTTTGTCGGGCTCACAATCACAATAGCCTCTTAAATAACCATGTGTTTTACTGTAATGTGCAGTTTTTTGGCTGCAAACAACAACAAGAGTGTTTGGATAGAAAAAAATTGATCTGGTGATCACTGATCACCCTTTACAAGAGCGAGGAATGAAGTCAGCGTCTACAGACATACCTACTCATGCATATGCTCGAAGGGCCAAAAACAGCCTGTTTTTAGAAGAGTCATGAAAGTGACTTTTCAGAGGGCAAAAACAAAAACAGGTGAGTTTAGGAAAATAAATACTATACTATGTTCTTAGGATTCTTAGAACAAATGAAGATTGTTGAAAAATAGCATATTACTGTACCTTTAGAGCTTTTTCCTATTCATATATACAGTCTAAAGAACCAGGAGGCTGTTTGTGTGGCCGCCAGAAAGAAAACAATATAAAATGACACTGCCATTATTACTGATGAGAACAACCCTAACACTGAAAAATTTATTGTCTTTGGTTGATGTGATTATTTCTTAGTGTGCAGAATAAGTAATTATAAATTAAATAAAAGCCTCACTAAGAGCAGATTTTCTTCTTCAGAGAGTTCTCCATTGGTTCTCTCTCTGCTGGGTTGGCATGACGGCCCACACTCGCCTGCTGCGCTCTTCATCTCTCTCCAGCTGAGTCAAACTTAGGAAACGACGTGCTTTATTCAAAATGCACTTTTTCAACACGTAAACAGGTTTGAGGAATCTCTGTATACTTAATCACAGTATTAAAACTCCTGCACTTGAGACCAGAACGCATCGAGACCAAGACAAGACCAAGACTTTTGGGAGTCAAGAACTATGCCATAAAAATTCACTGTAAAAAACATTGACAAGGCTGAGCAGTTAAAGAGCATTTTAGATATATTTGACTGACAAAAACAAGGTGTCCGCAAGTCTGTCACAAAATTGTTCAACTAAATTCTTGCCAAAAATAAGTCTTATTACGTATTTAAAAGCCACTGATAAGTCCAGAATAATGCTCAATATCTGAAAATCAGATGTTTATTTGTCAGGTGAATGAAGCCTAAGGTAGGTGTTCAAATGTATTTCTGAATAGAAAATAAGATGGACTGATGTCTGAGTTTTCGCGGGTGTTTGACACTGGTAAAGATTTCCAAAGAGGCAGAATAATCAGTGAGCTAACGCCAAATGTTTGAAGTCAAATTACTTTACTGCATGGGTTAATCAGGAACAGTTCCAAGTGCTTTTCTGCATTATCACCTCATAAAGTCAAAGAATAACAGATCAGTCCGGGACAGAGGCAAGACCAAGACCTTAAAAATATGGTCTTGAAACCAACACAGGTTTTGGGTAATACAAAGGCTCAGAGACTGATTTTGTCTCTGAGCCTTACTGGACAGCTACTGGTACTTGTTGTATCGCTCTAAGACTTTTTTCTTGTAGAACGCAAGAGAAAATACTAGAAGGCTATATTGGCAGTGTTGGAAACATAAGAATTGCACAAAAGTATCCAATTGTAAAAGCTGGTTTTAACCAAGATTTTTGAAATTATTTTTTCAATGTCTTTTTCGAATTATATTCACAGAGCTGCCAAGCCTCACCCTTTGAGCTTGACAGTCACGCAATTTGACGCATTCTCACGCTTAAATTTCCCCATTCAATCCTCTATTTTTTTTTTTTATGTTAATGAACATTGGTCCTCGCGGCTTGCCGTAGCTCGAGTAACTCTGATTGACTGACCAAGATAACCAATCCCAGACCAATCCATGTCTCCTGGTGCCTAAATCTAACCAACCACGGCAGGCATCACGCAATAATGAACATATCAGAAGCTTTTCTTGTCTAACTAACTCTCTGTGTAGCAGAGCTGCTGCTGAGGCTTTCTTAAAGGGACAGTGTCCTGAATGTGATTTACTTTAAAAACTACTTTCAGCAACTCAGAGCTGCCCTGAAAGAAGCAACATGAAAGAATTTAATCACATTTCAGCCTTAATGAAGGGAAAAGTCAAAAGTGAAATGGGGTCTTTGTGGCTCCACTGACTTTGACCCCTTATTTTTTTTCTTGTAAAACTATTGAAAAAAAAATAAATGGATAGCCTATTGCCATTTTGAGGAAAAATATAGAGATATGAATATTGGTCCATATCACCCAGGCCTAATGAAACCAAATCAGTAACGTTTTATCTTGTAAAGGATATGATTGTCCCAACTGTGTGAAATGATGGGTTCACAAACTGTTTAAAGTAGGATTTTATTAATATGAGTGTGTTACCTAAAAAGCAAATGGAAATCAGTCGACTGATCTGCTGCCTTATTATGTAGCAAGTGTTGCTAATGCTAATGCTACACCACTTTATTTAAACAAAGTAAAAAGACTGTGCGTGATATAAGAACATAATTAATTGTACATGGAACCAGTTTGATAAATTGCTTACATAAAATAAAAAAAAAACATTTGAAAATGACCTTGTCTTAAATTATCTTTTATTTCTTTTTTCCATTTAGGGCGATGATTTAAAGTAGGTGAATTGGTTTGTTTTATTGGTAAATAACTTTAAAATAGTCTAAATGATTTGAATGAAAAAAATCATGATGTGATTTCACAAAAAATAAATATGATTTTTTTTCCCCATATTGCCCACCCCTACGTGTGCGTGTCTGTGCTAGACATTATTTTAAATTAATTAAAACTCTTATTCAGCTACTACCAGTGTTATGAACACTGGTAGTAGCTGAATAGCACTTGTAGGTTATATTAGCATAAATACATAGTACATTTAGTAAACGAAACAAATGCCTTGTCTAATCTAATGTTCATTTGAACTGTTCTTATTTGTTTTTGTATGTAATAGTGTCTTTCTATGAACCTAGAGTCTGCTGTTAAGACATTCATTCAATCAAAAATCACTTGATGTTTTTTTACATGATTTGCTTTTTAATGACCTTTCTGTTGCAGACAAGGAGAGCTGAGGTAAAGGTAGCACTGCCTTGGGCCACAGTATTTTAAGTGGGAGCCCCCTGCCTCTGTCATCCAGGCATCAAAATCTGCGACAAACACCGACAACATGAGACATGTCCCCAACTAAATGATGGAGAGTTGGTTGAAATGAAATATTGACAAATAAATGTATTTTGTCAAAATTCTTGTTAGTTTTAATTTCTAATTTCTGGTTGATTAAAATTAGCATTAGGAGGCCACAGTGCAGGGAGAGCCGCTGGCATGGAGGTGAGGACATCAGTCTTAAGGTAGAAATCAACCTTAAAACAGGCCAAAGCCATGTTTTTTTTTGCCGGAAGGCTTCAGGTCACTAAAGTCTCACTCTTGTCATTTTATGAAACTTGGCAGCCCTGTAATTAGACCAAAATAAATCCCTTTGAGTGTAGGATAATTTGTAAAGTCAAGAGTTTATATGAAATCCAGCTAAGTAAGCATGTAGTTTGATATGTAGCATGCCATCCAAGAGGCTTCATCAGTTTCTCTCACAATCCTTTTCCCACTTGCTCACTCATGCTACCTCTTTTTAATGTATATAATTTACAAAGATTATAGTCTTGTATTGTAGCCTGCTTCTCATTTTTAGAACCTCACTGTCACTTTCTCACTAGTATTGGTTTCAGGCTACTTTCTCTCTTTGATCACATTTGCAAAATTGTCCTTTAAGTACTTTTTGTTGTTTTAAATCATGTGTTTTTGCAAAGATTTGTAAATTTTTTTTAAATTTATGTAATATTATAGTGGATTTGATTGTGTTGACAAAGGTCCCTGTACCACTGTTTATACTTTCAGATTAATTGTCCTTGGCCAGTGATTCCCAACCAGGGGTATGCGTAGCCCTAGGGATACAGGAGCACATTATACTCAATTAATTAGAAAAAAATAATAGGAAAATGTTTCTATTTCTTTTTTAAATGTTTTTTTCCTTGTGTCAAATATTATTGCTCAATAAATACTGTCTTTTCTTGTAATTTACAGAAACAACATTAATGTATGCTGTAGAGGGCATTATATCACACTTTTGAAAAAATTAACAATATTTCCTAAAGAAGACAATATTTACCATTTAATGAAGTAAGTCGGTCCTCTTCAAAGACATGAACCGGGCTGAGGGATGAAAGAGGATGTCTTCCTGTCTCTTTAAAGAAAGGGGGGAAACATTTTGGGGGGTTGGGGGTCTTAAATGTTTGCCAGACACTAAACGACCCTCTGCAGACTCCCCTTGGGTTTCTAATCGATTCAAATTTAAAGTAGAGGGCTGAGGTTGGAAACGCAGCATTCCCTGTGGATGCCCTCACATACAGGGACTCATGCATTCAGGAATGGTTATTAACATGGTTTGGGAGCCTGCATGTGTGGGTCTGTGCCACCATGATTGGCACAAATGAATTTTGCCTCGGTTGCCTTGAGACATTCTCAATACAACACATATTTCCTCAGGTATTCCTTTGGGTAAAAAGCAATGCAGATTGGCACGTCTCACCAACCCAAAGAAGTAATTATACAAACCACAAAGCCTCCAACAGTTGTTGTTGCTCTGCACTGTCAGGAAATATTATTTCACCTGAACTCCCCTGCTGATTTAGCCTCAAATCAGGCCATCAAATAAGGGCTGTTATCTCTGTGGAGCAGACAGTTGTAAAGTCGACTACGACATAAACAAAAATGATCCCAATAGGGCTGAGTTTAGGCCAAACTCAGTTTAAATCAGATTACTTCCTGCTCAAAAACCTCCCACATAACCCAGAGCTGGCGGCTCTCCACATACAGATTTGTAATGCTATTTATATCATGGGGGGAGTGGGGGGTACATGCAAATGCCTGTAAATGTGCACTGAATGTCCTTTAAGGACAATACACCCCCAAGGCTCTGCCAGTGGCTACACAGCAGAGCCAGACGGAGCAGAGCATGAGTCAGAACATTAGCTTAGAGCAACAGTTACTTTGATAAACAAAGCAGATGAGCAGTGCTGTGGTTTTTAAGTAGTGGTAGCACAGTTCAAATATGACGAGATTTGTTTATTTGGGAATTAGTGGTGCCCCGGGTGCTCTACAATCTGGATTAAAGATGGATGCTGTGCACGACACTGAAAGATTGTAGCCGATATGTCTTTAGAGTATCGAACCTGTTTTAACAACAGCAGCTTTTTCTTGTGTAGTAGAAGAGCTTTAGGTCAATGAAACAGCATTTGATGATCAATCATTCAGGACTCGTGACAAGGTGGGAAACAAATCGTTTATTTATGAAAGGTGCTGTGAAAGTACATTCGGAGTGATTTTTGAAGATGATGGTTGACTTGACAACCTTTTGAAAGGTGAGTGTGTACTTCATGTTGCATTTTTTCCTCCATAAAAACCCTGTTTTTCTGTCAGAGTGGGTTTGGATGTGTGCTGCGATGCAATTATGTGCACCTGTGCTGAAAATGCTGCCTCTTCCAACCTTTGCTGTGTGAGCTTGCACACAGTGCTGGAGGCATGGCCGTCTGCTCTCTGACTGCTGATGTCTGACATGCTAAGCTCACAATTCACAAAAGTGCATTTCTTAAAAATAATAAGCCAATTAGAGTCATGCTCTTCCAGTGTGTTTTTGCCTTGCACTTTTTCCCCCGAGAGCTACAGAAACAACAATGGAACGTGGAAAACAATAAACACCCAAAACAACAATAAGAGTTAGTGATGTTGCTGTCCACACACTGAGACAATCAAAGCCACTCTCACATTTATTGTTTATCATATTTGGAGACAATATCATCCATAGATCACTTGCTTTTTGTTTTTTGCATTTTTGAAAGTGGGAAGAAATCAGAGTAGGAAATAAAAAACTGACATATTCTCAGAGAGAACATGCAAATTCCTGGCATGGATGGAAGTATCAAAGCTATCATCTATCCTTTGCACCACCGACAGGATCCCTTTATAACTGTATGATTAATGAGATAACGTGCATGTTTTGTTTGTGTTTAATTTCTGTCCGAGGAGACGGACACTTTTTCCTTCGCTCCCTCCTTTTCCCTGCTTGCTGCTCTTTGTCTTGTTTTTGTTTTGTCTTCATCTACAGGAGCCTTTATCTGCATCCTGATCCTAAATCTAAATCATGGAACTGATCAGCTCGTCTTTCTACGCTCAATGAGGAGGTCGGGCTATGGGAGAGCCCCTATTTTCTGAGGACTTGGAAGACTTTCACAGACCAGATTGGAATTATAACAGGTCTTCTGCTGTTTGGAACTGGCATTTTCCTGATTTATGGCAAAATTCGGAATACGTTGGCAGCATTATTGGAAGCCGAACTCTCAGAACTCTGTTCACCATGTGAACTATAACAGGAGTGCAGATTTCGTGTCAAGGGAAATGGCCACATTATTGGATTATTATTGGAATGACCAGGAACAATACGGCTGCAGTCAATGTTGTATTTAGCCTGTCTGAAAACAACTTATTTTATCTCATTCGGCCCCTGAGATGAACAGCCTGTTGTCAAGGTCAGTTTTTTCTCCACATTCTTCCATGGATGAATGTTGATTCAACGCTCTGACCTTTCCCTTACTTTCCATGAACACCTGGGATTTGGCTCGGTTAACAAACTCTTGAGGTCATCTCGTCCCACGTCACCGGCATTTGAGACGAACTATGAGAGACTGTAGCAGAGTCTCAGAAAACAGGGCTATGCCCACACTGACCCATTGACTCTCACTCCTACATTACATACACAACCCGTTTCTTCACTGTCTTCTTTGCCCCCAACCCCTCCTCCCTCCCTGTAGATGGCAGCAGGAGGCAAGTTGTAAGGGCAGTGCCATGGAAGGTCCTAAGACCTATCTCCTGTGCCAACGTGCTGTTGTATTGAATTTAATGTTGTGTTTGTTGGTTTTTGTTGCAATGTTTGCTGAGGGGTCTGTTCACGATCCAAGACTCCTCCCCTCTCTTCAAGGGCCTCGTTGATTTTGCCTTTTTTTACCCATTGTTTCCATATTTCTCATCTAAGAAAAGGAGCTTCCTGTTCCCCCATGTTATATGTGATTGTCTTTTCATGTTTATTGGTCGGGATGTAACTGAAACTGAATTTCCCCTTGGGGATTAAGTATAATCAATCAATCAATCAATAATTTGTTTTTTTTATAATGTCACAGTTAAAAGTATAATTTCTTAAATGAGTCGTTTTGATAGTTTGATTGTTTTTTTTTGAAAAATTATTTTAGTGAGCTAAGAATAAAAAAAGCCATTGCAGAACGGTTAGCTCTTACTGGTTCATGAACCCAAAACAGCTCATCAATGCTTTAAAGAAAATAATAATTGTGAATTAAACTGGAGCTTATTTTGATTCTTTCATTTGGTAAATCCTAAACTGATCATTTGCGTGGTGAAGTGTAGAGAGTTTTTAATCAGCTTTACTTAGGTTGCTCTGGTCTCCATCCACACAAATAATTATTTCCTTTTATTTGATCAATCTGTGTGTTTTATTTGTACCAACCAATACTGAGTATGTTGTCATTCTGCTGTTGTGAAGGGAGCTTCACAAGAGGAGATATCAGTGATTAAAATGAGCTTTAATAACGTGTTTGCTTGTCTGCATTTTTTCTGCCTCTTGCTAAACTTTGTCCTCTATGTGCCTCTGTTGGCTTGGATGACCTTCAGCTCCCTGTTACTCTCTGAGTCTGTAAGAAATGAGTGAGTGTATGGAAATGTCCACCTTTTTAATGGTTGGATTGGATTTTTATGATTTTAATTTCATTATTCAAAAGGAGTGGTCCTTTATGTTGAGCCTCCAGCTTAACCTTGACCAAAACCTTTCAAAACTTTTGAATATTTTTCTTGAATCAACTTCCTCCAAAAAAACTCAATCAGTAGAGTCTGTAATAATGGTGCATACCTGTAATAACTCTTCTATTGTGTTTGTATATGGAACGAGTCTGTCTTTTATTCATTTTACACACAGGCCTTGATTTGATAGTATTATGCTTGTTTTGAAAATTTTAGTTTTCAATGTAGTAATGTAAATGTGTGTGCTACGTAAGTAATAAAAGGGTATTTAGCAGTTCCCATTGATCAGTTACAGTACAATCACTTCCAGGATTTGTAGCTAGAACAAAAGAACTGAACACACAACAGCTGCTATCATCTGATTCTTTTAGCATTGCTTGTAAACTAAGAAAAATCCCAAATTAAAACTTGTACAACTCCCTGGATAGGAAGCACTTATCTCCTACTACAAACATCCAATGTAGCTCTGAGAAATGTTCCTGCAGTAAAACATGACACCACGGGTGAAGCAGTTTTCTCTTATTACTTTTGCAAATAAAGCATTATGAGCAGACTGAATTCAAGCACAGTAAGTTGCAAATTTTTTGCACAGAGAAAAAAAATTAAAAGGCTTCATTCAATATCATTATCAAACTTGGTGGCATGGATACAGTATGTGACCATGACTATGAACAATAAAAAACTGTCCGTTTTTGGAACATAGTCAGTTTTGACTTTATGTGAGTCTTTGCAACCTTCGCTTTTGTCGAGCTGGTCCTTTCAATATAGAGAGTCTAACATTGCTTGCTTTGAGTGTAATATTTCCTAAATCAGGTGATTATCACATACCTGTACAGTGCTCGTAACCACTATGTACTTATATCATGGAAAGTCAAAGATAATAGTATAATAGGAGTAAATATAACAGCAGAAAATGAGAAACTAAAATATATTGGTGTTTAAAAAATAATTTAAGGCAACTGAAGTTGGTTTCGTTGCTAAAGCTTTCCAAGATCAAAAAATGTGCGACTCTGGCAACATGCACTGAGCCCTGTGTGTGTACTTCCTGTCATCTTAAGGTACAATGGGCTGGCACATGGATCTCCTACTTTATAAAAAGAAACAAGGTTTTATAATTTAGTAAGTACATTGATGAATGACATCCTGGTGGAGGAGTGGTGCTTTACAGTGTGTACAGTGTTGACATCCTGTTCAGTCCTGGTTTCATGGGTCACCTCCTTCTTGTTTCCGCCAGCAGTAGTGGATGAGTAACACTGTGCTGTCACTATAGTCGGAGCACTGCTCAGGAATAAAGCCTGATATTTAGCTCCTCATTAACCATCTGCTATGGACCCACCCAGCTATGTGACTCAGTCGGTGCTAATGGCTGCAGAGGCAAAAGTAGCCAACTCATACGCAATAATTTTGTTGACACTGGACAACTGATGACTGAGAGCTCTGTGTGAAAGGTGGGTTTGAGGAAAGTCTGCTCAGGGGCTGCTTGCACAGATCCAACAGTCTGATTGTCGTGACACATCGTGCAAAATTGCCAAAGTTACAAGATCATCCAAATATTGAATAAAAATTACAAATGTATTTAAATATTTAAGGAGATTCATTAAAAAACAAAGGTTGCACATAAACCTAGCACAAAAAACTAAATGTGTGCTTGGTAGATTCTTTTTTAGCTCTAACAATGCTTTCTCTTTTAAATGGTGCCACATTTGTTGGATGAGCAGCAGAGCTAAGGATGAAGGTTGCACCTATGAAAAATGTGCCATCTTTTCAGCCAATACCATTTGAAAGGGAAATAAACCTAATTTAAACTAAGATGTTCAATGCTAAAGGGTTTACTGTCAAAACGCATTATTACAGCAAAGAAAAATTCTACCAAACACACATTTCCTTAGTTTTTGTGCAAGGTTAGATTCCCCTTTTGTGTAAAGTATGCTGAGATCAGCATTTTTGCAGAGTCATAGTTGCAATAATTGTTTTTAAACCCAGCTGGGTTTGTCCCACTTCATCGCTTCCCTCTAAAACCACACCTTTTTCTACTCAAGCCACATGCTGCCAGGCATTGTTCACTCACATCCTTTGTTGTTATTTTTCATTGTTCTGCCATAAATCAAATGAGTGATGATTTCACTATAGTTTTTTTTATCATCACATTGTTCAAGTTTTTGATGAAATGTCACTTTTTTCACTGCTAACAGAAGGGCAAGGGCCTGCTAACAATCTGCTAACAACAGAGAAGTATGTTTCTGCAATTACCCACTAAAAAATAAGAGAAAGCCAGTTACCCACTGGGCTAACTTTTGAGCATGCACTATTTGGATTCTGTCATACATATAAATAGTTAATGGACTAAGCTTTTCAATTAGAAAAGATATTTCACAGTGCTTCTGATATTTCTCTCCAGGGGTGTGTCTACAGGGTGGCCAGGGGAGGCTTGTGCTTTTTTTTTTTTTTATAATCTTATCAGATCATTTGCTACACAGGCGCGTAGGACTGCAACACAATCAACAACCTTGAGGGGCAATAATGTGCCATACTAGTTATCACTCACACACAAATGTTAAACCCCAAAAAAGTCTCAACTTCCTATTTTACTACAGACTGTTTTTTTTTGTGCTTAACCAGATGGAGTGTTGCAGAAGCACAATAAAAAGAGATTGATGACATCACAACATTTGGCTTCCAGTGACTTCTGTGGATGTTCTAGTTCTAGGTCTCAGTGTTACCGAAACCTTTAGCCTGTGTGCAACCAACCCCATGAGGATGTTAGAACTAACTTAGCAAATAAACACACTTGTAAAACCTTCTTATCTTTGTACACCGTCCAATCAGCACTGACATCAGGGCCGGAGTAGATATTCCCACCAAGGAGCTTGTTATATTCCTCAGTCCTCCCAACAAACTCCGGAGAAACGTGTTCTTGAATCTCCAATAAACTCCTTGACATCTTTATTTCTTTGTTGGTGTGAAAACTTAGCAGTACACGCACCAGTAGATCAGATTAAACAGGATGTAGGCTCCAGGGAAGATCATTCGTGAGTATGTATCAATGGCGTGGGTGTTCTGGATGATCCGGAAACCCCGCGCTGCGCTTTTCTTCTTATTCCCTGTGGACTCGTTGTCTAGAGAAAGGTGTACCACCATCCGCTCCTGTTTGTCCGATGCATCCTCGGCCGCCATGGAGGCTCTGGTGTAGCCTGCTAAGCTGTTGGCATCCGCCTCACTGTACGTCCCATCCAGCATCATGGTTTTGGCATGAGACATTCCACAAGTGCAGGGAAGTGCCTGGGCCTGGGCCAAAGGAAGGGGACACTAAGATTACAAAATAAAAGTTTGTATAGTTTGGACAAAATATTGTCAATACCTGTTCATTAGCTTTTTCTCTCAGCTTGCGGTCTTTTCCATCCCTCACTGTTGTTAGGTAGTTGACCGCAGCATATTCAAGGACAGACAGGAAGACAAAGACAAAGCTGACCCAAAGGTAAATGTCCACAGCTTTGATGTAGGAGACTCTAGGCATGGAGGCATTCACCCCAGTGATGATCGTAGACATGGTGAGCACGGTGGTTATTCCTGAAGAAAACACAGTTCTACATTAGCATCGTAATCGATTAGGACTAACGTGTACCTTAGTGGACCAGGGTAAAAAATTCAATATAAAGTAACTTCATACGGTTCTTTATCTGCATTCAAAGGCATCAATAACTAACATCTGAGTTCTTATGCTGTCAATGCTCTAATCCAGTGTTCAACCTTTGTACAGTTACACTGAGTGAAACACAATATTATTCGCCTGTTATTGGTATTGACCGGTATTGCATTTAAAATTAAATATCGGACATCAGCCATTCCGCTGATATAATTAACCGATAAAATAACAGGTTTTTCTCCCTGGACCAACCCATACACATCATATATGTAGACGCCTAATTGCCGTGGAGACAAATGACTAAGCGCCAACATCTTGTGTGTTTGGAGCAGACTGCAGGAGTGCTTGGAAATCAAAGAAGGTATGAGGCAATCAACAATCTCAAAGTAGAATTATTCACTGAATTTACTGATTTCAAAAATCTTGTATTTTTTTTCACTGCAATACAAAATATTCTAATATGATGGTATAATATATAATTTTGCACAAAGAATCATTACTGATATTTCATTGTTTTCAGCTTTGTCTTATGCACTTGGCAGCGGGCCAACATGATAATGACTGAAGAATAATTCTGAATGTTAATTTCACTACGGAAACTAGATCCATCCATTTTCTGACCCACTTGCTCCTTTTTTCAGGGTTGCAGGGGTCTGCTGGTGCCTATCTCCAGCTCTCATTGGGTGCTCTGCGTGGGTATACCCTGAACAGGGTGCCTATGTATTGCAGGGCAACATACAGACAAACAACTGTTCACACTCCCATTTACTCCTATGGGCAATTTAGAGACTCTGACTGATGATGTAAATGATTTGTAAAATATTGGCATATCAGACAAAAGTCCAATATCTTGCATCCCTAAGTGAAACCAAACAAAGTATTTTGTATTGTAGGATCGTTGTGCAACCTACTGCCACAGACACGTTTAGTAATCAATTGTGTCAAATTGGACAGTTTGAAAGAGGACATCTGATTATTCCTTACACCACAGCCAGGAGAGTCTTTGAAACACACATGAATCCATCAGAGCACATAAAGGTTTCTGAGAGTTATACAGTTACAGCTTTCAGTGTGCTTTGCGTTTTTTTTAGTACATTTTGTCGATGATAATAAGAAGCATGTCAGGGAGAAAGGGAGCCTTGAGTTCAAAGCAGAGAAAATTAGATGTTTCCAAAAATGAACATTTATTTCTCTCCCATTCACCCCACCCTCCCCTTGGGCATCACATCTTTCAGCTATGCATAAGTACAGAATATTTATGTTTCTTGCGTGCAGTGGTATGCATATTTATTGTCTTTTTTGTTCTGATAACAAACCCAATGCTTTAAGAATACCCTCATGTAGAATAACAGCTCAGCAGGAAAGGTTTGGGAATGACTCATACAAAGCAAGTCATGATGTAAACAGCAGACACAAAAAATGAGAACATGTGAGTGAGGCTTTTGTTCTCATCACCACTGTCAGAGAAGCAGTTGCACTATTATCATGTACCCTCATCCTCAGACTCATGTTCAGTTTGACTGATGAATAATCCTCATCTACAGGATACTTTAAGATCATTTATCCATTTTTTCACCCATGACAGGAGGACCCCAATCCATCACAGAGACAATCAAACATCCATCCAACCAAATTACAGACCCAAGAAACACATCTTTTCCATCTGAAAGGAATGCGGAATTACAAGAAAAAACATGTGAGCAAATAAGAAAACTGGACTTGCTGCAAACTTTCCGATTTATAATGTTCAACCACTGACTGTGTTTCAAACAGTTGGATTTCTGTTTCCTTAACAGCAATTATCCAAAAGAGAAAGGCAGAAGCAGAAAAAAACCGAATTCATTCCGACTTTTGTTCATGAATCAGTCAAAATTTGCAGTGAATGCAGGTTGGGCTGCCGACTGTTGTGTCTCTGAATTTCTGAAAAAGTCAGCAGCAAGCAGCTGTGAAACACATTGGGTCAGAGCTTCAGATTGCTCTGCACAGGATCATCAGTTCTTGTGCAGAGCAGTGCAAGTTTTTAAGTAGATGAGTTGAGTTGGCATTTCGAAAACCCTTTGCTGAAATTATGGGGTAGATGGAAGAAAATGATTTATGAAGGCTGGCGCTCCGTACCTCCCACTCAAAGATCAAGCACTGGTACAAAAAGAAATAAGACCCTGGGAAAGACTAGATTAGAAAGACTTCTTGATTTAAAGCCCGTTGAAGTCATGTGGGCCATCGTGGACAGAGTGGTGTGAGAAAGGAACAAATACAGTTCAACATTTTGTGTGAGCTTAAACAGGGGACTTGATATATGAACCTGCCCAAAAAGGTGAAGACAGTCTACAAACTGAATAAAATGTTGCTTCCCTCAAGCCTGATTTATGGTCTACTCTGACAGAAAAGAGATTTGGCTGTACTCATGATTGAATGAAAAATAAACAAAAGCATTTAATGTTGATGTTTTTGTGTTTTTATGTTCACAAAATGTACATTTTGCCAAACAGTTTAAAATCAAAACAAGTGGATTTGAATGCATGTCAACACAGCAATCTCTAAATGGAATAACTGATTAATCTATTGATGTATATTGGCTATAAGGAATTGCTCCGAAATCAAAATTGTTGATTTCAGGTGTTCTAACCCCTTCCACAGCCACAGGTGTATACAATCCAGCAGCCTGACATGCAGACTACTTCTACAAACGTCAGTGAAAGGAGGAGTCGCCATCAGGAGCTCAGTGACTTCCAGTGTACTAAAGTGATAGGATGTCACCTGTGCAATAATTCCAGCTGTTAAACTTCCTCGCTACTTAATATTCCACAATCGACTGTTAGTGGTACTGTAACAAAGTGGAGGTGATTGGGAAAAACAACAACTATGGAGTCACTGAATGGGGTCAGTGGAGGGTAAGGAGCACAGGTCGCCAAAAAGTCAATTAATACAGATCTCAAAACTTCATGTGACTTTCAGATTAGCTGCAGAACAATGTGTCGAAAGGTCCATAAAACAGGTTTCTGTGGCCGTGCAGCCTTACATCACCAAGTGCAATGCAAAGCGTTGCATGTATTGGTGTCTACAACAGTGAAGATGTCTTCTCAGGACTGACCAATCAAGCTTCTCTACCTGACAATCTGATGAAAGATGATGGGTTTGGCGGTTTCCCAAGGAACGATTCTTGTCTGATTGCGTTGTACCAAGTGTAAAGTTTGGTGAAGGGAGGATTATGGTGTGGTTGAGTTCCAGTGAAAGGAACTCTGAAAGCTTCAGCAAACCAATACATCTTGGACAATTTTATGCTGCTAACATCGTTAGAAGTGTTTGGAGATTACCCCTCAATGTTTCAATGTGACTGTGCACCAGTGCACAGAGCAAGAAGGTCCAAATAGGCATGGACCCTGGCTGGCCTGCACAGAGGTCTGACCTCAATCCAACAGAACATTTTTGGCATGAATTAGTGAGCCATTCTGGAGCAATGGTCAAAAATTCCCATAAGCACTCCCTGAACCTTGTTGAAAGCCTTCCTAGAAGATGTGAAGCTGTTAGAGCTGCAAAGGGTGGAACAACATATCTGGGATGTCACTCAGGTTCATATGTGTGAAGGCCAACACAATATAGTGCATCGATGTATCATGTTGGTCTTGGATCACAATGATGAAAGAAGACAGGATCACTAAGAGGAGAAAGTAATACAGTTCTCTAACAGTTGCTCAATCTCATTCAATCGTATTCAACCGTATTTAATCTCATTAAACCTGTTGGAACATTTCAAATCTTTTGCTATTTGTTTCAGAAATGATCAGCTTCAGTTGTGCCTCTTGTGCTGGTAAAATTTAATTAAGATTAAAATTAAGATGAATGAAACTGTTAAATATATATTAAAGAAATGACTTCAATATAATACCTCACCAAAATGAAAAGGCCCGCAAAGTTAAATAAAAAACAAACTATGTTACAAATGTTTTACAATGTACGACTTTCATTGTAGCTGAAAGGAATTAAGAAAGACCAAAAACTAATGTTCACTACAGTGGACATTATTTATCAGGCAAAAAGGTAATGTGTGGTGAAGATACCCTTGCTAAATGAAGTGAGAAAAATAATCTGTTTTCTTTGAAAATGATAAAACATTCTAGCTTCTATCCGCTGAGCACTACATTGTGATTTAAGGAGAAAGAACCTAATCAGGCAGTGGAGCCTCTCACCTAATGAGACTCTAGCAGGAACGGCCCTGCGGTCGATCCAGAAGGACACCCAGGACAGCATGACCATCAAAGTGGCAGGGAAGTAAGTCTGCAGCAGGAAGAAGAAGATGTGGCGACGCAGAGTGAAGTTGATGTACAGACGGTTGTACCAGCCTGTGGACAAAGACAACACACAAATAACTGATTGTTTATTGGTCAAAGGTAAAATTGGCATTATGCACAATATAATTAAATGCATTGTGACATAAAATCAATCACCAATTTGTTTAGCACTTGGTGTAAATTAATTTTATGGAGTTTGACAGCAAACCACTGCAATGCAACTGTGACAGCCATGCAGAGCGTGGCTGTCACACGCTCTGCATGGAGGAGGAGGAGAATGCTGCAGAATATTAATGTGGGGAATATATGTAAAACAAAGAAAGTTGTCAGGATGTGTGTTCCAGTGTGTGGATGCTGATGAGGCCCAAAGCCTGTCTGAGAGGCAGAAAATATCTCGCTCTGAATGCACAAACAGCCGCATCAGCACACAGGAGTTCTTTAGAAGGACACATTGTAACCTTAACATTATACAATGAAACAAACTGTGTATCACATTAAAAAAGGAACAAAAGGTCATTACAAATACATGACACGGCAGTTCTGCAGGAGTGTAGTATTAGTGTGAAGCTGATTCCAGCTTATATATATAAGGGACAATAATCATTGTCCCTGATATTTATTTATCAGGGACAACATCATTGCTTCAGGTGAAGAGGAATTTTTTATTTATTTTTTTAATTACTTTATTAATCCCTGAAGGGAAATTTTGTTACACTCTGTTATTTTTTTTAGGGACAGACCCAAATCACACACATGCACAAACAGGACCTGTGAACATGCATCAATGGAGAGATGTCAGAGTGGGGCTGCTTCCACAATGAAGGGAGCGCACCAGAGCAGTGTTGGTTTGGGTTTGATGCCTTGCTCATGGGCACCTCGACAGAACAACTTCTGTATTTTGGTCCGCATTGGGACTTGAACCGGCCACCCTCTGGTTTCCAACCCATGGACTGAGCTACTGCCCACCCACCCACGACCCTGAGAAATGGTAGTATATGGGGCTTCTAGCTCAGGCTAGTTTGTCCATTGGTGGACAAACTGTTTTTGTTACATTATCCAATCCACTTCATTTATGTAGCACATTTTTTAAAACAGGGGTTCACTAAAGTGCTGCAATTTTTTTTTTATTATTGTAAAACAATCAATTAATAACAATCACAATCCAAACAGGGCTAAGAACAATAAAACAAAAAAAAAACAGAAAACAAAACAAAACTGAGGCCGGTTACGCTTGAATTAAAAGCCAAGGAGTAAAAGTTGTTCTTTTAGCCAGGATTTAAAAATCTTTAAAGATGTGCATCAACATGTTAAAAGAGTCTTTGATAGACAAGCACCGAGAGAAGAAAAGGTTACATGTGAATGAATGGAATTTTTTTTCTTGTAAAATTTTCTTACAATATCTCAGCAAACATCGAGACTTACTGAACTTGCTGTTGACAAATGAAGCCAAATGTTACAATGTGCTTGTGCAGTCTGCTTCTCAACCAAGGGGAACAATCAGGAAACCCTGCAGTCCAGGGGCCTCATGCACAAATTTACATAGAAAAAAAGGGCACACACAAAAATATTGAGATATCTTAATCTCTGCATGTAGAAATCAGCACATACATTTTTTTGGATGCACATGTTGGGGTGCACGACCCCTCCCTGTTCAGTGGAAAGTTTAGATCACCAACCTTTCTGAAACTGTGAGCTGCTTCATAGGTACTGTATAACCCGAAGAGCTACCAGTTAGAAAAGCAGGGTAAGATAATAAGGAAGGCTAGCAGTCACTTAAAAAGGTAGGAAGTGTCAAGATTTCAACACGAAACACTTTTTTTCCCCTTGTCTGCACATGCTGTCAAAGGTCAACAACCCATGAAGTGCAATCTCTTTACAACAGCAATGCATGTTTTGTTATTGCAATTACACAAATGTATGTTATTGCATCATTGTACCATCACCAGTCCTCCCTAAGGAAGGGTAAACAAACTTTATCAAAAGGAGAATATAAAAAGAGAGGGCAGTGTTGATGAGGGGGATGGGAACAGGGAAGAGGGAATCAGGGTGGGAAAATGGAAGGGGTGATCAACAGTGCCAGTCTTTGCTCTTGTATCTAGATTATATTGTGGTTTTCTCCACCACAGTGGAACAACACCTTGCAAGGCTAGATTTGGTACTGGGGTGGTTGCAGCAAGATAACTTAAAAGCAAAACTGGTAAAGTGTGCCTTTTTCCAACTGGAGGTGAACTACTTGGGGCATGTGGTTTCCCACAAGGGTCTCTCCACTGACCCACACAAGGTAAAATTAGTGGCCAACAGGCATCCTCCCACTACCGTGGCAGAACTCCAGTCATTCCTTGGCTTTGCCAGTTATTATCGGCATTTTGTGGAAGGGTTTGCCAAGTTGGCGGCACCTCTACACAGACTTGTGGCTGCACTGGACACAAAGGGGTCCAAAAAGAAGACAAGCTGCATTTTCCCTGAGGGCTGGAGAGATGAGTGTCACAGTAGTTTTGAGGCACTCAAAGCAAAGCTCACCAAGGCTTCTGCACTGGCCTATGCCAACTTCTCCCTTCCGTTCATTCAAATAGATGTCTTTTATGGGAGCTTGGAGCGGTTTTTGTCTCAGAAACAAGGGGGCCAGGTGAGACCAATTGCTTATGCCCGCAGAAGTCTTAAGCCCACTAAACGCAAAAGTGCAAATAACAGCTCAATGAAGTTGGAGTTTTTGGCACTAAAGTGGGCAATGGCAGAAGAATTCAGGGATTATCTGATCGGCCACAAGTGGTATGTCTACACAGAGTGTAGCCACTTGTCTTCTGCAAAACTGGATGCCACTGAGCAGCGATGGGCAGCCCAGTTAACTTCATCTGACTTTGAGATCAAGTATTGATCTGGAAGAAGCAACAAAAATGCTGGCGCCTTATCTCGCCAGCATCCTCCTTGATCTCAGGTCATGGAGGCTATACATTCTTACACAGCAATATCCAATCCTTTACAAAAGGCCTTGCATGGTACAAGGCATCTGGGTGCAAGTCAATCCACTGTTGTAGCTCTGCCCTCCCACGCACCCTCTGAGCTTGTTGCACTTCAACTGCTCGACCCTGTTCTACGAGAAGTCTGGGCCTTGGAAGCAGCAGCCCAAACAGGAGGTGCACAAATGGCTGAGTCAGCCTGTCTTGTCTGTACTCCAGCAGTGGAAGAAATTGGTTGAAAGGGATGGAGTCCTTTAAAGGAAAATATTCCGCCCTGATTGCATGGTGACAGTGTTCCAATTGTTGATTTCTGCTGCCCTGAGAGATGAGGTGTTGACAGAGGTCCACCAAAGGCACGGCCAACAAGGTGTTGAACAAACTTCGGAACTGCTCCGACAGAGGTGTTTTTAGCCAGGTATGTTGGCTGAGGTGGCACATTGGTGTCAAATATGTGAGAGGTGCCAATTTGCCAAAGACAACCAACCCACTGTTTGCAGCTCCATGGGCCATTTGCTGGCTTCACGGACAAATAAGATTCTTGTCATGGACTATACATTATTAGAACCCACCCATAATGGGATGGAAAATGTCCTTGTCATGACTGACATCGTCAGTAAGTACACCTTAGCTGTACCTACCCATGACCAGCAAGCTTCAACTGTAGCTCAAGTGCTTGTAACAGAGTAGTTCTCAAAGTTTGGGGTCCCAGCCCGGTTAGATTCTGACCAGGGTCGGAACTTTGAGAGCTCTCTTATTCGCCAGTTATATGCCCTCTATGCCATCAAGAAATCTCGGACAATGCCATACCATCCTGCTAGCAATGGCCGACAGTGTTGTGCTAGTTACTGAAAAAACTTAACTAGTTACTAGTTACTTCATTCACAAAGTAATTCAGTTACTATTTTGATTACTTACACCAAAAAGTAATGCGTTACTACAAAAAGTTTAAGTTACTTAGAATTGAAGATTACATTATTTTTTTGGTAATCAGAGGGTCAGTGGTTTGACCCACACTGCTCCTGTATTAACATTGCTTTGGATACCAAATAAAATTGTATTGTGTCCAACCCGACAGGTCTTAGTCTTTTCAAACTCCAATCTGACTAAACCACTAAAACACAAGTATTTTTTTCCAATGCCAGTTTATTTACCTGAGACCAGCAGAAACTTAAAATGTTACAATAATTTTGAAATAAATAACCCAAAACAACTTGAACATTATTCAGAATCAAAGATTAAAGATTAAAGTGGCTTCAGCATCATAAAAACGATTGTGTTTAGCCCTTAGAATGTTCCCTTACAGCTTAAAGCTAGGGTAGGTGATTTTCTCCAGATACACTTTTTAAGTTCTTAGTTGAAATTGTCTTTATGACAGAAATTAATATGTTTTGTGCTCTGAAAAAGGAACAAAGAAAATTTGTCATCTGTAGCAGCTGTAATCCTGTAACAGCTTTGACCAATGGTAGAAAACGAACCATTTTAAAAAAAATTTAACCAATCACGTCTCCCGGTCTCCCTGCTCGTTCTCAAACCCTCTCATGCACGAGCTCACACTGAAAGCGCGTCACCGCTGACAGAGTTAAAACAGAGTTTTTGGCCATGTTTTTTAACATCGATAATGATAAAGTTTGTTGTTTATTTACTGCCGAATGAGATGAGACACCAAAGTTTCTACACAACAGAAGCGATGAGCTGAGGTCTGCTGCTGGAGCAGCTGTGCGCATGCATGTGAGTGAGACGGAGCACGGGGGGAGGGGAAGGGGGTAAAGGCGGAGCCTTCGGGAAGGCTACTTTCAAAATCATGCTAGATTTTGAAAATTGCATACCCTACCTTTAAGTACAAAAAACGAGCAACAACCTACAACATAAAGACATAAAGCCTTCTAAAATAAATAAGTGAAAGCAATCTGAATGAACATTCGGTATACATTTTGACCACCTTTGCCTTGCAAAAACTGCTATAAAAAACCCATAAATTAATCAACCTTAGCACAACTTAAGAGTTGCACCTTAACATATGTAAAGTATGCTGTGCATATTCCAAGCGCACATTCTGCTGTTGTATATATGTATATAAAAATTCACAACATTTTCTGAGCTACACAATGCAATGCATAGGACATGGTAACAGGCTATCGAGCTGCGGAAAACAGTGACTCCACAGTAGCGACAAGCAGCATATTTTCAACAACATACCATGTAATAGCTTTGTCAATCTGTCTCTGGCTAACAGTGACAGTTCGCTATTGTTTCGGTGGAGAGGCTTCCCTCACGCCCACCAACGCCATTGTTAGCTTAGAGCTTCACTGATGCATGTATCTTTTGGAGGCAAATTGGTAAAATAATGTGGGTATTTCCACTCTGAGAGGCTTGTCTTGCTCTTGCATTGACTCATCAGGATTTGCGCACATTATAGTGACACGGCCACAATGCTTCTTCATCTTCTTCTTCTTCTGTTTTACCGTGGTTGACACGGCATGCAGCAAAAATATATTTAGTGCCACTGTAAACAGGAAGTATAGTGCAGCTAGCAAAGTAACGGACAAAACGCACCATATTGTAACAATAACTGAGTTTATTTCCTTAGAAAAAATTGTGTTAGAGTACTAGTTACTGTCAAAAGTAAGTAACGCATTACAAGAACTCTGCCTGTGTCCCACAAACGGGATTGGGGTTCCTGCCTGCCACAGCTCCTTTACTCCTATAACACCACACCCCATCAAGCAACTGGGGAATCCCCATACTTTTTAATGTTTGGTCAGGAGCCAAGACTCCCACTTGACTTTTTGCTGGGTAGAGTGGAAGAGCCAGTTGGAGGTGAAGTCAATAGGTTGGTGCAGGAACACCAGACTAGGTTACAAATAGCCTTTGAAGGCACCCGTGAAAGGCTGAGGGCAGCTGCAGAGCATAGAAAACAGTATCACAACCACCAGGTCCGGGATGTCTCGCTGGAAATGGGCCAGTTCTGTGTGACTTTGGAAAAAGGGGGTGCCACAGAATTTAGGATCACTGGAGTTCTGTGGTATACCAAATTTTCAAAGCACCACAACAGGGGGGCTCGGTGTACACCATTGCTCCAGCAGATGGCCATACCAGCTAAAAATGTCCACCGCACGCTGCTAAAAGTCATTTTTGGAGATGGTTCCCCAGGTCCAGCCCCTGGTCCGCTTACTTTTCCGTCTGACCAACCACAGTCAGATATATTATTATATTTGTTCTGAGGAAATCGCCTCCACTTGTAAATTCCTTTCAAACTCCTATCATAACTCAGACACCTGGTTTACAGCCGTTACCATCTGTCACAGGTAAAGCAGTGCCAGGTCCGTTAAGGGACCCTGCTACCAGGACAGAACAGCCAACTGCCCGTTTGGCCGTTCCATCCTCTGTTCCGCCAGATTCAGGTGAGCCAGCTGTGCGACGTACACCTGGTACACCAGGTCAACTGCTGGGCAACTTTCAAATGTCCATCATCTCCCCAAGACCATGGGTGCTGCAAACTCAAGTGTAGTGTCTAACTCAAAACTGTAATAAACATATTAAATGATTTTCACTGATTTTTCAGCTAAGAAAAACGTTTTTTCTGAAAAAACTGACTTTGAAGCATTTTTTTGCTTTAGGGACACCTCAACATTGGTTTCCTTCTATAAAACTACAAAAACAACACAGACCGGGCTTTTGATGGCAAAATTATTATTTTGCTATTTTGTCAAAGTTGAATGGTTTGCTTACTGTATTTTGGCCATCCACAAGTCTCTCCTCCGTCATTCTCCCCACACGCAACTTCCTCCTTCTCTCATCGCTTGCCCCGTTTTTGGATAGTATTCTCTCACAATCGCGACACTCTCAATAGTCCACTTAGTTCCACACATGCTCTGGTTGAGTGTGCTCTGCTGTGAGCTGCTGGGAACTTCAGCATCAACTCCCGTAGCGTCATTTTCTGTCTTGTAAACTGTTTTCCTCTTCCTCTGAGCTCTGCCCATTACTGGTGATCTCTCATCCTAAGGTGTGCTGCTGCCACCTACATGGCACCAGTTGGTCACTGCATCATTGCACATTGTTAGATATTCACAGGGGACCTTTGTCTCCCAGCAACCCCAGCCAAAAGACACAATTTCCATCTTTAGATGTGAATAGCACTCCACTAAGCCAAATAACGTCTATAGACAAGTTAATTAACGGGCTTGAGTGCCTTAAATGATCCATTTATTATTTCTCTTGCAAATGAATACTTACCCTAACATTAAACATTTCCTCATCTTGCCACACAGGCATCCCTGAATGGAAAACACATTTTGGGCAAATCTTGTACCTCAGTCACAGTGTTTTTCATGTGCTCTTCTAGGGGCAGCGGGTACAACCTGTGCAGGGATTTAAAAATCCCACATGCATGTGTTAGACCAGTTTGAGAAGCAGTAGTTGATATGATTCAGATTCAGAAAACTTCATTGATCTCATAGAGCAATTAATTGGTAGCAATTCTCAGAGCAGCAGAGCAGTTACATACATTCAACACACACAGTGGGCAGTACAATACATTCACAGTCTATGGAGCAGCATCAGGATACCATATACAATAAAATAAAAAATAAAAGACATCAGAATACAATATCACTTCAAACTACACCATTTGAATTTAACAATTTAATCGCGGAGGGCACAAAAGAATTGGAAAACCGATTTGTTTTTCGTACCGGGGCGTTAAAACAAAAGATAAATTCCGAAAACAGAGAATGTTGGGGCTGAGCCAGGATGCATTTGTTTTTTTTTCAGCACCTGCTCCTCCCATAAAGAATGGAGGTCCCTCATTCTGACCCCAGTGATTTTGGAACATGTTTTAACAATGCTCTGGAGCTTATTTTTGTCCTTCACTGACAAAAACACCAAAACTGTGTCGTCAGAGAACTTAATCAAAAATCTGTTCTCCTCTGAAGATCTATAGCTGTCCGTGTAGAGCAGGGCTATTCAACTGGCGGCGAAAACCGGCCCACTCCTCAAACTCAACCGCCCCGTGGCCCATCTATCCATAGTTAGTGAATAAATTGTTTAATATCCGCTAAAAAACTCTACACACACGGCTTCAGATGCTCAGCAGACAAAACTGAAAACATTTGCTTTAAACTACGAACGAAGCTTGGCAATCTTCTCCTGCACCTGCACGCTGCAGCAGAAGGCAAACATATACTCATAAAATAGAAACAGTTGTGTACCGATGCAGAAACAGTGAAAGAATGCATAAGTGCTGCTGGCGATGAGGTGGTAACAGACAACAAAGTGAAAAAACAGGTAATATCTTCTATTAAGGGAATTCCTCTGTCAGATGCAACAACTGTGAGAAGAGTGGATGTTTTAGCCACAGACGTTTTCAGTTTACTTATTTCTTGCACAGGGGCGGATCTAGAATATGGCAAGAAGGGGGCAGGAATTTTTTAGAGGTGGCAACATATAGCAGACGTACATAAAACATACTGAATTATAGGGCCGGGTATTGTCAGGTACCTCGTGATGCGATATATCGCTATATTTTTTGCCCGCAATAACAATATTATCACGAAAATCAATATATTGCAGGAAAATTAATCCACGATCCATCAAGATAACTGTGACTGAAGAAATTCAGAATATATCTACTGCACTGAATCCATTTCAGAGGAATTACAATACATTGTCAATCAATTTCACATGACTGACAGCTAAGTGTATACAGCACAGTATATAAGAAGTCTGAATGCAGTTTAATGGCATGGTTAAAATGAGCCTGTGCAATAGTGCAACAGTGGGTCTTCTTAACACACACTGACCACAACTAGTCCAAAATATTGCTTCACCAAAATATTGTTAATGTTTGTGCAAATTAACTTTAAATCATTAAAAACCAAATTAATGCAGAAAATACTAATTTCAGTGCTAGTATTATCAACTTCTCTGTAAACATGGACACATTTCAGTGCTGCTGTACAAGCACAGTGGAGTTTAATAGGGTTTTATTTACTGGTGATTAGTTCCTACTGCATATTTACACGTTTATATAATTAATGTTATTATTCAGCATAGTTCCTGTTATGAACATATGTGTAGGCTACATCTGAATGAGGTAACTTTTTAAAAATTAATAATACAAATAATAAACAACTGGTTTTTATGTATTTCTTAGCAATAGGAACTAGTTGCCGGTAACTAAAGCCCAATAAAACTCTGGAGAACCATAACCAGGAATAAATAGTAGCTCCCTAGTAAAGATAGTATCTCTAACAACTGGTACAAACTTTCTGATATTACAGTCTGTGCATGCTGTATGGGGCAGAATTGAGTCAGTCTCCAGTATGTCTCCAAAATGTTTCCGGGTTTTAGCATCTCCCTACAAAAAGCAAACTGGTGCTGTTACTGTTATTTAAACCGGAAGCTGGTCATGTTTTTCAGTAGTTTTTTTTTTTGATTATTTCTTGCATAGAAAGCGAGCAGGTTTTTTTAGTGACTGTGCCCTTCTTAAAAAAAATTAAAGCTGAAACTAGTTATGTTATTTTTTAAATGGCTTGCACAAAAAGCCAACAGGTGTATGCCTTTGTGACAAGGCTTTTTTTAAAGTTAAACCTGAAGCTAGTTATGTTGTTGTTGTTTCAATTCCTTGCACAAAAAGCCAGAAGGTGCTGTTACTGTTAAGTAATGAAACCAGGGATTGGTCATGTTTTTCAGTTTATTTATTTCTTGCACTTTTTATCCAGCAGGTGCTGTGATTATTATTTAATTAAACTTGAAGCTGCTTGTTTTTTTATTACTTGTACAAAAATCCAACTGGTGCTGTTTATAGAATGTAAAGAGTTCAATAAAAATATTGAAAAAATGATGGTGCTTTGTGTCAGTTCACTACGAGAGCAACTGTACCAGGAATGCCCGGCCACAAACCATAGCCTTATATATATGGCCCACAGCAAAGTGTAGTTGAATAGCCCTGGTGTAGAGGATAAAAAGGAGAGGCGACAAAACACATCCCTGAGGTGATCTAGTGTTCGAGGTGGATGAAAGAGCCTTTTTTCCATTTACAAAAACATGCTACACCAGATCCGTAAGAAAATTTTAAATCAATAAAAGAAGTTGATCCGGGAGGTTAAAGTCAGAAGCCAGTCTTTGTATAAGGATGTGGGGCTGCATTTTATTAAAAGCATATGAAAAGTCTTCAAATATAAGTCTCACATGGGCCCCTGCGTTTTCAAATGCTTGTATGTGACGTTTAAAGAAAAAAATTGCATCCTTCACACCTTTCTTTGGTTGGTATGCAAATTGCAATGGACCCAGTTTTCCTTTAGTTAAAAACAGAATGTGGGTTTTTAAAATCTGTTCAAAACATTTCACAACAAGCGAGTTCAATGCCACTGGTCTAAATTTGCGCAGTTCCTTTGAGCTTTTTGCTTTGGGATGAGATTTAACTGTAGAAGTCTTGCACAGGGTCGGAATCTAACAGAGATCAACACATTTTTGAAACAATGTACAAAGCACAGCGCTGACCTGGGTGGCACAGTGGTGTAAGGTGCACCCGCAAATGGCATCCGGGCCCTTGGTTCTTTCCCATCCTTATTTTCTTAAATAAAGCCTCTGCCTGGTTTTGTAAAATCAACGTCACCCTGAGGAACTTAAACTGTGTTCCTCACTCCTCACTCCCTAAAAACACATAGGATCTGACTGCTTCTATTGACTTACACACGGTCTTGTTTATGTTCACTAGTAAACATGAATCAAGTAACCAGTCTTGAATCTTCGTCAACACAGATGTCAGGACTAATGCAGCCTCTTTGGGGGTTTTACCGTTAGATCCAATAACCACATCATCTGCATACATCTGTGAATGTAGAGTTTGTCACACATCTGGCAGATCATTTATTTACAGTGAAAATAGTAGTGGCTTTAATGTACACTGAAAAAATGACCTAATGGGGGCTGTGGAGTTTTTATGAATGCTACATTCATTTTACATTTGACAACATTGTTTTATGTTTGAGAAGTAAACATAATTTGGCCATTTGACGTTTACACATTTTTGGAGGATGTTCTATCTTTAAATACATTTCATGTCATTGTGACATAAAACAGTTATGCGTTCTCTCATAAGCCATGTCCCCTGACTGTCGAAGCTCAACTCTACAGCCCAGTTTTCCGCCATTTTGCCTCCACCCCCATTGAGAGGACAACCGTAAGGCTACTTTGAATGGGTAAGTGTTTTTCAAATGTTATAAACATTAATGGGAATCAGATAATCCTTGTGGTTGTTTCTGTCTGATTTCTATTTTATATTTTTGTCAACTTGACTTTACTCCTCTGCTACAATAGCTAGCATGCTAAACTGCTACTCAAAGCTGTGAAATCTACAGTATTTTCCTTGTTTCTATGTAGCTTATGTGCGGATGTTAACCTTATATTTCGCAAAATATGTCCTTTGGCCTGCACCAATGGCCTGCACCGTTGTTACATGACTTGCTAAAATTGCTCAGAATGTAATTCACCCTCTTTGCAAGTCTCATCACTGTGGAGAAACACTTTGTTAAGTGCTTGCGTTCTGATTATCTTTGTTGGTTCTTAACCAGAAGTCGGTTCAACTTGTGTGCCGTCTTTGGAGTACAAGCGGTGATGCAATTAGTGGCCACAGCATTTAAATGGTAGTGATTTAACAGTTAATTAACACAAAAAAAACATTTAACACAGCAGGTTTTTCTTTATCTTCACTGTTTGTTAATTAAGCCATTTTTAAATGGTTTTAGATATTATGATATTATATTCATAAACACATTAAGTTAGTATCATTCTTGGGCATATAGTTATCTTGTGCAGTCTCTAAAGTCTTACAAGCTAGTGAGAATAAAGACAATTTGTAAAAATGTATTTTTAATTAATTTTCTTTTTCTGTACAGGTGTTAAGTAATTCTGTAGTGGTGATTACTGCTTTGTTTGTTTTAAGCACTGATCCAAAGGCTCTGTAGTAAATGGTGAGCAGTGGTGTGCACAGACATTTTTATGGAATCAGAACAGGATCATAATGAATGAACTCTTGCAGGGTTTTTCATGAATGCACATGCTTTGTTTTGCAGTTGTATTTCTGAGTCACAAATGAACACGATCTGAATCCGAAATACAAATGCAAAACAAATACATATTTGTGAACCAATATTCCTTCCTCTTCCTCCTTTCTGCTGGTGGATGCTTCTATCCAGGAGAGCAGAGAACTGCTCCCCTGGGCTGCCTGCTGTAGCTCTTTTTCTTTTACCTTTCTCATCCTCTCCTTTCTATGAATTATACTGCACTTGGTAAATTGGTAAATAAAAAGAGACCAACAATATGAATTAGACTGTTATATTTCAACAAGGCACAGGGGTACTTTTTCTGCAGGCAATTGGGAATTGCCTGTTTGTCATTTAGCAAATAAATTACTGCAAGTGTTAATTGTGTAGCCTAATGTAAACCCACACAACAGCCTACTAAATATTCATCTTAAATAGTATACTAATAGATTCACATGCTGTAGGATACTAATGACAAACTCTACCGGTGATCGTTATCACGTCATATCTATTATTGATTTTGGGTAGCGTCTACCTTATTGAGCAGGTGAGCAGTCGGCTAATTTATGCCCAGCTGTGTGGCGTTGAGACAGGCTACTTCACAACAGAGACAAATAAATACATTCATGTATGTTACCTGGCTGGTGGGAAGGGGAGGAGGAGTGTTTCGGGCTGCAGCTGTGCACTGTCTGCTGCTACAAAGCGCCTCCGTTTGTGTCCGCTCTGCGCGTTCACGTTGACAGAGGTGTGGGGTGGAGGTGGAGGGAATATTAATTATTATTACACGCTTTTAATCAACAAGCACTTACAGATGATCATGTAAGTAAGGGCCACAAAAAAAACTTTCAAAGGGGCCCTTGCTTGGTCCAGAGGGCAAAGGACATGTGCTTTAGCACCACCTAGTGTCTACCTGTGCACGCCACTGATGGTGAGTATTGCTCTTGTAACAGGATGGATTTCTGGTTTAGTTCAAGTGCTCTCACTCCAAGCTGGCACCTTAATTGGTGGGCGTTGCAATAAGCAGAAAGATGTGTATATGTGCACCGGTAGTGAGCCGACACAGAGATCACTTCCTCCTACGTCAAGCCTTCCGTGGTTGTGTGAAGTCTCCGGTTCATACCAGCTATCGGCACATTCCTCTCTTTTAACCTCAGGAAGGAGGGTGCAGCGTTTGACCGCAATGCCCAGCACTAACATGTTGCTTAGCTGTCTGTTTATTAACAGTGTCGCCTGGGACGGCTGTACTGTGCCGTTCTCTTTCCCGGTCCTCCCAGCGCTTTCTTCACGTCTTTCGAGGGATGTGTTGTGGCTCACGAGTGGTCAGGTGTTATGTGTTTTTGTGTTCTGTCTTGTCTCTGTGTGACTGTGGGGTAAGTACCCGATTTATTAATGTAGTTCTTTATTAATTTGATTGAGTTACTTTGATATCGTTTTGTTTATTTTCCTTCTGTTTTGCACAACAGAGGCCAATAAAAAAAAGTTTTTAAAAATGTGAAATGTCATGATTAAATAAAAACAAAGCTAAACCATTGGAATCCTGTTTCTTGCCCTTGGTGTGGTCGAACCTGTGTTTTGTTGGTCAGATGGGTGTTTTGTTCCTTTACAAAGACGTGTTTGGAGAAAGAATACATCCTCATCTTGCCACACTTTGACACATTAAAACTAAACTTTAGAGACTGTAAGAATTGCTGTGTAGGACAATGTTGCTCTTAATTTAATAAATCTCTCTTTCTCTCCAGTGAATGTGGAAGTATAAGGGGTGTTCAGCAGTTCTTGCAAGTAAGTCAGTATTACTTAACTATTACAAACTTAAACATATACATTTTGGACTAAACTCTTCCTATCCTTGTACATATTTGAAATGTCCATGCGCACATTTAAGACATGGAATGGTTTAACTTTACATTAAAGTAGAGTACATTCAACACAAGCTAGTCATAATAAAAAAGTTGTACATTTTCAGCTGTCATCTATGAGCATGCAAACATTTAGCCAATGAAAGAGAGTACTTTGTTCATATCAATACTTATCTGAGGAGAAATTAAAATGTCTGTTGCATGTTTGTCGGCTGTAATTTTCAAAGTAGTATTTATGGTTCCTTTAAGTTTCATCAGAGTTGCCGCACACTCTAACCGACTTCATACCAGATGTTGTGTAAACAATTACATTAGGATCACCATAGTTAGTTGATTCATTTTCCCCAACCATTCTCAAAGCAATCCTGGATCAGTTGTTTGAACTTGTTAATGAGGTACAACACAATGTGGCCTTATATCCAACTTCAGACTGCAGTTTATGGATGTGCTTTTTAGAAATTATTCATGAGTCTCACTTTGGTGGATGGAATACAGAATAGAGAGACTATCAAAGTAATACCTGCAGACACCTCAACTCCTCAGTTTCTGACCTCAGCCATTGCTCAAGCCCATGAAGTGCATGAAGAATCCTCACCCCTCTCTAGTGGAGCTGTTGACAGACTTACTCTCTTCACCAGAGTCTGAATCATTTAGCTCAAGGTCATTTTGGCCCAGCATCTTCAATATCTAAAACTTCAGCGGTACATTGCTTACTCCAGATCATAAACAGAAGTCAAACATTCTTGAGGGACTAGTGCAAGAGATGTCAGGTATACAGTTTATGTAAATGATAATCAGTTTAACACAGTTGAATAGGCCCTCGTCACTAAGCGTCCTTGCCTGACAGAGAAAGGCTCACTCACTGCATATGCTGGATGGAAAGCAAGCTTGAAGAACAAACTGGCAATACACCGCACTCACTTGAGAAGGCTGGGGTGTCCAGAGGTGATGGTGAACTCTCACAAACACAAGCCAGAGGGAAAATTAAGAGCTGCTTTTGGCATCAAAAAACCCAAGCGGTCTGAAGTAAACTACTGCCCACCCTATCCTACTAGGGACTTTGAAATGTTAAGAGTGAACTTCTTTCTGATGTTAAGAAGAGGAACATCAGAGATCTGGTTAGAATGAAAATGGAAAATACATTTGCATATAGAAGATATGAAGTGGTTCAAGAGACACCTATGATACAATACCTCAGAACAAAGTGGCCAGCACTGTTTGAATTGACTGAGGTATGTGGTCTAAAGCAGCGATTATCAACTGGTGGGTCGAGACCCAAAAGTGGCCTGTACTGGGTGGGTCGTGGACAGCCGGTCAAAAATAAATAAATACTTAACATCTCTCATATTTGACTTGTCTTTTATTTTGAAAGAAATTTTTATTTTGACAGGCATGCTGTGAAATGCATGTTGCACAGGAAAATATATAGATTTATGTTTAAAAAATATTATATATGTGTTTTTTCAACAGCTATCTTTAAAAAACTACATTTGGTTGGTTGAATTCAAAAAACAAAAAAGTGGGTCGTGATTTAATGACTGTGGCAAAATGTGGGTCCCAGGGTGAGACCAGTTGTCTTTTTCACATTTTGTTGTTTGCATTCAAGTTCAGTTTGGTCATGTTTTCCACACTTTTTGGGCTTGGCATGCTAAAAAATATATTGAACTTTTGACTGAAAGATGAGTCTTGATTGTTACTGTTGAGTGGGGTAAAATATGCAAAACAAATAAACACAAGTGAAGATGCATAGCTGAAACGCACCCCTATTTGGCTACTGGGGGAAAAAAAAGAACCAATCAGGAGACAGCATTTCCCTCTGATGACCATGTAACTAAGTAACTTAACTATCAGCCATTACTGTGTGATGAAGTGGGTAGGAAAATTAATGGGAAAAATTAAAATGAAAAGGTGGAATATCTTAAAAAGTTCTACAATACATATCGTAATGTCCAGAAATTATCAGCAGGTTTTGATACTTTACATGTCCAAATCATTTGAAAAATGTGGGACGAGTTCGGGTAAGACAGAAGAATAATAATAGTTCATCAATAACAATACTGAAGAATGGGATGCATATATGCTATGAATCCTCACTAATTATAAGCTCTGAAAAGTTATGACTTTTTTTTCAGTGTAGAACTAGATCCCTGTGGGAGTTTGCTCAACCAGTCCACATGTGCTTTGTGGACTTGCAGAAGGCATTTGTTTGTGTCCTTCGGGGAGTCCTGTGGAGGGTTTTCTGGGAGTACAGGATATCAGATCCCCTGATACGGCCCATGTTGAATGTCGCTTTGGATAAAAGTGTCTGCTAAATTAAATTGTAATGGTAATTTCTAATCAGTTTCTTTTTTAAATTAGTGTCCCAACGGTTGCCATTGTTTGTTTCCTAATTATCTTACATGAGGAGTGGACTTTTTATTGTTAGCGGTCTTCCTGTATAATTATCATATTCCTCATCATAACACTATAATTGCCATCATCACATTATGGATTCAGGGAATCAGGCTGCATGAAAAAAAGGAACAAGTCATCAGTTTCCAGTGTGTTCTTCCATTAAATCTGCAACACACTGAGCATTTAGGAAATTCATTTGGTAATCTTGGTTCATTAAATATTTATCTATGATGACATTTGAGACAACAGTTCCTTAAATCACCTCTAGGATTACATGTAAAGCTTCTTTTCTTTTCATGGATGTTTAGTTCTTTAACTTTGTGAGTCACTTAAAGTCCTTTACATACAAAGTGATCAGAGTGAGCACTGACCTGTGCTGCTGTAGAAGGCCAGTCTGGAGGTGGTGTGGAACTTCTGAATGAGGAACTGGGACAGGGAAATCCTATCGTCGGTGCTCAAAGACTCGTCACCGCTTTTCCAGTACAGCATTAGATCCTCATCTGTGTATGCATCTAAAGGGACGGAGAGCACAGACGTGTCAGTTACAGCAGATATCCTCATCCTCAGGTAGAGCCCCTACAGAAAGCTGAAACAGCAACTTCAGGTTTGTTCCAAAGACAATCATTTTTTATTTTTTCATTATAAGATTTCCTGCTGTAGTTTTGTGTCGTTTGTGTAAATCTGCATTTCATTTTGTTGTTTTTAATGTTGATGATTGTCTCTTATTTTCATACTCTTAAATGTGAGCCTTAGATGTGAATTTGCTTTTGCATATGTGTGGGAAACACTGTGTGTGTTATCAGTTCTAAACTGTTTCTATGGCAGCGTGATGGATAACCATCAGTCTCCAGCTTTGCTTTTCATTCACAAGCCTTGCAGCAGCGTGAAGGGGAAAAGTAGGTCACGTGAGATTTGTTGGTTTTTGGGCTTGGAATTTTGTCTAAATGTGGTGAAGCAGTTTTTATGGCTTCTTTTCCTGTTATACAGAGAAGTCACCTGCTGCGATCAAACCTAACTTGTAGTTTTTGGGATTTTTTTAAAAATCCAGCATTCTTTGTTCTGCTTTCTGAACGTAGGTTCGGTTTCCCTTTTAAGAAGTCTTTTGCTAGTTTATGTGAGGGCAAGCTTGTGTTGCTGTTGAAAGCATATGATGCCTTAACAAGTTAAATGAGGACTGATATAAACCTGATAGAAATAACTTAAACTAGGAGTAAAAATCTGGTCATACTGTCACATGAGGACACTGTATTAGGTTAAGAGCAGAAGGCTCTGTGTTGAGGAGCTTTGAGCAACGTCTGTGTATTTTTAGAATTGACCAATAGGAGTTCATTACAAAATCAAAGGCTTCACCCTGGAAGAAAAGACAAGCATGCTACGACCTGTAAAATATTAATCAGGACTTATAAAAACACACACTGATAAGATCTGAGGAGAGGAACAAGCTCACAGATCAGATGAACAGTCTACCATACAGGAGAGCAACCAATTTAATGATCTTCTAGGTAAATCTCACAAAAGTCAATACTACTATGCTATGCCATATCTAAGCTAACACTTGTTGATGTGTGAAGGTCAACAGTGGAAACCCAAAGTAACATTTTAAGCCCAATAACTCAATTTTAAGTGAACTTGCAAAGCAAATAAATCAAAAATTAAAAGATTAGACAAAAAACTAGCCATGAATAGTGTCTTCATAAATTACAACATTTGAACACAAAACACAATGTGTAGATAGACTTCCATCAATCAATCAATCAATCAATCAATCAATTTTTATTTACAAGAAAGCACCTTTCATACAACAAGTGTAAACTCAAAGCGCTTTTACATATTTAAAAATACACCCACCCAGCACAAATCCCATCCACCGCCCACAGACACACAGGTTAAAATAAGGACAATGGCACATGGCTGGGACAAGAGGATCTAGGTAAGGAGACATCACAAAGAGCCGTCTGCACCAGAAGCAGGACACAGACCGTGGGCACAGGGTGCCGAGACAGAGCCCCCAGTCCAGCAAAACAGCAGAAGCTATTCACTAACACTGAAAGCCACGGTACAGCACTACTGCAACCATGGCCCATCATAGCCCCCAGTGCAGAGGGCTCCCTCCGAGGAAACACTGGGATAGTAGTCTTAAACAACATGAGGAGTAACAATTCTAAAACAATGAAACAACATGAAACATAACAATTGTTAAACTAGAAAACATAACCTAAAACTGTAAGAACAACATAAAAGACAACATAAAACTACACAGAAGACAATCCTTAAACTACTAAAACTATAAAACCACAAAAGATAACAATAAAAACATGAAAGATAACCATCCTAAAATGAATAAATAATTAGTTCAAAGCTAATTTGAAAAGGTGGCTCTTGAGCCTGTTCTTAAAAACATGAACGTCCTCTGCAGCCCTGAGGTGCTCCGGCAGACTGGGGCCTTAAAACGGGAACGGCGCCTCACCGTGTGTGTGTCCTGACTTTGGGGATTATTAAAAGGCCAGCGCCAGAGGACCTCAAGGTTCAAGTAGGCTCATATGATAAAAGTAGTTCTTAGAGGAAAGAAGGTCCAAGACCAATAGGACACTTAAAAACCAGTAAGAGAACCTTAAAATCTATCCTGAAACACACAGGGAGTTAATGCAGTGATTTTACAATGGGTATAATGTGTTCCTGTCTCCTGGTCTTCGTCAGGACATGTGCTGCTGAGTTTTGTAGTAATTGTAAACTTGAAACATTTCTTTGGGGAAGACCAGAATGCAGAGCATTACAGCAGTCAATCTGACTGGTGATAAAAGCATGCATTAGCGTCTCCGTGTTGGCCTGTGAGAGAATGAGGCGCACTCTGGCTATGTTCTTCAAATGATAAAAACCTAATTTTGTTATATTTTTATGTGAGGGATAAAAGTGAGCTCAGAGTCTAAAATAACACCAAGATTTTTAACTTGTTCAGAGGGAATCAAAGACGCTGTTTGAAGATTAGGAAAAAGTTTCTCTCTCCGGGCCTCAGAACCGAGAACTAAAACTTCAGATTTGTCCTGATTGAGTTGGAGAAAGTTTTCTGCAATCCATGATTTGATATCTAAAATACAGTTAAAAAGAGAATCTGGTGTCATCAGGAGACACGGAGATACACAGCTGTGTATTGTCAGCGTAAGAGTGAAAATTAACTCCGTGTCTCCAGATGACATCACCAAGAGGGAGCATATACAGATTAAATAAAACAGAGCCTAAAATGTATCCCTGAGGCACACCACATGTAATTTTATGGACCTTAGAGGAGAAAATATCCAAACTTATCATAAAAGTCCTGTCCGTAAGGGAGAATAAAAATCATTTGTGAACAACACCAGAGAGGCCCACTCAGTGTTTGAGTCTATTTAAAAGAATGGTGTGATCTACGGTATCAAAAGCGGCATTAAGGTCCAGTAGAACCAACACTGTTTGTCATTTAAAATCTTGAGCAGGGCGGTGCTGTGGTTCACCCTAAAACCAGACTGGTTATTCTAAAATTTTGCTTAACTCACTGAGTGACATTCACGTCTACAGACGTGAATTGGTTTAGTAACGTGGAGTAATGTTTTTCGGCTGGTGTTGCTAGGAGACAGTGTGATAAAGCTCTCCGGTAAATATCTAACTTGTACCATGATGTAGAGACCAACAGGTGGCAGCAACGCACCTTTGGATGAGAGATGACCGGTGATGAACAGAGCTCAGAGGGAGAGGAAAGGAGTTTACGAGACAGAAAATGGCGAGCGGGGGAGAGACTTGGAGGAATGCCAAAAGAAATGCCAGTAAGAAAACCATTCAACTCTGACCCAAATAGCAAAAATAATAAGAATTTTGCCATCAAAAGCCCAGTTTCAGTGTTGTTTTTGTAGTTTTATAGAAGGAAATCAATGTTGAGGTGTCCCTAAAGCAAAAAAAAAAATTGCTTCAAAGACACTAATAGTTTTTTTCAAAAAAAAAGCTGTTTTTCTCAGCTTTTCTCACAAACTGGCGATTTGTGTGAAACTTGCCTCTATCCAACTGCTGATTATGGAAGAACAAAAAAAGCTAGAAACAAAATTATTTTTCCTGATGAAAGTAGAGATTTAAAAATTAGTCAAAATGCTCTAAAACGGCTGGCACTGAGGAGCTAGATATTTTGAAAATGGCAGGCACTGAATGAGTTAAAATGCTACGTTGGATATTGGTTGGTAATTGTTAAAATCATTGAAAACTAAATTGCTCTTCTTCAGAAGGGGCCTCACCACTGCTGCCTTAACGGCTGCAGGAAAGGTTCCCATCTGAAGAGAGCAATTCACAATGTTTAAAAATTCATCCCTAGAGGATCCATAAAATGTTTTAAAAATGATGTTGGCCACCACCATTATAGCTAAGCTTCACACTTGTCACCATACTGGCTGGATTACACAACATAATAAGCACAATTTATTCTACAACCTCACATCTCACCCTCACTGCAAAACAGTCTATTCTTCCCCACCTTTTCTATTTCCTGCCTTGAGTCTCTCCTCCCTGCTCCCTTTCCCCTCCCCCTCCACTTAGGTGTAACACTGCTCTCCCTTTTTATATCCTCCCTATAATAAAAGATTTCTTACCCTTCCTTAGGGAGGGCTGGTGATGATCACAATTAAGCAATAAAATAAATCAATGTATTTTATTGCAATAACAAAATATGCATTGCTGTCTCATAATGATTGCACTTCCTGTGGTGTTGACCTTTGACAGCATGTGCAGACAAGGACAAAAAAAAAAAAAAAAAATGATGTTGGCATTGGATCTAAAAGACATGTGGTGGGTTTTACTTTAGAGAAAACTTTATCAAGCATCTCAGCATCAACCAGGACTAAACTGTTCTGTTTCCTCAGATAAAGATAGATACTCCGGAATGTTAAAAACCATGTTACGATTCAATAAAATGTTACCTCTAATAGTGTCAATCTTTGCTATGAAGTGGATTGCAAACTGCTCACAAAGAGGCTCAGTTAACTGTTAAAATCAGGGTTCAATAAATGATCAATAGTGGAAAATAAAACTTTCGGGTTATTGTTGTGCTTGGTTATTTTGTTGTAAAGTATGAATTTCTTGTATTTCTAACGGCTTTGCTATATGATTTTAACCTTTCATGGAGGGTTTGTTGATTAATTATTGTTTTGTTATTCTTCCACCTTCTTTCTGCCACCCTGCATTTTCGTGTTGGCCTGTTCAGTTCCAGTCTAGATTGTGCTTTACAATTTTTATGAATCTTTTTTGTCACAAGTGGGGCCACAGAATCCAGACAGGACTGAAGTTTAGTGTTAAAATTATCCACAATAAAATCACAAGTAGCTGGTAAAACAGGCGGTGGATATTTGTTCAAAACCTTTGCAGCTGCTTCAGGTGTGATGTAGCGCCTCCTCACTGTTCTCTCTGATGTCTCTCGCTGGGTAACACCGGTAATGTTAAACAACACACAATAGTGGTGAGAGACGTGGAGTCCAGAGTGTGTCCTCTGTTGGGTAAAATCCATGAAACTAAGAAGATGTAAAAAGTCCTTCGCAAAAGTACATTTACATGTAGATTAAAATCCCTGATTAAAAGAATCCTATCAAATTTGTTATAAATAACTGATGAAAACTCAGAAAACTCATCAGTAAACACCGTTTTGGGGGTCTATGAACAGTAACACATAAAATTAGAGGACTGTTAATAATAAAAGCGTGAAATTCAAACGAAGACTAAGAATCAGATAAAGCAGGTTTGGTGGCAAGGTTGATGCTGTGCCACCTCCCCTCTTTCCATCATGTGCGCTAAAACAGACGTTCAAATTTAGTGGCGAAGCCTCAGCAAGAATAATTGGTGCGTCTGTACCGAGCCCAGTTTCAGTTGAAAATGAACAATCAATTTTGTGATCTTAATCAAATCATTTATAATAAAAGATTTGTTTAAAAGAGAACGTACATTAAAATGTGCCATTGTCAATAAAAGGAGTCCAAAGATTATTACAATTAGCAGTGTGTTTTTCTAGTTGTTGGGATTGGATTCAGCTTGTGATTAAAACGGAGATGTGTGCAGTGGAAACCGTCAGGAATAGGGATGGAACCATTTGGTTCAGGTCCAATCAACCTCCTAATTATGTACACCTGTTTAATTGTTCATCAGCACAAACAGCTGATCTCAGGTTGCTTTCGTGGTTGCATTTAAATAACTGCAGTTCCCACAACTATCTCTAGGCTTTACAAACACCCCAGTTTACCACAACGTGGTAAACTGGGGTGTAACTCCATGTCATACCTCAAGCTCAAACCATCTCAAACTGGTTTACTTCACTTGTGTCATTCTTTGTCTGTCTATGTTTGTGTGTTTGTTTTGATAAGCCCATGCTACATCCAAACCAATAAAGCCAAATCTGATCAAATTTATCAAGTAATTTTCAGTATGTTATTGTTAAACCAGGCTAATGATAAGTGTTGTTTCAGTGTTTTATCAATCTGAGGCTTTTACTTAGAGGTAAGATGTAAGGCTTTGCAGTGTGACTGATTGGTTCCTGATTGGCGTCCGAATCCAAATGAAGCCGATCTCTTTTTAAGCCCGAACCTGTCACAGCCCAACACTATTCTAATCCATGCACGCATGTAGAATGATCTGAGGGAAGTTTCTTTAATAACTCAGCTGTAACACATGACTCAGCGACCTGGGGGGTATTTCACCAAAGTGTTCTCAGTAAAGCCAGGCTTATGGTTTAAACCTGGTTCAGCTAAGTCGTCCGTGACCATGCTGGCTTTTTCATCAAATGCTGACAATGTTTAGCTTAAGTGCACATCCTCATAAGACCCACGAGATCGATCACAGATTTAATGATTAGAGTGTAACGGCGCATGCGCTGCAGCTTTTACGACGAATAAACAGCCAATAGAAACCAATGCTGAGACCAACAGGACGTGACGTCATCTGTTACCGGGCAGTGAAAATCAAGGACTGACACAAATTAACACAGCTAAATCCACAGCTTTCTCATTATTAATCTCTGATCAATGAATGGACATATTTATACCATGTGATAAACAGAGGCAATGGATACGCATGTATCCTTGTATAGACATATTATTACTGATGCTTTAAACACATGGAGACTGTAATATCTCGTTAAAAATACAGTACACATTAAACATAAGACAATGATTTTATCGTCATTTGTAGGGATTTAAACACATATTAAAACATTTACCATGATATTCTGTTTAATTTCCTTTTAAAAGCGGTATTTAAAAAAAAAAAAAAAAGTATAACAGAAGTCTTTGACTGCTTTTGCTTTTGTAGATCTTTATTGAGTGTTTTAAAGCATCACTAAATGAGTTCTTTAATAGTGACAACGTGGTTTCATGAGAGTGCGTCTGCAGCTTAAGCCAAGCCTGCTGCTTAAACCTGGTCAGGGGCAGGTTTGACCCAAGGACTGTGTTACTATGGTAACCAAGTTGTTTTCTCATTGATGAAACCGCCGTTCCAGTTAGAACCCGGCTTAATGGAGCCGGACTCTCAGGTTAAACCTGTACTTAACCCTGAGCTGGGTTTGATGAAATACCCCCCTGCTCTGTACATATGTGACAGCACACAGATTTTTTAACATCATTTATTCATGTGCTAGAGGAAAGCCTTTGAATCACCTCCTCAGCATCCATTTGTACGTCTTAATCACGCTAATCAAAACATATCAACTGACCATTTATTTATCACGCAGTGTCTGAACCCTACGTGGCCCGGAGGGGTTCGGCAAAGATTTACAGCTACCATACAGATAGTGTGTCTCCTTGTGAGAGTGGAGAGGCGTGGGGCTACAGACACCAGAAAGTGCACTGGCTGCACAACAATCAGGAAGGAGGGAGAACCTGGAGTAACTAATTTAGTTATTCGGTGACTGTGTGGTGGAGGTGAGGGAAATGAGTGAAAGAAAACAGTACAGTTTGAACACATTTTAATTTAATGTACATCTGTATTCACCTGTGACATTAGCTGGACGTTCTTTAATTTAATTTAATTTAATCTAATCTATTATTATAGAACTCTGATGTTAAAGAGTAACTAAACCCTTGCTTTTTGCTGACCTGCCACTAGGAGGGAAATTCATAAAATGCCTTGATTGTGGAAGTTACTCCTGTAGCAGTAAGACACGCCCAATCAGGCTGCCGGTCAACTCTGCACAGTGAGTTCACAGCTGAAATGGGTCACTACTATCACATGTAACCACAATCATGACGTGAAGCTCGTACAAAGCCTTACAGACACCACTCAGGGGCAAACAGCTCTACTATCCCACTTCGTCACGCGCATAGCGATTAGACGTATACGCACATCTGCGTACACACAGAGACAGATGGGGATACACACATGATGTGTCTATACACACACACATAGCTTGATGAACACTCCGATTAGTGCAGAATCTACTCTTTATAGAAGCACAGAGTCAAAAACATCACCGCATGCAGTGGGTTGCTCCACACGGAGCAGTGGAATTCCGCATTGAGGCTGTGAATAAGTGCTCTCTGAGGTCTGTAATTGGAGGAAACCCTTCTCCCTCCTCTCAGCTTTTATAGGAGGGGTGGGCCAACAGTGAAAGTTGGTGAGGGCAGTGACTCTCACATTTTACACCTAAATACACAAAATTAAAATACTTTTACTAAAATGTGAAGAGTGCGATGAGGATTAATAAACAGCACTACTTAGTACCCAAATACATATGTGAATTTGTGGTCTAGTTACTCTTTAAGTATGCACTTTTTCAATAGTAAATTATTTAACAATGGTTACAGATATTAGACTGTTCAGTGTTTAAAATAGAAGGTATAGTAAATGCGTTGTAAATGTGTAGTAAACTTTCTTTAAATTTGGTTTTCAGATATTTTTCAGTATTTTCATTAAAAAAAGCTTCATATTCTGCACATCTTTAAAGAACAGATATGTGCTGTTTTTGTTCATTTTCAGTTTATATTAAAATGAAATGTCATGTTACCCATGTACCCCTCTGATCTGTTCATCCTGTGAGGAGTTCCCCTGAGCACCAGACCAAATAAGTTATGTGCACCCCTGTAAACATGTTGAATGCAAACGAGGAATTCATTCACCCAATTAGTTGATTTCCTAAAAAATGTGTCTGGTATACATTTTTAGTTCATCCAAACTCAACTCGATGTACTTATTGCGCAGAACCTTTCACAGCCCACATGCAATATCTTTGAAGCCCACTAGGAAGTACCTTGTACATGAGGACTCTCAAAGGATCCGTACACATAAAACTGTGCGTCCTCCTCTGGCTCATTGTCAAATTAAGTAACATTAAAAATAGTATTCAAACATCAGTCACATTATTTTGATAATTTTATATACTTGTATGTTTAAATTAAAATTAAAAAAAGACTTATTCAATGGCAAACAGACACTGGTGTGAGGTAGTCAGCCATTGACGCATTGGTAAATAGAATTTACTTACAGTCTGTAGCACTTTGCTCTCACAGTGATCATCACAAACATAACATTTGTGAGTTGATAAATATATGTGAGCCTCCACTATGTTTCTAATTCACTCTTATTCAGTCTGGTTAAAAGAGGTGTTTCCCTGTTATTTTTTACTGTACTTATAGTGATTATTGTTTCTGTAATTTTAGTCTGGAACATGAGTATGAATCAACTAAAACTACAAAAGAGGTCACTTCATCATTATAGCACATTGCTGTACAGCTGACCAATGTAAGGCCATGTTTGAAATACACTTGACAATAAATCTCAGTGCAAAATCTTTTGTCATGTTCGTCAAAAATAAGAGTGAGGGCATGCACTCACAGCTCTCAAGTTCCAGTGTGCACGTCTGTGAGTCCAGAGGGAAACGGCTGAAATCCATGTTGCAAGCAGCAGTAACTGTAACCCTGTGGAGATGAAAGCCCAGAGTTAGCCCTCTTATATCCACACAGGCTGCCCCTGAGGAGCTGTCAACTCTCATTTAGTCCCACCTTAGGCTGTAAAGGACGTGCCCGTCAGGAAAGACCCTCAGCATGATGTTGTCCGTGGTAGTGTCATGGATGAAGGACCTTTTAGAGTGAACGAAGAACACATCAGGCACCCAGATTTTCTTCACCAGACGCCCGTCGAAGGTCATGCTCTTGTTGGTCGCACTGGGGAAGGCTAGCCTCTCGTCCTTCCAATAGTGCCTCAGATAAAGAGTCATGGTGAAGTCCTGAAGACAGAATGAATCAACACAAACACTGTTTGGACTGTCTTTCAGATAGACATCTCATTGAATCCTAATAGTATCGATGCTTGTCTTACTGGAAACTGATTGAAAAAGCCTTTTCTTTGATACATGCTTATTTCAGCACGGAATACTTTCCTTAAAGCTTCAGATACTTTTTTTAAGTTTTTGGTTGAAATTGTCTTCATATCCTGACAGAAATGTTGTGCTCTGACAAAGGAATGAAGAAAATCTGTCAACTGTAGCAGCTGTATATCTGTAATAACTTCGATTAATGGAAAAAAACGAACCGTTTTTTTTTTTAACCAATCACGTCTTCCTTTCTCCCTGCTCGTTCTAGATCCCTCGCACGCACATCACACTGAAAGTGCGTCACCTGACAGAGTTATAACTGAGTTTTTGGTCACGTTTTTTAACATATATAATGGTAAAGTTTATTGTTTACTTACTGCTGAACAAAGTTTCTACACAACACAAGCGATGAGCTGAGCTCCTCTTCTGCAGCAGCTGTGCGCATGTATGTGAGTGAGACGGAGCACAGAGGGGAGGGGGGAGGGGGTAAAGGCGGAGCCTTCGAGGAGGCTACATTCAAAATCATGCTAGCTTTTGAAAATTGCCTTCCCTACCTTTAAGAATGTATGCTTCAGAACCTTGGTAACACTTTACAATAAAGGTCCCTTAATTAATGGTAATTAATACATTATTAAGCATTAATTAACAGTTTAATAATAAGTTATTAATCATTATAATGTATTATCTAATTTCAATGAACAAATTAGATAATGCATTAATAAGCACTTAATTGATCTTTACTGCACAGAGTTAATTAAAACATTATTACGCATTAATACAAGCAGCGTAATTATTCTTATGTATGTATACTTAATGTGCATTCATTAATATATTAGTCAGATGTAATAACGTCTCTAGTAATCATTTATTTATGGTGTTGATTAAGTAAGGTGTTACCTAACATTAGCAACCTGACAAAAACCCAAAAGCCAAAAAGCAATTACTAATGGTTGACTATGGTTAAATAATGCTTATGAGGCACTATTCATTTATAAAGGAATACGGATCCATGAAGCTTGAGAATAGGCTGCGTTCCAGACAACTCGGAACTCTGGGTTTTTTGAAGCTAAATTTTCTTTGAAAACATGTCAGCAGTAAAACAAATTGATTAAAAAACATTATTATTGCCAAAAAAACATTAAAGGAATAATATACAAGAGTCAATAGGTTTACAGCTTAATTACTGTTAATGTGGAACGTATTCATGTTATGTCTTTTGATTTTAAATTAGCTGTTTTGTGAGTTTAAAATGCATTTACTTTACTTTTTATTATTTTATTCTGTTTTTTATTTTATGTCCTGTGAAATGCTTTATTGACTTACATGTCTTTTTGATTAAATGTGATACATGAAATGTTGCCTGGCTTTGTTGGGCCAATAAAAAATAGCTATTTTGAATTATCATATTTTAAATCACACAAACATTGTTGCCTTTATTGTAAATACTATCCTAGTAAGCCATGTTTTTGAGATATTTCAATGTGCTGCATCAGAAACACTTTGAAGTCAGAGATCAGAGTTTTCAACTCAGAAATGCAGAGTTCCAAATGGTCTGGAACACAGCATTAGAGTCTCCCCTCTAGTGTCCCTGAAAACATTTGAAAATACCTGGCAACCATTGTTTGATCACATCTCTTGTATTTTATATTGAGGATGTGTGATGTTCATAAACATGTCCTGAAAACCTCCAGAGACTTTGGCTTAGTAATGTTAACTCCCTGGCTTTGTACTTTTTGATGTTATCCTTTGAAGAAAATTCTTTATCTCAAGTCTTTATTTGTTACCTTTTGAGTATTTTCCCCTTTATCTGTTATGATTGTTTGATGTGTACTTGGGTCATCCTCTGTCATAATACAAAAATAAATAAATAATAAAATAAAACAAAAACTGCTGCTGGTGCTGAAACATCTTCAGGATAAAAGTGAAAACAGTACCATTAGAATAGTTTGCCCTTGTTTTTACACTCAGTCTATGTGTTGGTTTGCATTAGAAAAGTGCAGCTTTGCTTTTTTACAAATCATCATCCAATCCTTTTCTCCTCATAGAATTACATCCAGCTAAATGAGTTTAGTGTAACGACTGCAGCACATTGTTCTCTGGGCACCTGGCATTAAAGTCAGCTTGATGTTGTAGAAGATGAGTTTAGGAGCAAATTAGAAAGCCATAAATGTAATGCATTCAGAGATGACTGTATGTAGTCTTACAGCTGTGTCAGTGAAGGTTTATTATTTAGAATGTCCAGGAGAAAATGTCTAAGGATGTAATGATTGTGTGTAAGATGCTTGGGTATGGTACACACTCTTAACAGCAGCCTCTCACATATAAAGTTTAAGATTCAATAAAAGCTTTGACCTTTTTGAGCACAGCTTGTAAGTCTGGAGTATCATACCCACACGCATGGACATGCAGCGTTGCGTCATGCACTTCATTGACTGCAGTTCCGATTTTTTGTTTGTCCGTTCACATTACTATTTAAAATGTAACCTGTGTCAGACTCCAGTGTGAATGGTTTGTAACTTCCAATCTGTCCCGTTTGTCTCAAAGTTTTTGTGCAGCGGAGTCGGACAATGAATGAGCAGGTGCAGAGGAGGATGAGGAAAAAGAAAAAGATACAAATATCGTGTGTTGCTTCTTGGTGGTTAAATACAGACCATTTATGATGTGAACCTTATTCAAGCTTTGACCAGAACCCGACAGAGCAAAACTGAAACCTACAGGTCCGACAGACATTAGATATTTATATCTGTGCTGTTTATGATATATTTACGCTTGTTTTAGTGGTTTAAGTCAGCTTTTATTAATAAAAAACTGCTAATGTCAACATCAGATCAGCGCAGTGCTCGCCGCAGCGCCAAAGACAGCAGTGGATCTATTTACATAATCCGTGTATCAAACATAAGGATAATCAATGTTCTTGTGCAGAAAAAGGATTGATTCAATAGTGGATGCTTGTGCTTCAAGCCTGTCTTAATTAATTCCCTCTCTGCTCCAATCAGAACACACTTTTTTTTCTTTCTCTTTTTTTTGGCAGTGCAACACTCACTCACACAGCTGTTGCTGAACATAGGATCATGTTTAGGCATTAAATACATAATATTTCATATTTCATCCTTATCACCTTTATAAGTGCATTGCATTTTTTTTAAACGGTATTGAAACTGATACTGTTGCTGGTCGACCAATTAAAATCCTGGCAAATAATCTATAATATCCAAAATTTTCATAGCTCTAGATATGGCACAAGGAGCATTGATCTTTCTTCTAATAATACTTAAAACTTTTTGGGTGCATTTCATCCAAGGATGTGTCATTTTGTTTTTTTTCCATGTCTTGTTTGGGCAGAATGTTAAAGCCTGCAGTGAAAATGTAGTGCAGGAACTTTGTTCCAAAGTCAACCATGTTGTTTCTTTACTTTACTCTAGCCAATCCAATGCTCCACATAGTTGTGCTGCCCAATAGTATAGTTTCAAATTTGACAGATTGAGGCCACCACATCCTTCACTGCTGGTCAGCTGTGTAAATTTGATTCTGGGCTTCTTTTGTTGCCAGAAATCAGTTTTTGAATTTTTTGAAAAGTGGTAGCTGGGACCCAAATAGGTAGGTACAAAAACAGATATAACAATCTGGGGAGAATATTCATCCTCATGGTTTCGATCCCAAAAAGAGAGGTAATATTCCCCATCTTTGTAAATCTTTTCGAATATGATTGATTAGTTTCCCATAATTTGCATTATACAGCTGAGAATTGTCTGGGGTAATAATAATTCCTAAATATCGAAAACCATTAGGTGATCAATTAAATGTAACACTTCTTAACACAGTTTGGAAGGCCAGATACCCTTTATCATCATAGCTTCTGATTTCTGATTTACCTTACACCCTGAGACAATACTTAAGTCCTTCAAACATTTCAGAAATTCTGATATAGAAGTCAGTGGGTCACTAATGTACAGTATGACATCGTCCGCGTATAATGACAAGACAACTTGTGGGTCCTGATTTTGTGTGATATATCAAAAATTGACAGATCGTTTCTAATTAATTCTGCTAGCGGCTCTATGTTAATAGCGAATAAAGCCCTATTCGCACGGGATTAGTTTTACCTAGGGACCACATGCGATTTGTAATAATCGCATCAAATAGTATCCAAATAAACTGCTGACTGACTATCAACAGTGAGACTGGTGTGAGGAACAATAGATGTTAGAATTTCTACGATGTGCCACTTTTGTAAAAACAATTACAGCTTTTTTGGGGGCAGTAAAATGTTTATTTTGCACGTTATAAATACCGCTAACGGCAGCCGTCAACACACATGGAAGTTGATCATAAGAAATGTGGAGGACCAGTAGATTTATTACACCACATCTGGTTCCACATATGTGCATGTTTTACGTACATCCATTTTTATGTTTTTGATTTATTTATGTATTAATAACGTTTTAATTCACCAGTAATGTGACTTATGCGTTGCTTTTTTTTATGTCCGGACCGGGAGCATTTTATGTCCGCCCAGTCACCAGTTTATCTGGATACTATTTGGACCAAAACACTGTTCGGTGAAGTTGGCAGATATTCACAGATTCAGACTTCCAAGATCAATAACTAAAGAAGATTAAAACATGAAGCTCTCGTCCTAGTTTCCCCATAAATATCCAAATGTCACACAAACAGAACCAGATCTAATTTTAAAACAGAAAAACGCTGCTTGTTTGTTTATTTGTTTTTCGTTTTAAATTAATAATAATAATAATAATAATAATAAAAAAAAACAATCCGTTATTTATATTTTTTCATTTGGTTTACAAAGCGCGGGAGATGTCAGTAAATTTTAGCAAAATCTCAGGCTTCAGTTATCCCGTGCAAATGCGGCACATGAAAAGAAAACGTTAGGGGGTCCGCGTCAAGACTGAGAAGCATTGACCGGCAGGGACCCCCTTGGGCCGTTGATATAATGTTACATCTTATATTATTTAATCCTAACCTTCTAGGCATAAATCCTGTCTGATCAGGGTTGATGAGTTTATTAATAATATTTTGAAGCCTTTTTGCTAGAACAGCACTCAGAATTTTAATATCATTACACATGAAACTTATTGGCCTATAGGAGGCACATTGTGTTGGGTCTTTCCCATCCTTATGTATTATTGAAATTATTGCTTCAGCCCATGTTTTTGGTGGTTCTGTAGTGCTAAGGGCATAATTAAAAACTGTGTAAAAGAGGATAAGTTCTGCCTGCCCCGTGAATCTCATCCGCTCTGGGCACTTTGTTATTTTTTAAGTTCTTTATGATAAATTTTATTTATTCCTGAGTGATAGGTCCCACTAAGGATTTAGCCTCCTTTTTTAAATCAAGTTTAGTAAGATTAATTTTTTGAAGAAACTATTTGAATTTCTCTACTTCATTTGGAATGGTGCTTGGTTCATATAATTGTTAGTAATATTTAGAAAATGCATTGGCTATTGCTTGGAATGTGTCACAATTTTTTTAAATATGGGACAAGTAACTTTTTGGACAATTTGACTCACTTGCATTTTCCTTAGTTGGAAAGCAAGTAATCTACTTGCTTTATTTCCATGCTCATAATATTTTTGATTAGAGAAGTGTAAAGCAGCCTCTGCTTTATAGGTTAATATTATTTCATTCAAGTTTTGTCTAAATTTTTTCAATTCTTGAAAAATAGTATCGTTATTCATTCTTTTGTGAGCCCTTTCTAATTCCCTAATCTGATCTTATAATTGTTTTTGGATCTTCTCATGTTCTTTTTTAAATTTGGAAGAAAGAGCTATGATCTTGCCCCTCAGGACTGCCTTCGCCGCATCCCACAAAGTAGAAGTGGAAATTGCATCTCTATCATTAGTTTCTAAGTAAAATTTGATTTAGTCTTTTATAGATTGAATCCCCTCAGGTTTATTTAAAAGTGACACAATCAGTTTACATAGTTTTAAAGGCTTGTCTTGGTTCACATTTAAAAACATCAATACTGGCCCATGGTCTGAAAGAGTTTGGGATTCAATATGGCAATCCTCCTCTCTGTGGGCCTGTTGTTTAGGGACGCAGACGTCAATCCTAGAGTTGCTCTTATGAACTTTTGAGAAGTGTGTGTAATCTCTAACACTTGGATTTTTATACACGCCATAAACCCCAGCTTCTCTAATATACAGTATTATTCAATGCCTTTGATTTATATAATTTATATTTTTGTTCAAATGGGAATTTTTCCAAATTATTGTTTACAACAGAATTAAAATCCCCTCCCAATATTATTATTCCTTTTGAATTTCCTGTAATAATTTGAGCTATCTCCTAAAAAAAGTGTGGATTATCCTCATTAGGAGCATAAACGTTCATAATTGATAGTGTTATTCCACCAATGGATCCTATAACAATAATCCAACAGCTGCTCTTATCCTTGAGAACTTTCTTCAATAGAAAACTTAACGATTTATGGCACAGTATGGCTATTTATTTTGTAATTTTCATAGGATGCACTAAATATTTGTCCCACCCATTCCCGTTTGACTTTAGCATGTTCTTCCTCATTTAAATTAGTTACTTGTAGGAGCCCAATTGAAAATTTCAACCTTTTTAATTGAGTCAGAACCTTCTTCCTCTTTATAACATGATTTAAGCCATTTATATTGTAACTGATAATTTTGAAAGCAGTCATGGAAATAAAAGTAAAATTAAAGAATGCATCCCTTCTTATTTATCTTGGTACCATTACAAACAATATTAGCAATTAAAATCAGTTTGCCGAGGAACTAAGAACAATAGGAACACAAAACACGTTCTGTAACATTAACTCACTCAGTGCCATTGACGAGATAACTCGTCATTTGCATTTTTTCACGGGGATTACTAGAAAACACCCTGGCGGAGGTCCTTCATCAATATCTAAGCTGTGGGGTGATGTAGTGACCAACTGTGCCCTGAAGATGGCAGCAGTGCACCTTTAGATGAGAGATTAACCACTGATGCTACCCAGCAAAGGAGGAAGAAGCAGGAAAAAAAGGAGATTATGGCGCTACAGAGTGATATTGTGGCGTATCCAGCAGCTCACAACACCATATACTAACACAGAACATGTGTGGACCTGAGTGGATTATTGATAATGTTGTGATCGTGAGATAAAACCATCAACTAACAGGGTGTGGGGTTTGGAGGGGGGTACAAAATACCCCCAGCCTGTGAGCCAGATAGCAAAATAATAGGTGACATGTAGGAGGTAGCAGCACACCTTTGGATGAGAGATCATCCATGCTCATCACAGCTCAGAGGAAGAAAGGAAACGCGTATACGAGACAGAAAATGGCGCTACATACGAGAGTTGACGTTCCCAGCAGCACACAGCAGCGCATACTCGACCAGGGCATGTGTGGAACTCATGGATAGTGTGGCGATGGTGAGATAAAACCATAAAAAAAACAGGGAACGCAGTGACATTCTGCATGTCCGGGAGAAAGAGGAAGTTATATGTGTGCAGACTGATGGGAGAGAAAGTTGGAGGAACGCCAAAATACAGTAAGAAATCCATTCAACTCTGAACCAGATAGATAAATAATAATAATTTTGCCATCAAAAGCCCTGTCAGTGTTTTTTTAAAATGTTTTATATAAGGAAACAATGTTCAGATGTTATAGTTGTCACTAAAACAAAAAAATAGCTTTAAAGTCACTGACAGGGTTTTTTTTCTCAGCTTTTTGCTCTGAAACTGAAGATTTGTGTAAAACTTGCTCTATTCAACAGCTGATTACAAAAGAACGAAACGAGCCAGAAACTAATTTTATTTTTTTGATGAAAGTAGAGGCTTCAATCTTTCAGAATCTGGTGTCAGATTTTAGATAGTCATAGTACAAAATATTCTGTGGGTCTTTAAAATTAGTCAAAATGCTCAAAAACGGCTGGCACTGAGGTGGGTAGAAAATCTGAGAATGGCTGGCACTGAATGAGTTAAGGAACAGTTGTGCCATGTGGTAACACACTCCTGATGTAAAAAGGGCAGGGAGACCTTGCTCCCACAAGACACACAAAATGTGTTAGCAGCAGTCCACAGACTCTAACATCACTGCTTTTGATGCCCAATGGGCTCTATGCACACAGAAACATGACATCATTACTGCTGAAATGTCAGGAAGGCTGTTTACTTCAGGCGATCACCGAATGCTACTACTGTGCTATGCTATAGCGGCCTCACCGCTCGGTTTAGTCAATATTTTCCTTTCATTATCACTTCTTTTAGCTGTTTATCATGTATATTAACGATGTTTGTGATGTTTTGGAAAATGTAAAATGTTTATTATATGTGGATGATACCAGCCTGTACTGCTCAGCAAAGGACCTGAAACAGTGGAAGACGAACTCACAGTCTTAAAAAAACGGTTTGATCCAAACAAACTTTCAATGAATAATGAGTAAAACCAAATACATAATTTTTGGAAATAGAAAAATCAGTGATCATACAACTTTAAAAATTAATGATACAGAAAATGAACGAGTTTCTGCAAATACAGGAGTTACCATTGAGGGAAAACTTGAATGGAAATCACATATAAGTATATTAAAAACAAAATTAGCAAAAACCATTGCTGCAAACGGCAAAATGAAAACTACTTTACAAAAAATCTCTTCTACTACTATTTAACTCCTTCATTGTTCCTCACCTAAATTATGGCTTGGAAATATGGGGAAACAACTACAAATCCAATACTCATCCTATTTTCCTACTAGAAAAAAGGCAATAACAATTATCACTAAAGCAGATTTCTATGCACCAACAAACCCTATTTTGTAGAACTAAAGTTATTGAAAATAAATGATCTTGTTGA